>NC_041380.1:420572126-420693126 GCF_002162155.2 Triticum dicoccoides
CTGGCCTGCCCCGCCGCCTCGGGAGACCGCGCCGCGCCGCTGCAGCGCCCGTCGCTCGCCGCCGCCTCGAGCTCTCCGGCAAGCTCCGCTTGACGTCGTGCCGCCTCACCCCTTTGCCGGAGCGGCCACCGGATGCCAGGGTCCAGTGCCCCTCGCTGTCGCGCGCCCGGATCCGGCCGCCGCAGCTCCAGATCTGCCCTTCCCCGGCCTCCTTCGACCTCCTCCTCGTCTCCGGCCGCTCTCCGGCGAGATCCGTGCTGCATCGAAATCCGTGCCAAGAACCCTAGATCTGGGTGGGTGAAATATCTCTAAGTCATTTTCCCCCCAGTATTTTTTGGCATACTTTGACGCATCATAACTCCGCATCCGTAGATCCGATTCGTGTGTGTAGCATATCAAAATGTTCGTCTCGACGAGTACATCATTTCGTCTCATTGCATCATTTTCATTTGAGCTCATCTTGATGCCCGAAATGCTGTTTGAAGAGGGCTATGTGAGGAATTTGACATATCGGTTTCAGCAAATGGCCTTTTGTCATTTTTGCCATGATTAATGTGTGCATGCTATGATCCTGAGCTCAACATGTGTTTTGTAGAATGCCATGTCATCTTTGCAGAGGTGCTTTCCATGTATTTTTGTGATATTTGTGGTGACTAGCACAAGCATGCAAAGTAGCGTAATCATTGATGCTGATTTCAGGGACTTAGAATTTCACTAAGTCCTTGTCCTGATTTTATTGTTATGCCATATGTTCATGTTGTTTCCTAGTGATCCGTGCCTCTTTTGAGGATGGTCAGTAAGGATGTTTTGTTAATATTGTTGTGCTCTTTCCATCCATGTCTTTGTTTGCATTTATGGAGCACCTAGCTTGAGTCAATCGAGCTCTTCTTTTGCTATAAAAATGTTCCTGGCAGATTGTTGACATGTTTAGCGATTTTGTCGAGGATGTTGTTGTTGATCCGTGCATGCTATGTTGTTGTTCTTGCCATGTCTAGCTTCTATGACATGTCTTCTTGATGGGTGTATGTTTAGATTGTCATGCCATGCTTTGTAGTGAGTGCATCGAGCTCGTAAACATGCCTACTCGTTATCTGTTTTGCCATGCTCCAGTTTTTCACCAAGTCTGAATCTGTTTATGTTTTTGCCATGTTCACATGCTTGCAATTGTATTATCTGATCCCTTTTGGCTCATGGTCACTAAGGGACTTTTGTTATATACTTAGAGTAGCTTCATGCCATGCCTTGCTTTGCCATGATATGTTCCTGTAGCATGTAGTTTTCATGCTCTAAAGATTGCTTCCTGATGATAAATTCTTGACATGTTATTTCACTAAGTTTGAAACGTGTTATCTTTTGCACTTTTGCCATGCTTGTTTGAACCTGTTAATGGATGATTTAGCCGTAGCTCAGTGTTAATCTTTTGTTAAGATTCTTGAGTGGATCCCTGCCATGTATTTTGTTGCCATGTTTGAGTGCTGAAGAATATTTATCTGGATGCATTTAGATGGCTACTTGCTGATTATCGCAGACCGGTGCCATATTTTTTTTGCTTGCCATTTCCAAACCGTGCATCCGATTCCGGTGATCTTTATATCGATTTCAACCGAAATCAACTCCTCTTTCCAATGTCACTCTTGGATTTCAAAGTTGAGGCCAGGTTCAATCATTCCTTTTCAAATCATGCATATGCATCACATACCGTATCCCGCATATCATGCTATGTTCATGTGTTCGTTGTTTACTATGTTGTGTGCTTCTTTCCGGTGTTGCTTCTTCGGGTTGGTTCTGATTACGTCGCGTTTGTGATGACCCGTTCGTCTACATCCGTTTGTCATCTTCATGGACTCGTTCTTCTTCCTTGCGGGATTTCAGGCAAGATGACCATACCCTCGAATTCACTTTTATCTTTGCTTGCTAGTTGCTCGCTCTCTTGCTATGCCTATGCTACGATACCTACCACTTGCTTATCATGCCTCCCATATTGTTGAACCAAGCCTCTAACCCACCTTGTCCTAGCAAACCGTTGTTTGGCTATGTTACCGCTTTGCTCAGCCCCTCTTATAGCATTGTTAGTTGCAGGTGAATATTGGAGCTTGTTCCATGTTTGGAACATGGATATTTTGTTGGGATATCACAATATCTCTTACTTAATTAATGCATCTATATACTTGGTAAAGGGTGGAAGGCTCGGCCTTATGCCTGGTGTTTTGTTCCACTCTTCCCACCCTAGTTTCCGTCATATCGGTGTTATGTTCCCGGATTTTGTGTTCCTTACATGGTTGGGTTATAATGGGAACCCCTTGACAGTTCGCCTTGAATAAAACTCCTCCAGCAATGCCCAACATTGGTTTTACCATTCGCCACCTAGCCTTTTCTTTCCCTTGGGTTCTGCAGACTCAAGGGTCATCTTTATTTCAACCCCCCGGGCCAGTGCTTCTCTAAGTGTTGGTCCAACTGAGCGATGTCCGGAGCTACCAGGGGCAACTCTGTGCTGGCCCACCTGACGTCTTGCTCATCCGGTGTGCCCTGAGAATGAGATATGTGAAGCTCCTATTGAGATTTGTCGGCACATCTGGGTGGCTTTGCTGGTCTTGTTTTACCATTGTCGAAATGTCTTGTAACCGGGATGCCGAGTCTGATCGGATTGTCTTGGGAGAAGGAATATCCTTCGTTGACCATGAGAGCTTGTGATGGGCTAAGTTGGGAGACGCCTACAGGGTTTGAACTTTCGAAAGCCGTGCCCGCGGTTATGGGCAGATGGGAATTTGTTAATGTCCGGTTGTAGAAAACCTGAAGTTGATCTTAATTAAAATACATCAACTGCGTGTGTAACCGTGATGGTCTCTTCTCGGCGGAGTCCGGGAAGTGAACACGGTGTTGGAGTAATGCTTGACGTAGGTTGCTGAGTCTTCTCTTCTCGCTCTCTTTTGCGAATATGTTTAGCCACCATATATGATAGTCGCTTGCTGCAGCTCCACCTCATACCTTTTACCCTTCCTATAAGCTTAAATAGTCTTGATCGCGAGGGTGTGAGATTGCTGAGTCCCCGTGACTCACAGATACTTCCAAAACTAGCTTGCAGGTGTCGTTGAACCGTGCAGATGACGCAACCAAGCTTAAGGAGGAGCTCGATGAAGATCTTGTCCTTTGTGTTGTTTCGTTCTAGTTGATCAGTAGTGGAGCCCAGTTGGGGTCGATCGGGGATCTGTGTAGCATTTGGGGTAGTATTCTTTTATTTTGGTTCCGTAGTCGGACCTTGATTGTATTTGGATGATGTAATGCTTTATTCATGTAATTGTGTGAAGTGGCGATTGTAAGCCAACTATGTATCTCTTTCCATTATGTATTACATGGGTTGTGTGAAGATTACCTCACTTGCGACATTGCTTTCAATGCGGTGATGCCTCTAAGTCGTGCTTCGACATGTGGGAGATATAGCCCATCGAGGGCGTTACAGATGCGTGGCACAACACCAAGGAATTGTTGCACTAATATAAACTAGCTATTCGCCCTTGGCCCTCCTGGCCATAGATGATCCACAATGGACCTCATGGCAAGTCCGGATAATCTATGGAGCTCGGCCCAACCGGTCAATCGCTCATTCAGCAACAGCGGACGGACTGGAGCATGAAAACTATGACCAGAACAGCTTCTCCACTTCCGGACCTTTCTTATCCTTGAAGTACTCGGCCACATCAGCAGCACTTGCAGCCAAATCCATGTACTCGTCCGCAGAACTCCATAGCCGGTCCAGAGGCGCATACTTCGGATCCCCGAACTTAGTCCGCAACAAGAAGGGCTTCCCAGATACAATATCCGCAGCTTGATGCAGCTCCTCTTTCGTCACTCTAATTTTGGAGCGGGCTTCTTTGGCAGCCACCCGGGCCTTTTCCAGGTCCGTCGCTTTCGCCCGGTTTTCTTCTTCAAGAAGCTGGTAATGGTCAGCAGCATCTTTTAACTCTACAACCATCTTGAATATTTTTTCTTTGCTCTCGCAATGCGCGGCCTGTTTGGCCCTTAACTCTTTGGCCGCCTTTAAAGCGGCTGCATTGCTACTCCTTGCTTGCTCCTTGGCTCAGGCAAGCTCCGCCCGAAGGGTCTCCACGGTGGCAGCTCCATCTGCAGTCACAACATATTAAAGATACTAACATCATGCTGCTCTTATTATGTGACAATCACCAGAAAAATCACCTACCCTGTGCCTCGTCAAGCCGCTTGTTGACAAGCACGATGTCGGCATCTGCCGCATCCAGCTGCCGCTTTAGTTCGGCAAACCCATCAGTCCGGCTAGCCACTGGAGCTTCAACCACCTGCGCATGAAGGCGGTCTGGTTATTACCTGGGACTATGATCCTCTGTTTGCCGCTGTTTTCGACGACAACCAGAGTCTCAGGGGCTACTATCTACATAGGGCACATCTAAAAATGTGCGGCACTGTCAAAAATGTACATCATTTCACATACCTCAAAACCCGTCAGTAGACTCATAAAGGCTTCATGCAACCCGCTTTCGGCAGACGAAATCCTTTCAATCACCGTACCCATCAACGTGCGGTGCTCTTCTGAGATAGCCGCTTGCTCTAGCAGATCCCTCAATACGTTCGACCGTACACCAGACGGTGCCGGACTCTTTCGATTGCCCTCTTCAAGAGCCGGATACTGAGGACTTCGGGTGGCCATAGGATTACCTTCTGGCCTTGCCGGATCAGGAGAAACCCTCCGCGACGACACCTCGGGGTCGCCCGCCTCATGAGGCGGTATGGCAGGGGGAGGCGTTTTGCTCTCCATCATCTCTGGAAGAAGATCCCCTAAAGATGAGCTCTGCTGAGAAGGGCTTAGATCCGAACTACAAGATAAATGCCCCAGTTATTTTCCTTAGAGGTAAAGCAAGATATTTTCATTATTAAATACCCTTTTACTTACAGCTCGGTGGAGGGCTGGTCCCCTTGAGGGCGTAGTGCGGCCAGGGTATCCCCCAGGGCAGGACCCTCCGGCGGAGATTTCTTCCCCCGTTTGGAGACCATTGTCTCTGGGTCCTCAGAGGCGGTTCTCTTCCTTCCCTGGGGAGAGGAAGTTTCAGTTCCTCCTCCCCGACTAACCTCCTTCGCGGAGGCGCTAGTCTCCTTGTTCCCCCCTTTATCCTCTCCTGAGGGCGCTTGATAAGGCGCGATCTTCAGCATCCTGGTTAGCACGGGATTTGGTGAGGTCTCAGGGAGGGGGCCGGACACCTGATCAACTTTGCCTTCGCTATCCAATCCTGGACAAAGAGCGGATTTTTTAGGGCAATGTTGCTATAAATAAACGGATAGTGTGTTCGGATGCGGGGCTACTTACTTGGGTATCCGGGCGATTGCAGCTCAGACCTGCATCCTTGGTGATGTCCGGACACATTCTTTGTGGTCCGAAGAACAATTTGTACATCTCTTCGTGCGTCATGCCGAGGAAATGTTGAATAGCTCGCGGTCCTTCCGGGTTGAATTCCCACATGCGAAGGGGCCGGCGTTTGCAAGGCTGGACTTGACGAACTAGCATAACTTGCACTACCATAACGAGACTGAAATCTCTCTCAAAGAGACCTCGGATACGGATTTGCAGTATTGGCACGTCCTTGGCTGGACCCCAGCTCAACCCCCTGCTGATCCATGACATCAGTTGTGGTGGGGGGCCTGAGCAAAAGGTGGGGGCAGCTACCCACTTGGCACTTCGGGGAGCTGTGATGTAGAACCACTCCCGCTGCCACAATCCGGACACCTCTGGGAAGCAACCCTCAGGCCATGGAGCGTCAGCGATTTTGCTTATTAAAGCGCCTCCGCACGCTGCATGCCGCCCCTCGATCATCTTCGGCTTCACCTTGAAGGTCTTGAGCCACAGGCCGAAGTGAGGGGTAATGCGGAGGAAGGCCTCACATACGACAATAAATTCGAGATGTGAAGAAGGGAATCCGGGGCCAGATCATGAAAATCTAGCCCATAATAGAACATAAGACCCCTAACAAAGGGATCCAGAGCGAGGCCTAGTCCTCAGAGGAAGTGGGAGATGAACATGACGCTCTCGTTGGGTTCGGGAGTAGGGACGACCTGCCCTCGGGCAGGCAGCCGATGCGAAATTTCTGCGGTCAGATATCTGGCCTCTCTCAACTTCTTGATGTCCTCCTCCGTGACAGAGGAAGGCATCCACCGACCTTGAAGGTTGGATTCGGACATAGTTGAAGGTCCGAAGTGCCTAAACCTGAGCTTTGGGTGTTGGAACTCGAGGCGGGAGGCGGATTCGATTAAGATCGAGAGGAAAAAGCCTTGTCCCCTTTATAAAGAGGGTGAATATCAAGCGTCCTCCTCGTGGCCGTTTGGGACTTGCCTAAGATCTAGGAGTCCTACCCATAGGCATGGTTCGGTTACCCACGTCCGTATTGATGAGAATCCTGTAATAAAGGGGACACGATCTCTGCTTCGACAAGACGTGCCAAGGAAACCACCTCACGAAACACGCTGAGATTGGTTATGAAAAACGATTCGAATAAAGACCTGGTTGTGGTGTGGTGTCACACTACGGGGTACGTCAGCAGATTAGATTGATGGAAATATTATTCTCTCTACAGTGGTATGTGGAACTTGTTTTACAGAGCCGGACACGATCCTCGTGTTCAAAATCTTCTATGAAGTATCCGGAGGAGGAACCCGCCTTGCAATGCCGAAGACAATCTACACGCCGGACTCATCGTCATTGAAGCATGGTTCAGGGGCTACTGAGGGAGTCCAGGATTAGGGGGTATCTGGACAGCCGGATTATATCCTTTGGCCGGACTGTTGGACTATGAAGATACAAGATTGAAGACTTCGTCCCGTGTCCAGATAGGACTCTCCTTGGCGTGGAAGGCAGGCTTGGCAATACGGATATGTAGATCTCCTTCCTTATAACCGACTCTATGTAACCCTAGCCCCTCTGGTGTCTATATAAATAGGAGGGTTTAGTCCGTAGGAACAACAACAATCATACCATATTCTAGCTTCTAGGGTTTAGCCTCTTCGATCTTTTGGTAGATCAACTCTTGTACTACTCATATTATCAAGAACAATCAAGCAGGACATAGGGTATTACCTCCATCAAGAGGGCCCGAACCTGGGTAAACATCGTGTCCCCTGCCTCCTGTTACGATCTGCCTTAGACGCATAGTTCGGGACCCCCTACCCGAGATCCGCCGGTTTTGACACCGATAGAGGGCGAATAAAATGGCAAGGTGAATTGGGGGGAGAGGAAAACAAGAGGCAAATGACAAATAATGTAATGCGGGAGATAGGGATTGTGATGGGTACTTGGTATGTTGACTTTTGCGCAGACTCCCTGGCAACGGCGCCAGAAATTCTTCTTGCTACCTCTTGAGCACTGCGTTGGATTTCCCCGAAGATGAAGGGATGATGCAGCAAAGTAGCGTAAGTATTTCCCTCAGTTTTTGAGAACCAAGGTATCAATCCAGTAGGAGGATACGCTCGAGTCGCTCGTACCTACACAAAAACAATAGCTCAACGCAACCAACGCGCTTAGGGGTTGTCAATCCCTTCACGGTCACTTACGAAAGTGAGATCTGATAGAGATGATAAATAATATTTTTGGTATTTTTGGTATAGAGATACAAAGTAAATAAACTAAAAGCAAAGTAAAAGAAAAGCAATAATAAAGTGATGGAGATTGATATGATGAGAAAGAGACCTGGGGGCCATAGGTTCCACTAGTGGCTTCTCTCAAGAGCATAAGTATTCTACGGTGGGTGAACAAATTACTGTTGAGCAATTAACAGAATTGAGCATAGTTATGAGAATATCTAGGTATGATCATGTATATAGGCATCACATCCGAGACAAGTAGACCAAAATGATTATGCATCTACTACTATTACTCCACTCATCGATCGCTATCCAGCATGCATCTAGAGTATTAAGTTAAAACAGAGTAACGCCTTAAGCAAGATGACATGATGTAGAGGGATAGTTTCATGCAATATGATAAAAACCCCATATTTTTATCCTCGATGGCAACAATACAATACGTGCCTTGCTGCCCCTTCTGTCACTGGGAAAGGACACCGCAAGATTGAACCCAAAGCTAAGCACTTCTCCCATGGCAAGAACAACCAATCTAGTAGGACAAATCAAACTGATAATTCGAAGAGACTTGCAAAGATAACCAATCATACATAAAAGAATTCAGAGAAGATTCAAATATTATTCATAGATAGACTGGATCATAAACCCACAATTCATTGGTCTCAACAAACACACCGCAAAAACAAGATTACATCGAATAGATCTCCACGAGAGAGGGGGAGAACATTGTATTGAGATCCAAAAAGAGAGAAGAAGCCATCTAGCTACTAGCTATGGACCCGTAGGTCTGAAGTAAACTACTCACACTTCATCGGAGGGGCTTGGATGATGATGTAGAAGCCCTCCATGATCGATGCCCCCTCCGGCAGAGCTCCGAAACAGGCCCCAAGATGGGATCTCGTGGATACAGAAAGTTGCGGCAGTGGAATTAGGTTTTTGGCTCCGTCCCCTGTCGTTTGGGGGTACGTGGATATATATAGGAGGAAGAAGTACGCCGGTGGAGATTCGAGGGGCCCATGAGGCAGGGGGGCGCCCAAGGGGGGGCGCCCCTACCCTCGTGAGCACCTCGTGGCTTTCTCGACGGAGGGTCCAAGTCTCCTGGATCTTATCTGATGAGAAAATCACGTTTCCGAAGGTTTCATTCCGTTTGGACTCCGTTTGATATTCCTTTTCTTCGAAACCCTAAAACAGGCAAAAAACCAACAATTCTGGGCTGGGCCTTCGGTTAATAGGTTAGTCCCAAAAATAATATAAAAGTGGAAAATAAAGCCCAATAATGTCTAAAACAGTAGATTATATAGCATGGAGCAATCAAAAATTATAGATACGTTGGAGACGTATCAGTGAATGGCAGGTGTCTGTTTCTCCAACTTTAGTTGAATCAAATTTGACTGCAGCCTATCCTTGTTGATGGTTAAAACAACAAACTTAATAAATCACCGTTGTGGTTTTGATGCGTAGGTAAGAACAGTTCTTTCTAGAAGCCCATAACAGCCACGTAAAACTTACAACAACAAAGTAGAGGACGTCTAACTTGTTTTTGCAGGGCATGTTGTGATGTGATATGGTCAAGACATGATGTGATATATGTTATTGTATGAGATGATCATGTTTTGTAGAAGTTACCGGCAACCGACAGGAGCCTTGTGGTTGTCTCTTTCTTATATGAGATGCAAACGCCATGTAATTGCTTTACTTTGTCACTATGCGTTAGCAATAGTTGTAGAAGCAATAGTTGGCGAGAAGACCACGACGCTATGATGGAGATCAAGGTGTCAAGCCAGTGGCGATGGAGATCATGACAGTGCTTTGGAGATGGAGATCAAAGGCACAAGATGATGATGGCCATATCATGTCACATATTTTGATTGCATGTGATGTTTATCTTTTATGCATCTTATTTTGCTTAGTACGGCAGTAGCATTATAAGATGATCCCTTAACTAAAATTTCAAGGTATATGTGTTATCCCTGAGTATGCATCATCGCAACAGTTCGTCGTGCTGAGACACCACGTGATGATTGGGTGTGATAGGCTCTACGTTCACATACAATGGGTGCAAGACGGTTTTGCACATGCGGAATACTCAGGTTAAACTTGACGAGCCTAGCATGTACAAACATGGCCTCAGAACACTGGAGACCAAAAGGACGAACGTGAATCATATAGTAGATATGATCAACATAGAGATGTTCACCATTGAAGACTACTCCATCTCACGTGATGATCGGACATGGTTTAGTTGATTTGGATCACGTATCATTTAGATGACTTGAGGGATGTCAATCTAAGTGGGAGTTCTTAAGTAATATGTTTAATTGAACTTAATTTATCATGAACTTAGTCCTGATAGTTTTTGCATATCTATGTTGTAGATCAATGGCCCGTGCTACCGTTCCCTTGAACTATAATGTGTTCCTAGAGAAAGCTAAGTTGAAAGATGATGGTAGCAACTACACGGACTGGGTCTGTCACTTGAGGATTATCCTCATTGCTGCACAGAAGAATTATGTCCTTGACGCACCACTAGGTGAAAGGCCTGCTGCAGGAGCAGATGCTGATGTTATGAACGTCTGGCAAGCTCGATCTGATGATTACTCGATAGTTCAGTGTGCCATGCTTTACGAATTAGAATCGGGACTTCAAAGACATTTTGAACGTCATGGACCATTTGAGATGTTCCAGGAGTTGAAGTTAATATTTCAAGCAAATTCCCGAGTTGAGAGATATGAAGTCTCCGACAAGTTCTATAGATGCAAAATGGAGGGGAATAGTTCTATCAGTGAACACATACTCAAAATGTCTGGGTATCATAACCACTTGACTCGGCTGGGAGTTAATCTTCCAGATGATAGTGTTATTGACAGAGTTCTTCAATCACCGCCACCAAGCTACAAAGGCTTCGTGATGAACTATAATATGCAAGGGATGGATAAGACAATTCCCGTGCTCTTCGCTATGCTCAAAGCTGCGGAGGTAGAAATCAAGAAGCAAGAAAAAGGGCAAGGGAAAGAAGGGGAACTTCAAGAAGCCCAAGTCTGGACCCAAGCTTGAAACTGAGTGCTTCTATTGCAAAGGGACTGGTGACTGGAAGCGGAACTGCCCCAAGTATTTGGCGGATAAGAAGGATGGCAAAGTGAACAAAGGTATATTTGATATACATGTTATTGATGTGTACCTTACTAATGCTCGTAGTAGCACCTGGGTATTTGATACTGGTTCCGTTGCTCATATTTGTAACTCGAAACAGGGGCTATGGATTAAAGAAGATTGGCTAATGACGAGGTGACGATGCGTGTCGGGAATGGTTCCAAGGTCGATGTGATCACCGTCGGCACGCTACCTTACATCTACCTTCAGGGTTAGTTTTAGACCTGAATAATTGTTATTTGGTGCCAGCGTTGAGCATGAACATTATATCTGGATCTTGTTAGATGTGAACAATTATTCATTTAAATCAGAGAATAATGGTTGTTCTATTTATATGAGTAATATCTTTTATGGTCATGAACCCTTGAAGAGTGGTCTATTTTTATTGAATCTTGATTGTGGTGATACACATATGCATAATATTGATGCCAAAAGATGCAAAGTGGATAATGATAGTGCAACATATTTGTGGCACTACCATTTAGGTCATATTGGTGTAAAACGCATGAAGAAACTCCATGCAGATGGACTTTTGGAATCACTTGATTATGAATCATCTGATACTTGTGAACCATGCCTCATGGGCAAGATGACTAAAACTCCGTTCTCGGGAACAATGGAGCGAACTAATGACTTATTGGAAATAATACATATCAATGTATGCGGTCCGATGAGTGTTGAGGCTTGCGGCGGGTATGATTATTTTCTGACCTTCACGGATGATTTGAGCAGATATGGGTATATCTACTTGATGAAACACAAGTCTAAAACATTTGAAAAGTTCAAAGAATTTCAGAGTGAAGTGGAGAATCATCGTAACAAGAAAATAAAGTTTCTACGATCTGATCGCAGAGGCGAATACTTGAGTTACGAGTTTGGCCTTCATTTAAAACAACATGGAGTAGTTTCACAACTCACGCCACCTGGAACATCACAGCATAATGCCGTGTCCGAACATCGTAACCATACTTTATTAGATATGGTGAGATCTATGATGTCTCTTACTGATTTACTAAAGGAAATATGCCCTAGAGGCAATAATAAAGTTATTATTTATTTCCTTATATCATGATAAAAGTTTATTATTCATGCTAGAATTGTATTATCCGGAAACATAATACTTGTGTGAATACATAGACAAACTAAACGTGACTAGTGTGCCTCTACTTGACTAGCTCGTTAATCGAAGATGGTTATGTTTCCTAACCATAGACATGTGTTGTCATTTGATTAACGGGATCACATCATTAGGAGAATGATGTGATTGACATGACCCATTCCATTAGCTTAACACCCGATCGTTTAGTATGTTGCTATTGCTTTCTTCATGACTTATACATGTTCCTATGACTATGAGATTATGCAACTCCCGTTTGCCAGAGGAACACTTTGTGTGCTACCAAACGTCACAACGTAACTGGGTGATTATAAAGGAGCTCTACAGGTGTCTCCAAAGGTACATGTTGGGTTGGCGTATTTCGAGATTAGGATTTGTCACTCCGATTGTCGGAGAGGTATCTTTGGGCCCTCTCGGTAATGCACATCACATAAGCCTTGCAAGCATTGCAACTAGTGAGTTAGTTGCAAGATGATGTATTATGAAATGAGTAAAGAGACTTGCTGGTAACGAGATTGAACTAGGTATTGAGATACCGATGATCGAATCTCGGGCAAGTAACATAGCGATGACAAATGGAACAAAGTATGTTGTTATACGATCTGACCGATAAAAGATCTTCGTAGAATATGTGGGAGCCAATATGAGCATCCAGGTTCCGCTATTGGTTATTGACCGGAGACATGTCTCGGTCATGTCTACATTGTTCTCGAACCCGTAGGGTCCGCACGCTTAACGTTACGATGACAGTTTCATTATGAGTTTATATATTTTGATGTACTGAATTTTGTTTGGAGTCTCGGATGTGATCACGGACATGACGAGGAGTCTCGAAATAGTCGAGAGATAAATATTGATATATTGGACGGCTATATTCGGACACCGGAAGTGTTCCGGGTGATTTCGGAGAAAACCGGAGTGCCGGAGGGTTACCGGAACCACCCGGGAGAAATAATGGGCCTTATGGGCCCTAGTGGAGAGATAGAGGGGCAGCCAGGGTGGACCGCGCCCCCCCTCCCCTCTGGTCCGAATTGGACTAGGAGAGGGGGGCGGCGCCCCCCTTTCCTTCTCCCTCTCCCCCTTCCTTTCCCCCTCCTAGTAGGAGTAGGAAAGAGGGGAGTCCTACTCCTACTAGGAGGAGGACTCCTCCTCCTTGGTGCGCCCTAGGGTCGGCCGGCCTCCCCCCTTGCTCCTTTATATACGGGGGCAAGGGGGCACCCCTAGACACACAAGTTGATCCCCGTGATCGTTTTCTTAGCCGTGTGTGATGCCCCCTTCCACCATACTCCTCGATAATGTTGTAGCGGTGCTTAGGCGAAGCCCTGCGACGGTAGAACATCAAGATCGTCACCACGCCGTCGTGCTGACGGAACTCTTCCCTGACACTTTGCTGGACCGGAGTCCGGGGATCGTCATCGAGCTGAACATGTGCTAAAACTTGGAGGTGCCGTAGTTTTGGTGCTTGATCGGTTGGGCCGTGAAGACGTACGACTACATCAACCGCGTTGTCATAACACTTCCGCTGTTGGTCTACGAGGGTACGTAGACAACACTCTCCCCTCTCGTTGCTATGCATCACCATGATCTTGTGTGTGCATAGGAATTTTTTTTGAAATTACTACGTTCCCCAACAGTGGCATCCGAGCCTAGGTTTTATGTGTTGATGTTATATGCACGAGTAGAACACAAGTGAGTTGTGGGCGATATAAGTCATACTGCTTACCAGCATGTCATACTTTGGTTCGGCGGTATTGTTGGATGAAGCGGCCCAGACCGATATTACGCGTATGCTTACGCGAGACTGGTTCTACCGACGTGCTTTGCACACAGGTGGCTGGCGGGTGTCAGTTTATCCAACTTTAGTTGAACCAAGTGTGGCTATGCCCGGTCCTTGCGAAGGTTAAAAACAGCACCAACTTGACAAACTATCGTTGTGGTTTTGATGCGTAGGTAAGATTGGTTCTTGCTTAAGCCCGTAGCAGCCACGTAAAACTTGCAACAACAAAGTAGAGGACGTCTAACTTGTTTTTACAGGGCATGTTGTGATATGGTCAAGACATGATGCTAAATTTTATTGTATGAGATGATCATGTTTTGTAACTGAGTTATCGGCAACTGGCAGGAGCCATATGGTTGTCGCTTTATTGTATGCAATGCAATTGCGCTGTAATGCTTCACTTTATCACTAAGCGGTAGCGATAGTCGTGGAAGCATAAGATTGGCGAGACGACAACGATGCTACGATGGTGATCAAGGTGTCGCGCCGGTGACGATGGTGATCATGACGGTGCTTCGAAGATGGAGATCACAAGCACAAGATGATGATGGCCATATCATATCACTTATATTGATTGCATGTGATGTTTATCTTTTATGCATCTTATCTTGCTTTGATTGACGGTAGCATTTTAAGATGATCTCTCACTAATTATCAAGAAGTGTTCTCCCTGAGTATGCACCGTTACGAAAGTTCTTCGTGCTGAGACACCACGTGATGATCGGGTGTGATAGGCTCTACGTTCAAATACAGCGGGTGCAAAATAGTTGCACACGCGGAATACTCAGGTTATACTTGACGAGCCAAGCATATACAGATATGGCCTCGGAACACGGATACCGAAAGGTCGAGCGTGAATCATATAGTAGACATGATCAACATAGTGATGTTCACCAATGAAACTACTCCATCTCACGTGATGATCGGACATGGTTTAGTTGATTTGGATCACGTGATCACTTAGAGGATTAGAGGGATGTCTATCTAAGTGGGAGTTCTTTAGTAATATGATTAATTGAACTTAAATTTATCATGAACTTAGTACCTCATAGTATCTTGCTTGTTTATGTTTGATTGTAGATAGATGGCCCGTGCTGTTGTTCCATTGAATTTTAATGCGTTCCTTGAGAAAGCAAAGTTGAATGATGATGGTAGCAATTACACGGACTAGATCCGTAACTTGAGGATTATCCTCATTGCTGCACAGAAGAATTACGTCCTGGAAGCACCGCTGGGTGCCAGGCCTGCTGCTGGAGCAACACCAGATGTTATGAATGTCTGACAGAGCAAAGCTGATGACTACTCGATAGTTCAGTGTGCCATGCTTTACGGCTTAGAATCGGGACTTCAACGACGTTTTGAACGTCATGGAGCATATGAGATGTTCCAGGAGTTGAAGTTAATATTTCAAACAAATGCCCGGACTGAGAGATATGAAGTCTCCAATAAGTTCTATAGCTGCAAGATGGAGGAGAACAGTTCTGTCAGTGAGCATATACTCAAAATGTCTGGGTATAATAATCACTTGATTCAATTGGGAGTTAATCTTCCAGATGATTGCGTCATTGACAGAATTCTCCAATCACTTCCACCTAGCTACAAGAGCTTTGTGATGAACTATAATATGCGACAATTCCTGAGCTCTTCGCAATGCTGAAAGCTGCGGAGGTAGAAATCAAGAAGGAGCATCAAGTGTTGATGGTCAACAAGACCACTAGTTTCAAGAAAAAGGGCAAAGGGAAGAAGAAGGGGAACTTCAAAAAGAACAGCAAGCAAGTTGCTGCTCAGGAGAAGAAACCCAAATCTGGACCTAAGCCTGAAACTGAGTGCTTCTACTGCAAGCAGACTGGTCACTGGAAGCGGAACTGCCCCAAGTATTTGGCGGATAAGAAGGATGGCAAGGTGAACAAAGGTATATATGATATACATGTTATTGATGTGTACCTTACTAATGCTCGCGGTAGCACCTGGGTATTTGATACTGGTTCTATTTCTAATATTTGCAACTCGAAACAGGGACTACGGATTAAGCGAAGATTGGCTAAGGACGAGGTGACGACGCGCATGGGAAATGGTTCCAAAGTCGATGTGATCGCGGTCGGCACGCTACCTCTACATCTACCTTTGGGATTAGTATTAGACCTAAATAATTGTTATTTGGTGCCAGCGTTAAGCATGAACATTATATCTGGATCTTGTTTGATGCGAGACAGTTATTCATTTAAATCAGAGAATAATGGTTGTTCTATTTATATGAGTAATATCTTTTATGGTCATGCACCCTTGAAGAGTGGTCTATTCTTATTAAATCTCGATAGTAGTGACACACATATTCATAATGTTGAAGCCAAAAGATGCAGAGTTGATAATGATAGTGCAACTTATTTGTGGCACTGCCGTTTAGGTCATATCGGTGTAAAGCGCATGAAGAAACTCCATACTGATTGACTTTTGGAACCACTTGATTATGAATCACTTGGTACTTGTGAACCGTGTCTTATGGGCAAGATGACCAAAACACCGTTCTCCGGTACTATGGAGAGAGCAACAGATTTATTAGAAATCATACATACAGATGTATTTGGTCCGATGAATGTTGAGGCTCGTGGCGGATATCGTTATTTTCTCACCTTCACAGATGAATTAAGCAGATATGGGTATATCTACTTAATGAAACATAAGTCTGAAACATTTGAAAAGTTCAAAGAATTTCAGAGTGAAGTTGAAAATCATCATAACAAGAAAATAAAATTCCTATGATCTGATCGTGGAGGAGAATATTTGAGTTACGAGTTTGGTGTACATTTGAAACAATGCGGAATAGTTTCGCAACTCACGCCACCCGGAACACCACAGCGTAATGGTGTGTACGAACATCGTAATCGTACTTTACTAGATATGGTGCGATCTATGATGTCTCTTACTGATTTACCGCTATCGTTTTGGGGTTATGCTTTAGAGACGGCCGCATTCACGTTAAATAGGGCACCATCAAAATCCGTTGAGACGACGCCTTATGAACTGTGGTTTGGCAAGAAACCAAAGTTGTCGTTTCTGAAAGTTTGGGGCTGCGATGCTTATGTGAAAAAGCTTCAACCTGATAAGCTCGAACCCAAATCGGAGAAATGTGTCTTCATAGGATATCCAAAGGAAACTATTGGATACACCTTCTATCACAGATCCGAAGGCAAGACTTTTGTTGCTAAATTCGGAAACTTTCTAGAGAAGGAGTTTCTCTCGAAAGAAGTGATTGGGAGGAAAGTAGAACTTGATGAGGTAACTGTACCTGCTCCCTTATTGGAAAGTAGTACATCACAGAAACCGGTTTCTGTGACACCTACACCAATTAGTGAGGAAGCTAATGATGATGATCATGAAACTTCAGAACAAGATACTACTGAACCTCGTAGATCAACCAGAGTAAGATCCGCACCAGAGTGGTACGGTAATCCTATTCTGGAAGTCATGCTACTAGATCATGATGAACCTACGAACTATGGAGAAGTGATGGTGAGCCCAGATTCCGCAAAATGGCTTGAACCCATGAAATCTGAGATGGGATCCATGTATGAGAACAAAGTGTGGACTTTGGTTGACTTGCCCAAAGATCGGCAAGAAATTGAGAATAAATGGATCTTCAAGAAGAAGACTGACGCTGACGGTAATGTTACTGTCTACAAAGCTTGACTTGTCGCAAAAGGTTTTCGACAAGTTCAAGGGATTGACTACGATGAGACCTTCTCACCCGTAGCGATGCTTAAGTCTGTCCGAATCATGTTAGCAATTGCCGCATTTTATAATTATGAAATTTGGCAGATGGATGTAAAAACTGCATTCCTGAATGGATTTCTGGAAGAAGAGTTGTATATGATGCAGCTGGAAGGTTTTGTCGATCCAAAGGGAGCTAACAAAGTGTGCAAACTCCAGCGATCCATTTATGGACTGGTGCAAGCCTCTCAGAGTTGGAATAAACGCTTTGATAGTGTGATCAAAGCATTTGGTTTTGTATAGACTTTTGGAGAAGCCTGCATTTACAAGAAAGTGAGTGGGAGCTCTGTAGCATTTCTGATATTATATGTAGATGACATATTACTAATCGGAAATGATATAGAATTTCTGGATAGCATAAAGGGATACTTGAATAAGAGTTTTTCAATGAAAGACCTCGGTGAAGCTGCTTACATATTGGGCACTAAGATCTATAGAGATAGATCAAGACGCTTAATTGGACTTTCACAAAGCACATACCTTGACAAAATTTTGAAGAAGTACAAAATGGATCAAGCAAAGAAAGGATTCTTGCCTGTGTTACAAGGTGTGAAATTGAGTAAGACTCAATGCCCGACCACTGCAGAAGATAGAGAGAAAATGAAAGATGTTCCCTATGCTTCAGCCATAGGCTCTATCATGTATGCAATGCTGTGTACCAGACCTGATGTATGGCTTGCTATAAGTCTAGCAGGGAGGTACCAAAGTAATCCAGGAGTGGATCACTGGACAGCGGTCAAGAACATCCTGAAATACCTGAAAAGGACTAAGGATATGTTTCTCGTATATGGAGGTGACAAAGAGCTCATCGTAAATGGTTACGTTGATGCAAGCTTTGACACTGATCCAGACGATTCTATATCGCAAACCGGATACGTGTTTACATTAAACGGTGGAGCTGTCAGTTGGTGTAGTTCTAAACAAAGCATTGTGGCGGGATCTACATGTGAAGCGGAGTACATAGCTGCTTCGGAAGCAGCAAACGAAGGAGTCTGGATGAACGAGTTCATATCCGATCTAGGTGTCATACCTAGTGCATCGGGTCCAATGAAAATCTTTTGTGACAATACTGGTGCAATTGCCTTGGCAAAGGAATCCAGATTTCACAAGAGAACCAAACACATCAAAAGACGCTTCAATTCCATCCGGGATCTAGTCCAGGTGGGAGACATAGAGATTTGCAAGATACATACAGATCTGAATGTAGCAGACCCGTTGACTAAGCCTCTTCCACGAGCAAAACATGATCAGCACCAAAGCTCCATGGGTGTTAGAATCATTACTGTGTAATCTAGATTATTGACTCTAGTGCAAGTGGGAGACTGAAGGAAATATGCCCTAGAGGCAATAATAAAGTTATTATTTATTTCCTTATGTCATGATAAAAGTTTATTATTCATGCTAGAATTGTATTATCCGGAAACATAATACTTGTGTTAATACATAGACAAACTAAACGTCACTAGTGTGCCTCTACTTGACTAGCTCGTTAATCGAAGATGGTTATGTTTCCTAACCATAGACATGTGTTGTCATTTGATTAACGGGATCACATCATTAGGAGAATGATGTGATTGACATGACCCATTCCATTAGCTTAGCACCCGATCGTTTAGTATGTTGTTATTGCTTTCTTCATGACTTATACATGTTCCTATGACTATGAGATTATGCAACTCCCGTTTGCCAGAGGAACACTTTGTGTGCTACCAAACGTCACAACGTAACTGGGTGATTATAAAGGAGCTCTATAGGTGTCTCCAAAGGTACATGTTAGGTTGGCGTATTTCGAGATTAGGATTTGTCACTCCGATTGTCAGAGAGGTATCTCTGGGCCCTCTCAGTAATGCACATCACATAAGCCTTGCAAGCACTGCAACTAATGAGTTAGTTGCGAGATGATGTATTACAAAATGAGTAAAGAGACTTGCCAGTAACGAGATTGAACTAGGTATTGAGATACCGACGATCGAATCTCGGGCAAGTAACATACCGATGACAAAGGGAACAAAGTATGTTGTTATGCGGTCTGACCGATAAAAGATCTTCGTAGAATATGTGGGAGCCAATATGAGCATCCAGGTTCCGCTATTGGTTATTGACCGGAGACATGTCTCGGTCATGTCTACATTGTTCTCGAACCCGTAGGGTCCGCACGCTTAACATTACGATGACAGTTTCATTATGAGTTTATATATTTTGATGTACCGAAGTTTGTTCGGAGTCCCGGATGTGATCACGAACATGACGAGGAGTCTCGAAATAGTCGAGACATAAAGATTGATATATTGGACGGCTATATTCGGACACCGGAAGTGTTCCAGGTGATTTCGGAGAAAATCGGAGTGCCGAAGGGTTACCGGAACCCCCCCGGGAGAAGTAATGGGCCTTATGGGCCCTAGTGGAGAGAGAGAGGGGAAGCCAGGGTGGGACTCATGCTCCCTCCCCTCTGGTCCGAATTGGACTAGGAGAGGGGGGGCGGCGCCCCCTTTCCTTCTCCCTCTCCCCCTTACTTTCCCCCTCCTAGTAGGAGTAGGAAAGAGGGGAGTCCTACTCCTACTAGGAGGAGGACTCCTCCTCCTTGGCGCGCCCTAGGGCCGGCCGGCCTCCCCCCTTGCTCCTTTATATACGGGGGCAAGGGGGCACCTCTAGACACACAAGTTGATCCTCGTGATCGTTTTCTTAGCCGTGTGCGGTGCCCCCTTCCACCATACTCCTCGATAATATTGTAGCGGTGCTTAGGCGAAGCCCTGCGACGGTAGAACATCAAGATCGTCACCACGCCATCGTGCTGACGGAACTCTTCCCCGACACTTTGCTGGATCGGAGTCCGGGGATCATCATCGAGCTGAACGTGTGCTAAAACTCGGAGGTGCCGTAGTTTCGGTGCTTGATCGGTTGGGCCGTGAAGACGTACGACTACATCAACCGCGTTGTCATAACGCTTCCGCTGTCGGTCTACGAGGGTACATAGACAATACTCTCCCCTCTCGTTGCTATGCATCACCATGATCTTGCGTGTGCGTAGGATTTTTTTTTGAAATTACTACGTTCCCCAACATTTACCACTATCATTTTGGGGTTATGCATTAGAGACAGATGCATTCACTTTAAATAGGGCATGGTCTAAATCCGTTGAGACAACACCATATGAACCGTGGTTCGGCAAGAAATCTAAGTTGTCGTTTCTTAAAGTTTGGGGTTGCGATGCTTATGTGAAAAAGCTTCAGCCTGATAAGCTCGAACCCAAATCAGAGAAGTGCGTCTTCATAGGATACCCAAAAGAAACTGTTGGGTACACCTTCTACCACAGATCCGAAGGCAAGATCTTTGTTCCTAAGAATGGATCCTTTCTAGAGAAGGAGTTTCTCTCGAAAGAAGTTAGTGGGACGAAATTAGAACTTGATGAGGTAATTGTACCTTCTCTCGAATTGGAAAGTAGCTCATCACATAAAACCGTTCCAGTGATGCCTACACTAACTAGAGAGGAAGCTAATGATAATGATCATGAAACTTCGGATCAAGTTACTACCAAACCTCATAGGTCAACCACAGCACGTTCTGCACCAGAGTGGTATGGTAACCCTACTCTGGAAGTCATGTTACTAGACCATGACGAACCTACGAACTATGAAGAAGTGATGATGAGCCTAGATTCTGATAAATGGCTTGAGGCCGTGAAATCTGAGATAGAGAATAAATGGCTTGAAGCGATGATGATCCCAGATAGGACTTTGGTTGACTTGCCCGACGATCGGTGAGCCATAGAGAATAAATGGATCTTCAAGAATAAGATTGACGTTGATGGTAATATTACTGTCTACAAAGCTCGACTTGTCACGAAAGGTTTTCCACAAGTTCAAGGAGTTAACTACGATGAGACTTTCTCACCCGTAGCGGTGCTTAAGTATGTCTGAATCATGTTAGCAATTGCCACATTTTATGATTATGAAATCCGGCAAATGAACGTCAAAATTGCATCCCCTAATGGATTTCTTAAAGAAGAGTGGTATATGATGCAACCAAAAGGTTTTGTCGATCCTAAAGGTGCTAAAAAAGTGTGCAAGCTCCAGTGATCCATCTATGAACTGGTGCAAGCATCTCGGAGTTGGAATATACGCTTTGATGAGGTGATCAAAGCATATGGTTTTATACAGACTTTCGGAGAAGCCTGTATTTACAAGAAAGTGAGTGGGAGCTCTGTAGCATTTCTAATATTATATGTGGATGACATATTGTTGATTGGAAATGATGTAGAATTTCTGGATATCATAAAAGGATGCTTGAATAAAAGTTTTTCAATGAAAGACCTTGGTGAAGCTGCTTATATATTAGGCATCAAGATCTATAGAGATAGATCAAGATGCTTAATAGGACTTTCACAAAGCGCATACCTTGATAAAGTTTTGAAGAAGTTCAAAATCGATCAGTCAAAGAAAGGTTTCTTGCCTATGTTACAAGGTGTGAAGTTGAGTCAGACTCAATGCCCGACCACTACAGAAGATAGAGAGAAACTGAAAGTCATTCCCTATGCCTCAGCCATAGGTTCTATCATGTATGCTATGATGTCTACTAGACCTGATGTGTGCCTTGCTATAAGTTTAGGAGGGAGGTACCAAAGTAATCCAGGAGTGGATCACTGGACAGTGGTCAAGAACATCCTGAAGTACCTGAAAGGGACTGAGGATATGTTTCTCGTTTAGGGAGGTGACAAAGAGCTCGTCGTAAATGGTTACATCGATGCTAACTTTGACACTGATCCAGATGACTCTAAGTCACAAACCGGATACGTATTTATATTAAATCATGGAGCTGTAAGTTGGTGTAGTTCCAAGCAAAGCATCATGGCGGAATCTACGTGTGAAGTGGAGTACATAGCTGCTTCGGAAGCAGCAAATGAAGGAGTCTGGATGAAGGAGTTCATATCCGATCTAGGTGTAATACCTAGTGCATCGGGTCCAATGAAAATCTTTTGTGACAAAGAGGAGAAATTGCCTTAGCGAAGGAATCCATATTTCACAAAAGAACCAAACACATCAAGAGACACTTCAACTCCATCCATGATCAAGTCAAGGAAGGAGACACAGAGATTTGCAAAATACACACAGATCTGAATGTGGTAGACTCGTTGACTAAGTCTCTTCCACGAGCAAAACATGATCAACACCAAGACTCCATGGGTGTTAGAATCATTACAATGTAATCTAGATTATTGACTCTAGTGCAAGTGGGGGACTGAAGGAAATATGCCCTAGAGGCAATAATAAAGTTTTTATTTTATATTTCCTTATATCATGATAAATGTTTATTATTCATGCTAGAATTGTATTAATCGGAAACTTGATACATGTGTGGATACATAGACAAAACACTGTGTCCCTAGCGAGCCTCTGCTAGACTAGCTCATTAATCAAAGATGGTTAAGTTTCCTAACCATGGACAGGTGTTGTCATTTGATGAACATGATCACATCATTATGAGAATGATGTGATGGACAAGATCCATCTGTTAGCTTAGCATATTGATCATTCAGTTTTATTGCTATTGCTTCTTCAAGTCATATACATATTCCTTTGAGTATGAGAATATGCAACTCCCAGATTCCGGAGGAATACCTTGTGTGCTATCAAACGTCACAAGTAACTGGGTGATTATAAAGATGCTCTACAGATATCTCCGAAGGTGTTTGTTGGGTTGGCATAAATCGAGATTAGGATTTGTCACTCCGAGTATCGGAGAGGTATATCTGGGGCCTCTCGGTGATGCACATTGATACATATTCATCGTATCTATAATTTTTGATTGTTCCATGCCAATATTATACAACTTTCATATACTTTTGGCAACTTTTTATACCATTTTTGGGGACTAACATATTGATCCAGTGCCCAATGCTAGTTCATGTTTGTTGCATGTTTTTTGTTTCGCAATAAATCCATATCAAACGGTGTCCAAATGGGATAAAAATTGACGGAGAATTTTTTGGAATATATGTGATTTTTTGAAAGAAAAATCAACACGAGACGATGCCTGAGGGGGCCACGAGGCAGGGTGCGCGCCCCAGGGGGTCAGGCGCGACCTGGGCCATCGGGGACACCCTGTAAGGCGGTTGATGCCCTTCTTTCGCCGCAAGAAAGCTAATATCCGGATAGAAATTGTGTTAAAATTTCAGCCCAATCAGAGTTACGAATCGGATCTCCGGGAATATAAGAAACGGTGAAAGGGCAGAATCTGAGAACGCAGAAATAGAGAGAGACAGAGAGACATATCCAATCTCGGAGGGGCTCTCGCCCCTCCCACGCCATGGAGACCATGGACCAGAGGGGAAACCCTTCGCCCATCTAGGGAGAAGGCCAAGGAATAAGAAGGAGGAGGGGGGCTCTCTACCCCTCGCTTTCGGTGGAGCCGGAACGCCGCTGGGGGCCATCATCATCACCGTAATCTACACCGACACCTCCGCCATCTTCACCAACATCTCCATCACCTTCCCCCTCTATCTACAGCGGTCCACTCTCTCACAACCCGCTGTACCCTCTAGTCGAACATGGTGCTTTATGCTTCATATTATTATCCAATGATGTGTTGCCATCCTATGATGTCTGAGTAGATTTTCGTTGTCCTATCGGTGGTTGATGAATTGCTATGATTGGTTTAATTTGCTTGTGGTTATGTTGTTGTCCTTTGGTGCCCATCATATGAGCGCGCGCGTGGATCACACCATAGGGTTAGTTGTATGTTGATAGGACTATGTATTGGAGGGCAAGAGTGACATAAACTTTAACCTAGCATAGAAATTGATGCATACAGGATTGAAGGGGGACCATTTTATCTTAATGCTATGGTTGGGTTTTACCTTAATGAACATTAGTAGTTGCGGATGCTTGCTAATAGTTCCAATCATAAGTGCATAGAATTCCAAGTCAGGGATGACATGCTAGCAGTGGCCTCTCCCACATAAAACTTGCTATCAGTCTAATAAAGTAGTCAATTGCTTAGGGAAAATTTCGCAACTCCTACCACCACTTTTCCACACTCGCTATACTAACTTTATTACCTCATTATCTGAACAGCCCCTACTTTTTATTTACGTGCTCTTTATCTTGCAAACCTATCCAAAAACACCTACAAAGTACTTCTAGTTTTATACTTGTTCTAGGTAAAGCGAACGCTAGGCGTACGTAGAGTTGTATCGGTGGTCGATAGAACTTGAGGGAATATTTGTTCTACCTTTAGCTCCTCGTTGGGTTCTACACTCTTACTTATCGAAAGAGGCTACAATTGATCCCCTATACTTGTGGGTTATCAAGAGCTTTTTCTGGCGCCGTTGCCAGGGAGCAATAGCGTGGGGTGAATATTCTCGTGTGTGCTTGTTTGCTTTATCACTAAGTAATTTGTATTTGCTGTTCTTAGTTGTTCTCTATATTTAGTTATGGATATGGAACACGAAATACCAAAAAAAATTAGGTTTACTTGCTACTCATGGAGATGGGGAACCTCCTAAAACCCTCAATGCTGGTTATGTGAAAAATATTATGTACTACTTTGATAATCCTGAGAAAACCCCATTCAATTATGTAATGGGAGACACGTTGGATCAACGTGAATACTTTAGGGATTATCGCTTGACTCAAAAAGGGAAACTATTATGGGATCAAATTCATATGTTGCATTGGTATGCTCGGGAACTATGCTTGAGATATGATTATACTTGTTGCTCTAGGATGAAGGCTCCACACCTTCCCTTTTCATGCAAATTTAATGATGATAAAACCTTGGCTTCTTATGCTAATGGTATATATGATTACTATGATGTGGAACAAATAGAAGAATTTGTTGCTTTTATGGGTGCTTATGAAATTGAATCTTTGTTTAAAGAGTGTGAAAATCTTGATGATGCTGTTTACAGACCTGAAAATTTTGCTATACTTAAATATTCCTATGAGAATTATGAATTCAATTCCGATATTGATGATTTTATTGAGGGAGTCTCCGCTGTCCAAGAAGAGACTAATATTTTGTAGGGGTCTATGGAAGAAGAAATTAATGACATTGTGAGCTCACTGGATGAAAAAGATGAGGAGGAGAGCGAAGAACAAAAGGAGGAAGAGCGGATTGATCACCCGTGCCCACCTTCTAATGAGAGTAACTCTTCAACTCATACATTGTTTAATTTCCCTTCTTGCTTACTGAAGGATGATTGCTATGGTGACTGTTATGATCCCGTTGATTCTCTTGAAATATCCCTTTTTGATGATGCTTGCTATGCTTGTGGCCAAGATGCCAATATGAATTATGCTTATGGAGATGAACTTGCTATAGTTCCTTATGTTAAACATGAAATTGTTGCTATTGCACCCATGCATGATAGTCCTATTATCTTTTTGAATTCTCCCGACTACACTATATCGGAGAAGTTTGCCCTTATTAAGGATTATATTGATGGGTTGCCGATACGTCTCCAACGTATCTATAATTTTTGATTGTTCCATGCTATTATATTATCAACCTTGGATGTTTTATATGCATTTATATGCTATTTTATATGATTTTTGGGACTAACCTACTAACCCAGAGCCCAGTGCCAGTTTCTGTTTTCCCCTTGTTTCAATGTTTCACAGAAAATGAATATCAAACGGAGTCCAAACGGAATGAAACCTTCGGAAAAGTTATTTTTGGAAAGAAAGCAATACAAGAGACTTGGAGTGCACGTCAGGGGATCAACGAGGAGAGCACGAGGCAGTGGGCGCGCCCTCCACCCTCGTGGGCCCCTCGTGGCTCCCCTGATGTATTTCTTCCACCTATATATATCCATATACCCTAAAACTATCGGGGAGCACAATAGATCGGGAGTTCCACCGCCAGAAGCCTCCGTAGCCACTGAAAACCAATCTAGACCCGTTCCGGCACCCTACCGGAGGGGGGAATCCCTCTCCGGTGGCCATCTTCATCATCCCGACGCTCTCCATGATGAGGAGGGAGTAGTTCTCCCTCGGGGCTGAGGGTATGTACCAGTAGCTATGTGTTTGATCTCTCTCTCTCTCTCTCGTGTTCTTGAGGTGATACGATCTTGATGTATCGCGAGCTTTGCTATTATAGTTGGATCTTATGATGTTTCTCCCCCTCTACTCTCTTGTAATGGATTGAGTTTTCCCTTTGAAGTTATCTTATCGGATTGAGTCTTTAAGGATTTGAGAACACTTGATGTATGTCTTGCGTGGGATACCCGTGGTGACAATGGGGTATTCTATTGATCCACTTGATGTATGTTTTGGTGATCAACTTGCGGGTTCCTCCCATGAACCTATGCATAGGGGTTGGCACACGTTTTCGTCTTGACTCTCCGGTAGAAACTTTGGGGCACTCTTTGAGGTTCTATGTGTTGGTTGAATAGATGAATCTGAGATTGTGTGATGCATATCGTATAATCATACCCACGGATACTTGAGGTGACATTGGAGTATCTAGGTGACATTAGGGTTTTGGTTGATTTGTGTCTTAAGGTGTTATTCTAGTATGAACTCTAGGGCTGTTTGTGACACTTATAGGAATAGCCCAACGGATTGATTGGAAAGAATAACTTTGAGGTGGTTTCGTACCCTACCATAATCTCTTCGTTTGTTCTCCGCTATTAGTGACTTTGGAGTGACTCTTTGTTTCATGTTGAGGGATAGTTATGTGATCCAATTATGTTATTATTGTTGAGAGGACTTGCACTAGTGAAAGTATGAACCCTAGGCCTTGTTTCAACGCATTGCAATACCGTTTGTGCTCACTTTTATCATTCGTTACCTTGTTGTTTTTATATTTTCAGATTACAAAAACCTTTATCTACCATCCATATACCACTTGTATGACCATCTCTTCGCCGAACTAGTGCACCTGTACAATTTACCGTTGTATTGGGTGTGTTGGGGACACAAGAGACTCTTTGTTATTTGGTTGCAGGGTTGCTTGAGAGAGACCATCTTCATCCTACACCTCCTACGGATTGATAAACCTTAGGTCATCCACTTGAGGGAAATTTGCTACTGTCCTACAAACCTCTGCACTTGGAGGCCCAACAACGTCTACAAGAAGAAGGTTGTGTAGTAGACATCAAGCTCTTTTCTGGCGCCGTTGCCGGGGAGGTTAGTGCTTGAAGGTATATCTTTAGATCTTGCAATCGAGTCTTTTAGTTTCTTGTTTAATCACTAGTTTAGTTTATAAAAGAAAATTAAAAAAATGGAATTAAGTTTGCCTCATACGCTTCATCTTTTTAATATCTTTCGTGAGTATGACGGAAAGGAAAATTGTGCCAAAGTGTTAGAAGAAGAATGCATTAAAATGTTTGGCACTAAATTTTTGAATGATGAGCATGATTGCAATGTTGTTAGTATGAACTCCTTGAATATCCATAGTACTAATGATGATTTCACTAGTTATGATGAAAATGTCTCCTATAAACATGTCAATTTTTGTGGAGTGCATTGGGTTTGCAAGTACACACCAAATAGGGAAGATAGATATTGCAAGAGGCATAAGCATTTAGAAACTAAATTGTTGCAAGAAATGCTAGATGTTTGTGCTGAAAATTTAAATTTTCTTGGCCATACTTGTGAACTTTGCAATGAATGGGGTCATTTAACTATCTGATGCAAATTGTTTCATGATCTAATCGTGTCCAAAAATTGTGATGACTTGATTTCCCTTGCACATTATAATGAACTTAGTTTGCTTATGGGTTACGAAGAAATGAAACGTATAACTAAGCATCTTCCAGAATATTCCCATTATGAACTTCTTGATTTTGATCTAGAAGAAATTTATATGTATTGTGCGGTGAATTGCATTGAAAATCCTTATATTGCCATGTTGTGCCATTGAAAATCCTTATATTCTGATAATTGTGCCAAAGTGTTAGAAGAAGAATGCATTAGAATGTTTGGCACTAAATATTTGAATGATGAGCATGATTGCAATGTTATTAGTATGAATTCCTTGAATATCCATGGTACTAATGATGATTGCACTAGTCATAATGAAAATGTCTCTTATAAGCATGTCAATTTTTTGTGGAGTGCATAGAGTTTGCAAGTACACACCAAATATGGAAGATTGATTTTGCAAGAGGCATAAGTATTTATAAACTAAATAGTTGCAAGAAAGGCTAGATGTTTGTGCTGAAAATTTAAATTTTCTTAGCCATCCTTGTGAACTTTGCAATGAATGTGGTCATTTAAATATCCAATGCAAATTATTTCATGATCGAATCATGTCCAAAAATTTTGATGACTTGATTTCCCTTGCGCATCATAATGAACTTAGTTTGCTTCTAGGTTATGAAGAAATGAAACGTATAACTAAGGATATTCCAGAATTTGCCCTTGATAAAGTTCTTGATTTTGATCTAGAGGAAATTTATATGTATTGTGCGGTGAATTGCATTGAAAATCCTTATATTGCCAATTACATAAAGGCAAGAAAACAAATAGAAGATGAAGAGAATACTAATGAAAGGGAAGAGACTTCCCAATATCCTCCTATTATTTCTTATGATGAATCAGGTAACGAGGAGGAGCCTTCTATTCAACCAATCTCATTAATAAGGAGCTCCAAAAAGAGGATTGAACCCACACGTGATGTGGTGAAGAATAAGAAAAGAAAAAGGAAGAGAGGTAAAAATATATCTCTCCCAAATAATGCTGCTCATATTAGTGTTGTGCCGCATGAAAATATAATTGTCGAAGATGATGCACTTGATGATGATCTCGTTATGCCTATTGCTTGTTGTGATGATTATGATTGGGAAGATAGTGATACTTCTTATGATCTTGAAAATCTTTTTGGCATTTGCTTGGAAGAATATGATAATTGCTACACTATTGGTGCTATCCATACTATTGATGATGAGAGTGATTATGCTTATGATATGAAAAGGCCCAAGCTTGGGGATTGTCGGTGTCAAAACGGGCGGATCTCGGGTAGGGGGTCCCAAACTGTGCGTCTAAGGCAGATGGTAACAAGAGGCAGGGGACACAATGTTTTACCCAGGTTCGGGCCCTCTTGATGGAGGTAAAACCCTACGTCCTGCTTGATTGATATTGATGATATGGGTAGTACAAGAGTAGATCTACCACGAGATCGGAGAGGCTAAACCCTAGAAGCTAGCCTATGGTATGATTGTATGTATATGATCTATCGACTAGCCTGGCCTCGGTTTATATAATGCACCAGAGGCCTAGGATAACAAGAGTCCTAGCCGAATACGCCGGTGGGGAGGAGTCCTTGTCTTGATCGCCAAGTCTTGTGGAATCTTCCTTGCATGCGGCAGCTGTCCGAACTGGCCCATGAGTATACGGCCATGGGGGTCCTCGGCCCAATCTAACAGATCGGGAGATGACGTGGTGAGTACCCCCTAGTCCAGGACACCGTCAGTAGCCCCCTGAACCGGTCTTCAAGTTAGGGACGCTCCTCGATTCTTCCGAACCATTCTTCATCTTCGGTCGTCGATCTTGAAAACTGGTTCAACAAATCTTCTCATCTTTGATCTTGAGGATCGCTGAAATGCATTCGACGAGTTCACACGTCGGGTATCTGAGGAGCCCCTTTAAGTTTTCGGCCTTTATCAATGCCTTGTTATTTTTATGCCAAAACTCGGGTTTGAAGTTGTTCCCGGGCGGCAGCGTCCTCTTGCGTCCGAGCTCCAACGCCGGACTGCATTCGAGGTATCTTTTGCAGCCGAGCACCAACGCCGGACCGCTTCCCAGCTCTAACGCCAGAATGTATCCGAGCTCCAACGTGGACTATGTATCCAAGCTCCAACGCCGGACTGTATCCGAGGTGTCGTAAATCACCTTGGTTCAAAGAAGTTTGAAGGAGTTTAGCCGAGCTTAATGCCGGAAATGCCCTCTATGGAGCTAGCCACTAGCGCCCGAGCTTTATGCCGGACTGCTTCCGAGGTGGTGCACCACCCCGAATGTGGGCTGATTTTTGTTAATATTTTTGATTGGTGCAATTTATTCTCTGCTGAGATATATAGCCAGTAGCCCTCAAGGTGGTTATCGGTCTAAAACCCGAGATGCACATGAAGGATGACATAAGACCGCTGATCCCAGTAGCCGCTGAGACTCAGGTTGAATTGCAAAATCGGTCTGAGGATCAAGTCCTAGCTCGGCGGAATACTTCGGGACACAAAAAGCGGCGTGCTCAGTCCTCGAGACTCAGGTTGGGTGGGGCCGACCAACCTGAGGATCAAAATCTCCTCAGAAACTGTATTACACTTAAAATTTTCTGCGTTGGATAGGCAATGCAGTAGCCCCCGAGACACTGGTCGGGTGGCAACACCAGATCAGGGGATCGATGTGCCCCTTTAATATTTGTAAATAATAAGCCCGAAGCCCAGTAGCCCCTGAGCCTTAATGCGGGCATGGGTGGCCAAATTAAGGATCAATATCCATAGTAAAATCACCAATTATGTGTAATGACTCTCTGTATCCAAGTACTTTATGTCATTAATGCTCGGATCCGCATTGTACAAAACTTTGTTGACTGACCATCGGCTTCCACCTCCTCGGCCAGTAGCCGAGGAGTGTTTGTCCTACTTTATAAAGCCTTTATGAGGGCAAAGATTTACGGCAAACAAGGCAATCTGGCCATACGGTTTTATAAACAAAGGTACGCATAGAGATATGTTATATTACTGTTTAACAGAAGAAATGTCTTCCAAAGGAAGTAGTCCCGCTATCGGTTCCTTTCTTTGGGTTGTCATGCTAAGCATGATCATGAAACCTCAGCTCCAATGTAATAGCAAAATATCGAGGATTTAGTTTGGGAGGTCAGTTAATAGCCCCCGGTAGTGTTCGGCGACAATCGAGGTCAAGCCGTAAACACTTCGGCCATTGTTATGAATGGCCCGTCATTTAACACCGTCATCGGATCGCTGACCGGTTTACGCTTATTGTGACAGTCAGTTTTCGACTTTCTCCACTGAGGTGCTTAACCATGTGAGCTGGAAGCACAATCGCAGTGGTTCTCCCTTTGCACACCAAGCCGAACAAAGCAGAACGTAGGAGGCAAGCGCAGGAGCCGGGCAACCCAACTATTGACCGAAGACACAATTCGAAACCGATGCATATATAGCAATATCTGAGAATGTTTTTGCCGAATCTCTAAAGGTGTCCAGCGTTGCACTGCGATACTTGTGCTGAAAACACACAAATAGTTTAAAAGTGCCATAAGCTTGGAAAACCAAAAAAACGTCAGTAAAAACTTGACGTCCGAACAAGATCAAGTGTTCGGTGCCAATCCGAAAATTGGCCTTAGCAAAAGAAGTTCTTCTGTCGTGCTTTAACATGATACATCCTATCTCAAGACTTCAAGAGGGTCAGCCTACGGCTTCAACCTCCTATCCCGAGGGTGGAGTACTTCTCATTAGGCCAGTTTAGCAAACTAAACTCTAGTGGCTTTGAGAGAGAAATTAGGCTCCCCGGCTATTGACCACACGCTCGTGTCGAAAAAAGGAGTGATAGATAATAATAATAAAAAAACTTTGCAACGACTAAGAAGAAGAACACCTATCATAAAATGGCTCATATAAATTTAAGAGCCCCCAAGTGACTTGGGTAAAAGAATGATTGCATGTACCGAAGTACTTATATCATATCTATGTTCAACCGAACTTTAAACGCATCTCAACCGACCGTCGGCTTCTCCCTCTTCGGTCAAGGACCGAAAAGTGTTATGTACTCCATCTGTCGAGAATATCGACGGTGTTTCCAATAACCAGGCAATCAGGCCATAAGGTTGTAACAGACAAAGCGCACTCAGGGAACTTATGCTATATTACTGCGAAGTGTAAGAAGCATCTTCGAAGAAAATAGTACCCCCACCGATACCTTTCTTCGGTGCTCATTGTTATTAAGACACTTGTGCAATAGATTTTTTGTACTCATGAGTTCCGTTGTGTGCCGACCATCATTGAAAACTATAAGAGCGCTAGCTTTCGGCTTCACCCAGTCTAAGGTCCGGCTCGGATGACCCGATCGTGACAATCGTAGAGGTGCTCCCTTTACTCCCTAGCCAAACAATCGGGAACGTAGGGGTAAACACAGGAGCGAGGCAACCCAGCTTGCAAATCGCTTAAGTCAATATGGTGCATATTGTGGCGTAATACATGAACAAGGAACGAAGCCGTACAAGTATAATCATATGCAAGAGGAAAAGCTTCATGAAGGAAGCCCCCAAATGAATTGGGTATTTGAATTTATGCGTCACAAACAAAGTTTGGATAAGGAAATTTTTACAAGCAACTTTTCTCCAAAAAAGTATAATGCTTGGTCGAACCGAACACAAGTTAGAAATTAAAGCTTTGAGCATGAAAGCGACTTAGCTGGTTAATGTGTTCGGTATTGATGATGCGGTCCGAGCTTGATGCGGGACAAGGTTCCATCCCCCAAGCCGGTCCCGAGGTGGCGGAGAGGAGAGCTCGACACGCTGAAGTGGTGACATAGCACGGTCAATGCAGGCCGGCAGAGTGACGCCGAAGTCCCCGGATCATTTTCCCGTGCACAAAAACTAGTGCAAACCGGAGATAATAGTAATAATCATAATTAAAAAAATCGTTGCATAATAAATAATTTATGCAAAGTGAGTAATAAAAGAAATATGGCCTGGCGTCGAAGTCAATGTCGATGCAGGGCGTCGGCGTGATGCGGTAAAGGCGTGGCAAAGCCTGAATTCACAGGTCGGTCTGAGCTCTGGATGCGGCGTTCGCCAGACTATGTACGGAAATTGACCGAACCACCATGCGACTGTTGTTAATGTGGTCACCATTTAATAGACCTGTGTACATATGATGGACAAACCAGAGTAATAATTCCTTGGGAAAAATGAACCCAAACAAGCAAAAAATACTGGGATTAATAGCACCTGGTTTATTTGTTGTAGCAATCCGAAGGAAGGTGATTCCCGAAATTGGGACTTGATCTGCACACCCATTGCCTGATGGGCGATAAAAGGACGGCATGACAATGCTGGCAAAGGTTGGCTCGCCGAGCCAAAGCCCTCGGTCCAGCTAACGTGACGGAGCTGGTCGGCTAGTGACGCCGAAGTGTCCGGAGTAGGTTGATGAAGAGATGGCGAAGCCCCCGTTCCAGCCGAGATGTCGAAGCCTCGATGTCAGCCGATGAGTCGAAGTAGGTCGGCGTGATGGACACCAGCTTGAAGAAGCAATAGTGCGGCCCTGCCGATGCAGGTCGTGACGTGGTCGATGTCGGCTTGATGAAGCGACCATGCGGCGATGCCGGTATGCCCGCTCCGTGTAATCCGCGGGGCGGCGATGTTGGTGATGATTTATCCTTCGCGATGCCAGACTCTTTTTGGGCTTGCCGAGATGATGATCCGAAGAAGTTGAGCTCGGCTCAACAAAGTGACGACGTGTCTAGCGCAGGTTGACAGCCGTGGAGCAATATTGCCGGACTGGTTTGACACCAGCATGATGTTGAAGATCATGTTCAAAAGATCTTAAAGTTAGTGCGATGTGTTCGGAAACAAAACACAATACCCCATACAAAACTTCCTTCAAAAGGGATGTCCGAAATCCCGTTCATAAAAAAGACGAAATCGGGTCGGATTCGTTTTCGCGCAGAAAACAGATCCGAAAAGTGATGCACTAATCGGAAGGTTCCCGGAGTTTGGACGGTCGGATCGAGCTGAAATTTTGAGAGGTGGTAGATATAGGAATTTTGCATCCGATCAACGGTTGGATCTTCCAAAGGACGTCCGAGCTAGAAGCTGGACACCACGCCCTAAACTCATCCAGATTCCCGTCCAGATTTGACAAGGCTCCGGTATATCGTGGATTGCCAGTGATTCCTCCATCGGAACTCGACGAAATTTTCCAGGGTTGTTGTAGACTCAATTCCACACAATTCCACCAAAGTGATCATTAAAAAGACACTTGAGGAGGCGGTGGCGGCGGACACAAGTTTGCTGTCCAGAAAAACAGCACGGTCGCCCGAGGGCAATGTTGACGTTGAGCCCCGGGCTCCATGGATGAATCCTCCATGATCTTGATAGAGATCAGAGTTGATGTTTATGAAGGCCCTCATCCGAACATGACGATCAGAGGTAGGGCGCAGTCCTTGGTCAAACCAAGGTGACCAGTCGAGCTGGTGACGAAGATGCCGATGTCGCAGTTGATTTGCAGGCGAGCCATCAACCTTTTGCCGAACACACAGCGGAACTCTTAATGAAAGCACCAATGTCGGTGTCAAAACTGACGGATCTTGGGTAGGGGGTCCCGAACTGTGCATCTAAGGCGGAATGTAACAGGAGGCAGGGATACAATGTTTTACCCAGGTTCGGGCCCTCTTGATGGAGGTAAAACCCTACGTCCTGCTTGATTGATATTGATGATATGGGTAGTACAAGAGTAGATCTACCACGAGATCAGAGAAGCTAAACCCTAGAAACTAGCCTATGATATGATTGTATGTATATGATCTATCGACTAGCCTGGCCTCGATTTATATAATGCACCAGAGGCCTAGGATAACAAGAGTCCTAGCCGAATATGCCGGTGGGGAGGAGTCCTTATCTTGATTGCCAAGTCTTGTGGAATCTTCCTTGTATGCAGCAGCTGTCCGAACTGGCCCATGAGTATACGGCCATGGGGGTCCTCGGCCCAATCTAACAGATCGGGAGATGACGTGGTGAGTACCCCCTAGTCGAGGACACCGTCAGGGATGCTATGTTTGAAGAAGATGATGTTTTTGAGAATATATTTGCTACAATTAATGTTTGTCCCAAGCTTGGGGATGCTACGTTTAATGAAGATGATATTTTTAGTCTTCCAAGTTTTGATATGCAAATTTATAATGATGATAGTATGCCTCCTGCTTATGATGATTATATTGATGAAAGTGAGTTTGGAAGAGTGTCAACTTTAGGAAGTAATGATCCCATTATTTTGTACGATGTTGAATCTTATTATGATAATTATGAAAGTGGAATTGGAGAGGTCATGAATTTATTTAGTGATGATTCCACTATCTTGGAAGAGGTTTCAATCGATTATGATGAGAACAAAGTTGCTACTTATGATAATTATTGTGATGATACATATGCTATAAAAAGTAGTGATGATTATATTTATAAAACTTTTCATGATTATGATTATACTTTTTCTGAACATTACTATTTTAATGTGGAAACAATTTATAGTATTCAAGTCTCTTATGATACTCCCACTATTCCGAAGGGAGAAGAATCTTGCTTATGTGGAGAGTAGTAAATTTTTTATGCTTGTAGATCTTGAAAAGAATGCTTTAGATGCTGGTTATATTGTTGAATTCATTCATGATTCTACTGAAAATTATTATGAGGTAGGAATATATACTTGTAGGAATTGCAATAATATCAAGTTTCCTCTCTATGTGTTGAAAATCTTGAAGTTATACTTGTTTTGCCTTCCTATGCTAGTTGATTATTGTTCCCATAAGTTTGCTCACAAAATCCCTATGCATAGGAAGTGGGTTAGACTTAAATGTGCTAGTCATATTTTTCATGATGCTCTCTTTATGTTTCAATTCTTATCTTTTATGTGAGCATCATTGAAATCATCATGCCTAGCTAGGGGCGTTAAACGATAGCGCTTGTTGGGAGGCAACCCAACTTTATTTTTGTTCCTTGCTTTTTTCTCCTGTTTAGTAATAAATAATTCATCTAGACTCTGTTTAGATGTGGTTTAATACTTTTAATTAGTGTTTGTGCCAAGTAGAACCTTTGGGAAGACTTGGGGAAAGTCTTTGCGATCATGCTGTAAAAAACAGAAACTTTAGCGCTCGCGAGAAATGCTGCCATTTTTTATTGGAGAGTGATATCTAGATGACTAATAGATAAATTTCTCACGTCCAGCAATTTATGTTATAATTTTTGGGGTTCCAGAAGTATACGTTTGATCCATATTACTACAGACTGTTCTGTTTTTGACAGATTCTGTTTTTATGTGTTGTTTGCTTATTTTGATGAATCTATGAGTAGTATCAGATGGTATGAACCATAGAGAAGTTGGAATACAGTAGGTTTAACACCAATATGAATTTAGAATGAGTTCACAATAGTACCTAAGTGGTGATTTATTTTCTTATACTGACGGAGCTTACAAGTTTTCTGTTAAGTTTTGTGTTGTGAAGTTTTCAAGTTTTGGGTAAAGATTCGATGGACTATGGAATAAGAAGTGGCAAGAGCCTAAGCTTGGGGATGCCTAAGGCACCCCAAGGTAATATTCAAAGACAACCAAGAGCCTAAGCTTGGGGATGCCCCGGAAGGCATCCCCTCTTTCGTCTTCGTTCATCGGTAACTTTACTTGGAGCTATATTTTTATTTACCACATGATATGTGTTTTGCTTGGAGCGTCATTTTATTTTATTTAGTTTTGCTTGCTGTTTGAATAAAATAACAAGATATGAAATTATTTAATGTTAGAGAGTCTTCACATAGTTGCATAATTATTTGACTACTCATTGGTCTTCACTTATATCTTTCGGAGTAGTTTGTTGTTGCTCTAGTGCTTCACTTATATCTTTCCAGAGCATGGTGGTGGTTTTATTTTATAGAAACAGATGAATTCTCATGCTTCACTTATATTATTTTGAGAGTCCTAAACAGCATGGTAATTTTATTTGGTTATGAATTTAGTCCTAATATGATTGGCATCTAAGAGGGATATAATAAAAACTTTCATATAGAGTGCATTGAATAATAAGAGAAGTTTGATACTTGATAATTGTTTTGAGATATGGAGATAGTGATATTAAAGTTGTGCTAGTTGAGTAGTTGTGAATTTGATAAATACTTGTGTTGAAGTTTGCAAGTCCTGTAGCATGGACGTATGGTAAACGTTGTGTAACAAATTTGAAGCATGAGGTGTTATTTGATTGTCTTCCTTATGAGTGGCGGTCGGGGATGAGCGATGGTCTTTTCCTACCAATCTATCCCCCTAGGAGCATGCGTGTAATGCTTGTTTTTTGATGACTTGTAGATTTTTGCAATAAGTATGTGAGTTTTTTATGACAAATGTTGAGTTCATGGATTATACGCACTCCTACCCTTCCATCATTGCTAGCCTTTTCGATACCATGCATTGCCCTTTCTCACTTTGAGAGTTGGTGCAAACTTCCCCGGTGCATCGAAACCCCGTGATATGATACGCTCTTTCACACATAAACCTCCTTATATCTTCCTCAAAACAACCACCATACCTACCTATTATGGCATTTACATAGCCATTCCGAGATATATTGCCATGCAACTTTCCACCGTTTCGTTTATTATGACACGCTCCATCATTGTCATGTTGCTTTGCATGATCATGTAGTTGACATCGTATTTGTGGAAAATCCACCGTTCATAATTCTTCCATACATGTCACTCTTGATTCATTGCACATCCCGGTACACTGCCGGAGGCATTCATATAGAGTCATACTTTGTTCTAGTATCGAGTTGTAATCTTTGAGTTGTAAATAAATAAAAGTGTGATGATCATCATTAATAGAGCATTGTCCCAAAAAAGGAAAGGCCAAAAAAGACCAAAAAAAGAAAGGCCAAATAAAAAAAGAGAATAAAAAGGGGCAATGCTACTATCCTTCTACCACACTTGTGCTTCAAAGTACCACCATGATCTTCATGATAGAGAGTCTCTTATGTTGTCACTTTCATATACTAGTGGGAATTTTTCATTATAGAACTTGGCTTGTATATTCCAACAATGGGCCTCCTCAAGTTCCCTAGGTCTTCGTGAGCAAGCAAGTTGGATGCACACCCACTTAGTTCTTTTGTTGAGCTTTCATACATTTATAGCTCTAGTGCATCCGTTGCATGGCAATCCCTACTCCTTGCATTGACATCAATTGATGGGCATCTCCCTAGCCCATTGATTAGCCGTGTCGATGTGAGACTTTCTCCTTTTTGTCTTCTCCACATAACCCCCTCATTATATTCTATTCCACCCATAGTGCTATATCCATGGCTCACGCTCATGTATTGCGTGAAAGTTGAATTTTTTTTGAGATTACTAAAGTATGAAACAACTTCTTGGCTTGTTATCGGGGTTGTGCATGATAAGAGCATTCTTGTGTGACGAAAATGGAGCATGACCAAACTATATGATTTTGTAGGGATGAACTTTCTTTGGCCATGTTATTTTGAGAAGACATGATTGCTTAGTTAGTATGCTTGAAGTATTATTATTTTATGTCAATATTAAACTTTTGTCTTGAATCTTATGGATCTGAACATTTATGCCAAAATGAAGATAATTACTTAGAGAAATATGTTAGGTAGCATTCCACATCAAAAATTCTGTTTTTATCATTTAGGAATTAAGCTTGGGGATGCTGATACGTCTCCAATGTATCTATAATTTTTGATTGTTCCATGCTATTATATTATCAACCTTGGATGTTTTATATGCATTTATATGCTATTTTATATGATTTTTGGGACTAACCTATTAACCCAGAGCCCAGTGCCAGTTTCTGTTTTTCCCTTGTTTCTGTGTTTCGCAGAAAAGGAATATCAAACGGAGTCCAAATGGAATGAAACCTTTGGAAAAGTTATTTTTGGAAAGAAAGCAATACAGGAGACTTGGAGTGCATGTCAGGGGATCAACGAGGAGAGCACGAGGCAGGGGGCACGCCCACCCCCCTGGGCGCACCCTCCACCCTCATGGGCCCCTCGTGGCTCCCCTGATGTATTTCTTCCGCCTATATATATCCATATACCCTAAAACTATCGAGGAGCACAATAGATCGGGAGTTCCGCCGCCAGAAGCCTCTGTAACCACCGAAAACCAATCTAGACCCGTTCCGGCACTCTGTCGAAGGGGGGAATCCCTCTCCGGTGGCCATCTTCATCATCCCGACGCTCTCCATGACGAGGAGGGAGTAGTTCTCCCTCGGGGCTGAGGGTATGTACCAGTAGCTATGTGTTTGATATCTCTCTCTCTCTCGTGTTCTTGAGGTGATACGATCTTGATGTATCGCGAGCTTTGCTATTATAGTTGGATCTTATGATGTTTCTCCCCCTCTACTCTTTTGTAATGGATTGAGTTTTCCCTTTGAAGTTATCTTATCAGATTGAGTCTTTAAGGATTTGAGAACACTTGATGTATGTCTTGCGTGGGATACCCGTGGTGACAATGGGGTATTCTATTGATCCACTTGATGTATGTTTTGGTGATCAACTTGCGGGTTCCGCCCATGAACCTATGCATAGGGGTTGGCACACGTTTTCGTCTTGACTCTCTGGTAGAAACTTTGGGGCACTCTTTGAGGTTCTATGTGTTGGTTGAATAGATGAATCTGAGATATTGTGACGCATATCATATAATCATACCCACGGATACTTGAGGTGACATTGGAGTATCTAGGTGACATTAGGGTTTTGGTTGATTTGTGTCTTACGGTGTTATTCTAGTACTGACTCTAGGGCTGTTTGTGACACTTATAGGAATAGCCCAACGGATTGATTGGAAAGAATAACTTTGAGGTGGTTTCGTACCCTACCATAATTTCTTCGTTTGTTCTCCGCTATTAGTGACTTTGGAGTGACTCTTTGTTGTATGTTGAGGAATAGTTATGTGATCCAATTATGTTATTATTGTTGAGAGGACTTGCACTAGTGAAAGTATGAACCCTAGGCCTTGTTTCAACGCATTGCAATACCGTTTGTGCTCACTTTTATCATTATTTACCTTGTTGTTTTTATACTTTCAGATTACAAAAACCTTTATCTACCATCCATATACCACTTGTATCACCATCTCTTCGCCGAACTAGTGCACCTGCACAATTTACCATTGTATTGGGTGTGTTGGGGACACAAGAGACTCTTTGTTATTTAGTTGCAGGGTTGCTTGAGAGAGACCATCTTCATCCTACGCCTCCTACGGATTGATAAACCTTAGGTCATCCACTTGAGGGAAATTTGCTGCTGTCCTACAAACCTCTGCGCTTGGAGGCCCAACAACGTCTACAAGAAGAAGGTTGTGTAGTAGACATCAGTTGCCTTTTACCGTTGCACATGATGATTTTGATAAATATAATATGCATGTGCTTGCTGCTCCTACTTGCAATTATTATGAGAGAGGAACTACATCTCCGTGTCTTTATGTTTCAAACACGAAAAAATTGCAAGAAACTGTTTATACTATGCATTAGCCTTTACTTTGTGTGCATGAATTGTTCTTTTATGACATGCCTATGCATAGGAAGAGAGCTAGAATTCGTCATTACTTGATATATGTTGCTTTGTGCTCACTACTAAATGCCAAATCATTTCTAATTCAAATTGGCTTTGATATACCTTGGGATTCGGGTGGATCCATTACTTGAGCACTATATGCCTAGCTTAATGGCTTTAAAGAAGGCGCTGTCAGGGAGACAACCCAGAAGTTTTAGAGAGTCACTTATTTCTGTTGTTTTATTTTATAAGGTTTAAAAATAAAAATAATGTGCCAAGGTTTGCTTTTAGGATGTTTTAGATTACTTGTTGGTTTGTACGGTGCAGGACAGAAACTTTGGTTGTAGTGCGTGATTTTACATTTTTTACTGGAACGTCAAACTGTTTTGAAACTTTTTGCACTGTCTTTCTATACAATTTTTTTATTTTTTCTAATTTTGATAGAATTTTGGGAGTACCAGAGATATGGTGAATGTTCAGATTATTACAGACTGTTCTGTTTTAGATAGATTCTGTTTTTGATGCATAGTTTGCTTGTTTTGATGAAACTATCGATTTATATCAGTGTATTAAGCAATGGAAAAGTTATATTACAGTAGCTATAATGCAAAAACAAAATATGAATTGGTTTGCAGCAGTACTTAGAGTAGTGATTTGCTTTATTATACTAACGGATCTTACCGAGTTTTTTGTTGAGTTTTGTGTGGATGAAGTGTTCGAAGATCGAGGAGGTCTCGATGTGAGAAGAAGGAAGAGAGGCAAGAGCTCAAGCTTGGGGATTCCCGAGGCACCCTAATTAAATATTCAAGGAGACTCAAGCGTCTAAGCTTGGGATGCCCCGGAAGGCATCCTATCTTTCTTCAACAAGTATCGGTATGTTTTCGGATTCGTTTCGTTCATGCGATATGTGCAATCTTGGAGCGTCTTTTGCATTTAGTTTTCACTTTTCTTTTATGAACCATGCTGGTATGAGATAGTCCTTGGTTGATTTATAGAATGCTCATTGCACTTCACTTAAATCTTTTGAGTATGGCTTTATAGAATGCTTCATGTGCTTCACTTATATCATTTGAAGTTTGGATTGCCTGTTTCTCTTCACATAGAAAACTGCCATTTGTAGAATGCTCTTTTGCTTCACTTACATTTGTTAGAGCGTGGGCATATCTTTTGTAGAAAGAATTAAACTCTCTTACTTCACTTATACCTATTTAGAGAGTTGATAGGAATTGGTCATTCACATGGTTAGTCATAAAATCCTACATAAAACTTGTAGATCACTAAATATGATATGTTTGATTCCTTGCAATAGTTTTGCGATATAAACGTGGCGATATTAGAGTCGTGCTAGTTGAGTAATTGTGAAATTGAGAAATACTTGTGTTGAGGTTTGCAAGTCCCGTACCATGCACGTATGGTGAACCCTTATGTAACGAAGTTGGAGCATGAGGTATTTATTGATTGTCTTCCTTATGAGTGGCGGTCGGGGATGAGCGATGGTCTTTTCTGACCAATCTATCCCCCTAGGGGCATGCATAGTAGTACTTTGCTTCGAGGGCTAATAAACTTTTGCAATAAGTATATGAGTTCTTTATGACTAATGCGAGTCCATGGATTATACGTGCTCTCACCCTTCCATCATTGCTAGCCTCTTCGGTACCGTGCATTGCCCTTTCTCACTTCGAGAGTTGGTGCAAACTTCACTGGTGCATCCAAACCCCATGATACGATACGCTCTATCACACATAAACCTCCTTATATCTTCCTCAAAACAGCCACCATACCTACCTATCATGGCATTTTCATAGCCATTCCGAGATATATTGCCATGCAACTTCCATCATCATCATTTACATGACTTGAGAATTTATTGTCATATTGCTTTGCATGATTGTAAGATAGCTAGCATGATGTTTTCATGGCTTGTCCATTTTTTGATGTCATTGCTACGCTAGATCATTGCACATCCCGGTACACCGCCAGAGGCATTCATATAGAGTCATATCTTTGTTCTAGCATCGAGTTGTAATATTGAGTTGTAAGTAAATAAAAGTGTGATGATCATCATTATTAGAGCATTGTCCCAGTGAGGAAAGGATGATGGAGACTATGACTCCCCCACAAGTCGGGATGAGACTCTGGACGAAAAAATAAAAAAAGAGAGAAAAAAGGAGAAAGGCCAAAAAAAGAGGAAGGCCCAAAAAAATATGAGAGAAAAAGAGAGAAGGGACAATGTTACTATCCTTTTACCACACTTGTGCTTCAGAGTAGCACCATGTTCTTCATATAGAGAGTCTCTTGAGTTATCACTTTCATATACTAGTGGGAATTTTCATTATAGAACTTGGCTTGTATATTCCGATGATGGGCTTCCTCAAATGCTCGAGGTCTTCATGAGCAAGCAAGTTGGATGCACACTGATATGTCTCCAACGTATCTATAATTTTTATTGCTCCATGCTATATTATCTACTGTTTTGGACTATATTGGGCTTTATTTTCCACTTTTATATTATTTTTGGGACTAACCTATTAACCGGAGGCCCAGCCCAGAATTGTTGTTTTTTTTGCCTATTTTAGTGTTTCGGATAAACAGAGTATCAAACAGAGTCCAAACGGAATAAAATCTTCGGGAACATGATTTTCTCACCGAACGTGATCCAGGAGACTTGGACCCTACTGCAAGGGATCAAAGAGGAGGTCACGAGGGTGGGGGTGCCCCCCCTAGGGCGCGCCCCCTGCCTCGTGGGCCCCTCGGTGCTCCACTGACGTACTCCTTCCTCCTATATATACACACATACCCCCAAACGATCAGCACGGGAGCCAAAGACCTAATTCCATCACCGCAACTTTCTGTATCCACGAGATCCCATCTTGGGGCCTGTTCTGGAGCTCCGCCGGAAGAGGGCCGTCATCACGAAGGGCTTCTACATCATCCTAGCCCCTCCGATGAAGTGTGAGTAGTTTATCTCAGACCTTCGGGTACATAGTTAGTAGCTAGATGGCTTCTTCTCTCTCTTTGAATCTCAATACAAAGTTCTCCCCCTCTCTTGTGGAGATCTATTCGATGTAATCTTCTTTTTGTGGTGTGTTTGTTGAGACCAATGAATTGTGGGTTTATGATCAAGTCTATCTATGAATAATATTTGAATCTTCTCTGAATTCTTTTATGTATAATTGGTTATCTTTGCAAGTCTCTTCGAATTATCCGTTTGGTTTGGCCAACTAGATTGGTAGTTCTTGCCATGGGAGAAGTGCTTAGCTTTGGGTTCGACCTTGCGGTGTCCTTACCCAGTGACAGAAGGGGCAGCAAGGCACGTATTGTATCGTTGCCATCGAGGATAACAAGATGGGATTTATTTCATATTGCATGAATTTATCTCTCTACATCATGTCATCTTGCTTAAGGCGTTACTCTGTTTTTAACTTAATACTCTAGATGCATGCTGGATAGCGGTCGATGAGTGGAGTAATAGTAGTAGATGCAGAATCGTTTTGATCTACTTGTCACGGACGTGATGCCTATATACATGATCATGCCTAGATATTCTCATAACTATGCTCAATTCTGTCAATTGCTCAATAGTAATTTGTTCACCCACCGTAGAATACTTATGCTGTTGAGAGAAGTCACTAGTGAAACCTATGGCCCCCGGGTCTATTCTCATCATATCAATCTCCATTACTTTAATATTGCTTTGCTTTTTTACTTTGCCTTTACTTTTTACTTTGCATCTTTATATCCAAAATACAAAAAATATTATATCTACCAGATCTCACTCTCGTTAGTGACCGTGAAGGGCTTGACAACCCCTAATTGCGTTGGTTGCGAGTAGCTATTGCTTTGTGCAGGTACGAGGGACTTGAGCGTGGGCTCCTACTGGATTGATACCTTGGTTCTCAAAAACTGAGGGAAATACTTACGCTACTCTGCTGCATCATCCCTTCCTCTTCGGGGAAAACCAACGCAAGCTCAAGACGTAGAAAGAAGGATTTCTGGCGCCGTTGCCGGGGAGTCTACGCAAAAAGTCAATATACCAAGTACCCATCACAATCCCTATCTCTCGCATTATATTATTTGCCATTTGCCTCTCATTTTCCTCTCCCCCAATTCACCCTTGCCATTTTATTCGCCCTCTCTCTCTATCCTCCCTCCCTATTTGCCTCTTTTTGCCCGCTTGCCTTTTGTTTGCTCGTGTGTTAGATTGCTTGTTTTGTCGCGATGGCTCAAGATACTACCAAATTGTGTGACTTCACCAATACCAATAATAATGATTTCCTTAGCACTCCGATTGCTCCTCTTACCGATGCTGAATCTTGTGAAATTAATACTGCTTTGTTGAATCTTGTTATGAAAGATCAATTTGCTAGCCTTCCTAGCGAAGATGCCGCTACTCATCTGAATAGCTTCGTTGATTTATGTGATATGCAAAAGAAAAAAGATGTCAATAATGATGTCGTTAAATTGAAGCTATTTCCTTTTTCGCTTAGAGATCGTGCTAAAGCTTGGTTTTCGTCTTTTCCTAAGAATAGTATTGATTCATGGAACAAGTGCAAAGATGCTTTTATCTCTAAGTATTTTCCTCCCGCTAAGATCATCTCTCTTAGAAACGATATAATGAACTTTAAACAACTTGATCATGAACATGTTGCACAAGCTTGGGAGAGAATGAAATTAATGATACGTAATTGCCCTACTCATGGTTTGAATTTGTGGATGATTATACAAAAAATTTATGCCGGATTGAATTTTGCTTCTAGAAATCTTTTAGATTCGGCCGCGAGAGGCACTTTTATGGAAATCACTTTAGGAGATGCTACTAAACTCCTAGATAATATTATGGTTAATTATTCTCAATGGCATACTGAAAGAACTTCTGATAAAAAGGTGCATGCGATAGAAGAAATTAATGTGTTGAGTGCAAAGATGGATGAACTTATCAAATTATTTGCTACTAAGAGTGTTTCTTCTGATCCTAATGATATGCCTTTGTCTACTTTGATTGAGAATAACAATGAATCTATGGATGTGAATTTTGTTGGTAGGAATAATTTTGGTAACAACGCTTATAGAGGGAATTTTAATCCTAGGCTATATCCTAGTAATCCTTCTAATAATTATGGGAATTCCTACAACAACTCTTATGGAAATTATAATAAGATGCCCTCTGATTTTGAATCTAATATTAAAGAATTTATTTCTTTGCAAAAGAATTTCAATGCTATGATTGAAGAAAAATTGCTTAAGATTGATGATTTGGCTAGGAACGTTGATAGAATTGCTCTTGATGTTGATGCTTTGAAACTTAGATCTATCCCACCTAAGCATGATATTAATGAGTCTCTAAAAGCCATGAGAATTTCAATTGATGAGTGTAAAGAAAGAACCGCTAGGATGCGTGCTTCCAAAGATGCCTTTATTAAAGCATGTTCTTCCAATTCCTATGAAAATCAAGATGAAGATCTAAAAGTTATTGATGTGTCTCCAATTAAATCTTTATTTTGCAATATGAATCTTGATGAAACTGAATATGATCTTCCTTTACCTAGAAGGCGTTCTAAAAATTCGGAGTATTTAGATCTTAATGATGAAATTGATGAATGTGGGATTGAAAGAAATAAAAATCTAGATGTTGCTAAACCCACTATATTGGATTTCAAGGAATTTAATTATGAAAGTTGCTCTTTGATTGATTGTATTTCCTTGTTGCAATCCATGCTAAATTCTCCACATGCTTATAGTCAAAATAAAGCCTTCACCGAACATATTGTTGATGCCTTGATGCAATCTTATGAAGAAAAACTTGAGTTGAAAGTTTCTATCCCTAGAAAACTCTACGGTGAGTGGGAACCAACTATTAAAATTAAAATTAAAGATCGTGAGTTTTATGCTTTGTGTGATTTGGGTGCTAGTGTCTCTACTATTCCCAAGACTTTGTGTGATTTACTAGATTTCCGTAACTTTAATGATTGCTCTCTAAACTTGCATCTTGCGGATTCCACTATTAAGAAACCTATGGGAAGAATTAATGATGTTCTTATTGTTGCAAATAGGAATTATGTGCCCGTAGATTTCATTGTTCTTGATATAGATTGCAATCCTTCTTGCCCTATTATTCTTGGTAGACCTTTCCTTAGAACGGTTGGTGCGATTATTGATATGAAGAAAGGGAATATTAGATTTCAATTTCCATTAAAAAAGCGCATGGAACACTTTCCAAGAAAGAAAATAAAATTACCATATGAAACTATCATGAGAGCCACTTATGTATTGCCTACCAAAGATGGCAATACCTAGATCTATCCTTGCTTGTTATGCCTAGCTAGAGGCGTTAAACGATAGCGCTTGTTGGGAGGCAACCCAATTTTATTTTTATTCCTTGCTTTTTTCTCCTGTTTAGTAATAAATAAATTACTTAGCCTCTGTTTTGGTTGTGTTTTTGTGTTTAATTAGTGTTTGTGCCAAGTAGAACCGTTGGGAAGACTTGGGGAAAGTCTTGTTGAACTTGCTGTAAAAAACAGAAACTTTAGCGCTCATGAGAACTGCTGTCATTTTTATTTTAAGAGTGCTATTTAGTTAATTCTTTTTGCAGATGATTAATAGATAAATTTCTCACGTCCAGCAATTTATTTTAGAATTCTTGGGGTTCCAGATCTTGCGCTAGCTACAGATTACTACAGACTGTTCTGTTTTTGACAGATTCTGTTTTTCGTGTGTTATTTGCTTATTTTGATGAATCTATGGCTAGTAAAATAATTTATAATCCATAGAGAAGTTGGAATACAGTAGGTTTAACACCAATATAAATAAAGAATGAGTTCATTACAGTACCTTGAAGTGGTCTTTTGTTTTCTTTCGCTAACGGAGCTCACGAGTTTTCTATTTTGAGTTTTGTGTTGTGTAGTTTTCAAGTTTTGGGTGAATTCTTTTGATGGATCATGGAACAAGGAGTGGCAAGAGCCTAAGCTTGGGGATGCCCATGGCACCCCCAAGATAATCCAAGGACACCAAAAAGTCAAAGCTTGGGGATGCCCCGGTAGGCATCCCCTCTTTTCGTCCACTTTCATCTGTAATTTACTTGGAGCTATATTTTTATTCACCAACATGATATGTGTTTTGCTTGGAGCATCTTGTATTATTTGTGTCTTTGTTTGTTAGTATGCCATAATAATCCTTGCTGTACACACCTTTTGAGAGAGCCATACATGAATTAAGATTTGATAGAATACTCTATGTGCTTCACTTATATCTTTTGAGCTAAGTAGTTTTGCTCTATGTGCTTCACTTATATCTTTTGAGCTAAGTAGTTTTGCTCTATGTGCTTCACTTATATCCTTTGAGCTAGATAATTTTGCTCTATGTGCTTCACTTAAATCTTTTAGAGCACGGTGGTGGATTCATTTTAAAGAAACTATTGATCTCTCATGCTTCACTTAAATTAATTTAAGAGTCTCTTAATAGCATGGTAATTTGCTTAATAATAATATGCTTGGTATTCAAGATTTGTGAAACTTTCTTTTGAGTGTGTTGAATACTAAGAAAAGATTGAAGCATGATAATTATTTTGAGATATGGAGGTGATAATATTAAAGTCATGCTAGTTGAGTAGTTGTGAATTTAAAGAATACTTGTGTTGAAGTTTGTGATTCCCGTAGCATGCACGTATGGTGAACCGTTATGTGATGAAGTCGGAGCATGATTTATTTATTGATTGTCTTCCTTATGAGTGACGGTCAGGGACGAGCGATGGTCTTTTCCTACCAATCTATCCCTCTAGGAGCATGTCACACCCTAGCTAGTTCAAGCATTAGAGTGTGCATCATGTTTAAATTTCTCTTAAATTTGAAATGGGGAAGGCAGAAACCCCCAACACCCCCCTGGAAACAAACTAGGGTTTACTAAAATTATTTTCAATGAACCTGAAATGCCCTTCTAAAAAGTTCACCCTCTTTGTCTTGGGTTAGAACCTCTGGCAAAATTGGTGCACAATTTTCTAGGTCAACAGAAGGTCATTGAATTAAATCATAAGTATTTGAATTTGGGCATTTAAATGCTATAAAATAATTTAAATGCTTAAATAATTCTGGAAATAAATGTTTGCTGTTGGAAATAATCTAAACAGAGCCCACAATTATTTTCAGGATTTTTGGAAACGTTTTAGTATTTTAATTAAAGCCAAATAGTTGCAGTTAATTAGAAAAACAAAAACAAATAAAGAGAGAGAGAGAGAGAGAGAGAGAGAGAGGGAAGCCCACCCGGGCCTTACCTGTGCTGGCCCAGCCCACATGGCTCGGCCCAGCCTACTGGATCTGCCAGTCATCGTCCTCCTCGCGCTAGAAGGACGCGGAGCGCGTGGCCGGCGCCCGCGGCCACACGCCGGCCACCTCCTGCTTGCGCCGACGCCTGGAGACGCCTAGGGGTGCCACGCGACCCCCACGTCCCCCTCTCATCCTCGCTCACTCTCCCCTCGTCTCCCCCGAGCCCACTGAGCTGCTCATCGACCTCCCTGTGAGCTCCGCCGCCTTTCCCCTCTTCTTTCCCACGCGTTTGCACCCTCTAGGCCATAGTTCCACCATGGCCGAAGCTCGTCTCCGCTCGAGCTCGTCGCCGTTGTCGCTCCGGCGACCATTTGGTCCTCCCGTGCTGTGCAACGTGCTTGCCGCATCGCGTAGTGCCTCGCTAGCGCTTCAGTTTCCGTGTTTGCACGCCGCAGCCCACTCCCCGCACATGGCCGAACTTCGGCCGCCGCCTTGGAGCTCGCCGTCGTCGTCTCTGGCCACCGTAGGCCCGGCCACCACCACCACTAGATGCGAGACTGCAAGAGCTCTCCAATGGGCCCAAGAACGGCCTCGCCCGTGCCCTGTGGGCGTTTTCCGAGCTGCGCCACCGTCTCGGGCCTCGCCGGCGTCGAGTCGCCGGCGAGTTTGACCCAGTTTAACTCCTGGGTGGGCCCAGGTAGACCCCCCTGAGTCTATGACAGGTGGGGGCGGTCTGCCAACTAATTTAGGATTAGTTTTAATTAATTTAAATTAAATGAGTCACTGACATGTGGGCCCAGGCCCCACTGACAGCTATTTAGTGTTAATCTAATCCTGTTAACTAGCTGAGAGGCTGACAGAAGGGGCCCACCAGTCAGGTTTGACCTGGGCTGGCGCCTTTGACCTGCTGAGGTCAGCATGACGCAATGCTGACGCAGTAATGCATTTTTTGGACTTATATTTATTCAGGAAATTCCAGAAAATAGTTAAAACTTCTAAAAATCATAGAAAATCAACCATAGCTCCAAATGCAAAGATTTATATATGAAAAATGATCAGAAAAATTCAATCTATCCATCTGTAATGGTTTCATGCATGACAAAACAAGTTTACCTTGCTGTTTAAGAAGAATAAGGAAATGCACTATTAAGGCCATGTTTAATGAGCTAATATTTGAATCTTTGATTCAAATGAGTTCATTCCTTTCTGTTATAGCTTGCATTAGGCCAAGACACATTCATATTTCCATGTCATAGCATGCATCATATTGTTGCATATCGTCATGTGTTGATTGTGTTCCGATGTGTTCTTCGTGGTAGGTTCTGCCTCCGAGGATATTCACGAGTATCCAACTGAAGGGCAGTATCCCACTACCACTCCATCAGGCAAGCAACCATTGATCATTCCGATACAACCCATGTTCTCGCTTCTGCTCTTGTTTACTGCATTAAGACATCGCGTTTCAATCTGCTGTGTGCTACGGTAGTTGAACCCTTATCCTCTGCATGACCTGTCATTGCCACAGTAACTAGATGAAACCCACTAGCATGTGTAGGAGTTGACTGAGCCATGTATGTGATTCCTACCTTGCTATGCCTGCTATGCTTAGAGTTGTGTTAGGTCTGGTTCATCTGGGTGATGGGCTAGAGTGAAATGCTTATGTCGGTAATGTGAGGGATGTGTTGAACATGTTTTGGTAAAGGTATCGATGAGAGGCCATGTAGGAGTACATGGTGGGTTGTTTCATTGAGGCCGTCCCTAAGAACTCAGATTTGTATGTGTGATTTAAGATTCAGCTACTACCATGCATTGGGATCCTTAATTGACCCTCTCGGCTTCTTAACCACCCTAGTACTCTGTCCAGGAGTTGCAAATAGTTTCTAGTGTTTGTAGGTTATGTGTTGGCGGCCGTGCGTAGCGCTGACCCTAGGGGTGGGCTATGTTGCGGTAGATACACCGTGACCGGGTATGCCGGGCACCCGTTTGGCGTCTCGGGACCCTGTTCACATCGTTCGGGGCCGTATGTGGAAACCTCGGCCGGACTCCCTGCGGATGGAACCTGGATAGGCGATAAACCTGGACTAGAGACTTAAGTGTTAGGTAGGCCGTGGCCGACACCCTCGCTGGGCTTCCGCTTGAAGGTTGCCGAGTACATGTCGTGTAAACGGTGGTAAGTGGTGAAAGCGTTTATGAAGAAGTACACCCCTGCAGGGTATAAAACTATTCGAATAGCCGCGTCCGCGGTAAAGGACTACTTGGTTGCCTATACAGTTCATAGACAAGTTAATGGATACTAATAAAAGACTCAAGATAAGTGTGAGTACCGAGGATGGCCCTCTCGTAGGATGACGAGGGAGGATCCACGGTGGAGTATTGTGTTGGTGAGTAGTGGACTCGTGTGCGAAAACTATTTTACTGGTGAAGTTCCGTAGGATAGCTTAGCCAAGAGTCAAAGCTGGCTTGCTGCATTAACCCCACCGCCTTCTTGAGAATAAGCATGTATAGTAGGTTCTGGTGTAAGACTTGCTGAGTACCTTTGTACTCATGTTTGCTTAATTACTGTTTTCAGACGACAACACTGCCCCCTCAGATGGGTTTTATGTAGACCTTGATGTCGACGAGTGACTAGCCACCCAGGTGGTGATCCTGGCCATGGAGGGCCCTATGTAGATAGACAGGCTTCGAGAAGCCTTCTTTCTTTCTAGAGTCTGTACTCAGACTAGTTGCTTCCGCATGTGCTTGTATGATTGTATGACTTGAGTGTCGGGTCATGTGACCCCTATCTGTATGAACATGTTATGTATGGCTCCCTGGAGCCTTTAAATAAAGTACTTGAGTTGTAGAGTTTTGTTGTGATGCCATGTTGTATGTACTCATATCGGGCATATTGTGTGTATGATTGAAATGCTTGGTATGAGTGGGATCCGACAATCTAGTTGTTTATCCTTGGCAGCCTTTCTTATGGGGAAATGTAGTCTAGTGTTCCTCGAGCCATAGTAGTCCGCTACAGCCCGGTTCACCGGAGTCCTGCTAGCCTAGCACTACTGTTCAGGACACTTGACTGGCCGGCATGTGTTTCACTTCGTTCCTATGTCTGTCCCTTCGGGGAAATGCCACGCTGTGACTTCCGGAGTCTTGCCTAGCCTGGTATAGCCTGGGTTCCCCGGAGTCCTATTAGCCCAGTGCTACAGCCCGGAATCAATCATTGATGACCGACATGCTCGATGTGATTCATGTATGCCTGTCTCCATAGGTCTGTGCCGCTTTGGGTTCATGACTAGCCATGTTGGCCCGGGTTCTCTGTCATATGGATGCTAGCGACACTATCATATACGTGAGCCAAAAGGCGCAAACGGTCCTGGGCCATGGTAAGGCGACACCCATGGGATACCGTGCGTGAGGCCGCAAAGTGATATGAGGTGTTACCGGCTAGATCGATGTGACTTGGAATCGGGGTCCTGACAGAGCATGCGCGTAATACTTTGCTTTGATAACTTCTAGATTTTTGCAATAAGTATACGAGTTCTTTATGACTAATGTTGAGTCCATGGATCATACGCACTCCCACCCTTCCACCCTTGCTAGCCTCTCTAATACCACGCAACTTTCACCGGTATCATACACCTACCATATACCTTCCTCAAAACAGCCACCATACCTACCTATTATGGCATTTCCATAGCCATTCCGAGATATATTGCCATGCAACTTTCCACCATCTAGTTCATCATGACACATCCATCATTGTCATATTGCTTAGCATGATCATGTAGTTGACATAGTATTTGTGGCAAAGCCACCATTCATATTCTTTCATACTTGTCACTCTTGATTCATTGCATATCCCGGTACACCGCCGGGGGCATTCATATAGAGTCATACTTTGTTTAGTATCGAGTTGTAATCATTGAGTTGTAAATAAACAGAAGTGTGATGATCATCATTCAATAGAGCATTGTCCCAAATAAAAAAAGAAATGCCAAAGAAAAAAAGAAGGCCCAAAAAAAGGGCAATGCTACTATCCTTTTTTCCACAATTGTGCTTCAAAGTAGCACCATGTTCTTCATATAGAGAGTCTCATATGTTGTCACTTTCATATACTAGTGGGAATTTTACGTTATAGAATTTGTCTTGTATTTTCCAATGATGGGCTTCCTCAAATTTCCCTAGGTCTTCGTGAGCAAGTAAGTTGGATGCACACCCACTAGTTTCTTTTGTTGAGCTTTCATACATTTATAGCTCTAGTGCATCCATTGCATGGCAATCCCTACTCACTCACATTGATATCTATTGATGGGCATCTCCATAGCCCATTGATATGCCTAGTTGATGTGAGACTATCTTCTCCTTTTTGTCTTCTCCACAACCACCATTCTATTCCACCTATAGTGTTATATCCATGGCTCACGCTCATGTATTGCGTGAAGATTGAAAAGGTTTTGAAAAAGTTAGAGTATGAAACAATTGCTTGGCTTGTCATCGGGGTTGTGCATGATTTAAATACTTTGTGTGGGGAAGATGGAGCATAGCCAGACTATATGATTTTGTAGGGATAACTTTCTTTGGCCATGTTATTTTGAGAAGACATAATTGCTTTGTTAGTATGCTTGAAGTGTTATTATTTTCTATGTCAATATAAACTTTTGTCTTGAATCTTTCTAATCTGAATATTCATACCACAATTAAGAAGATTCTCATTGAAATTATGCCAAGTAGCACTCCGCATCAAAAATTCTCTTTTATCCTTTACCTACTCGAGGACGAGCAGGAATTAAGCTTGGGGATGCCTGATGCGTCTCCAACGTATCTATAATTTTTGATTGCTCCATGCTATATTATCTACTATTTTGGACTATATTTGGCTTTATTTTCCACTTTTATATTATTTTTGGGACTAACCTATTAACCGGAGGCCCAGCCCAGAATTGCTGTTTTTTGCCTATTTCAGTGTTTCGGATAAACAGAATATCAAACGGAGTCCAAACAGAATAAAATCGTCGGGAACGTGATTTTCTCACCGAACGTGATCCCGTAGACTTGGACCCTACTGCAAGGGATCAAAGAGGAGGTCACAAGGGTGGGGGGCGCCCCCCCTAGGGTGCGCCCCCTGCCTCGTGGGTCCCTCGGTGCTCCACCGACGTACTCCTTCCTCCTATATATACACACGTACGCCCAAACGATCAGAACAGGAGCCAAAAACCTAATTCCACCACCGCAACTTTCTGTATCCACGAGATCCCATCTTGGGGCCTGTTCCGGAGCTCCGCCGGAAGAGGGCCGTCATCACGGAGGGCTTCTACATCATCCTAGCCCCTCCGATGAAGTGTGAGTAGTTTACCTCAGACCTTCGGGTCCATAGTTAGTAGCTAGATGGCTTCTTCTCTCTCTTTGAATCTCAATACAAAGTTCTCCCCCTCTCTTGTGGAGATCTATTCGATGTAATCTTTTTTTTGCGGTGTGTTTGTTGAGACCGATGAATTGTGGGTTTATGATCAAGTCTATCTATGAATAATATTTGAATCTTCTCTGAATTCTTTTATGTATGATTGGTTATCTTTGCAAGTCTCTTTGAATTATCCGTTTGGTTTGGCCAACTAGATTGGTAGTTCTTGCCATGGGAGAAGAGCTTAGCTTTGGGTTCGATCTTGCGGTGTCCTTACCCAGTGATAGAAGGTGCAGTAAGGCACGTATTGTATCGTTGCCATCAAGGATAACAAGATGGGGTTTATTTCATATTGCATGAATTTATCTCTCTACATCATGTCATCTTGCTTAAGGCGTTACTCTGTTTTTAACTTAATACTCTAGATGCATGCTGGATAGCGGTCGATGAGTGGAGTAATAGTAGTAGATGCAGAATCGTTTGGATCTACTTGTCACAGACGTGATGCCTATATACATGATCATGCCTAGATATTCTCATAACTATGCTCAATTCTGTCAGTTGCTCAATAGTAATTTGTTCACCCACCGTAGAATACTTATGCTCTTGAGAGAAGCCACTAGTGAAACCTATGGCCCCCGGGTCTATTCTCATCATATCAATCTCCATTACTTTAATATTGCTTTGCTTTTTACTTTGCCTTTACTTTTTACTTTGCATCTTTATACCAAAAATACCAAAAAAATATTATATCTATCAGATCTCACTCTCGTAAGTGACCGTGAAGGGCTTGACAACCCCTAATCGCGTTGGTTGCAAGTAGCTATTGCTTTGTGCAGGTACGAGGGACTTGAGCGTGGGCTCCTACTAGATTGATACCTTGATTCTCAAAAACTGAGGGAAATACTTACGCTACTCTGCTGCATCATCCCTTCCTCTTCGGGGAAAACCAACGCAAGCTCAAGACGTAGCACACACCCACTTAGTTTCCAGTTTGAGCTTTCATACACTTATAGCTCTAGTGCATCCGTTGCATGGCAATCCCTACTCCTCGCATCGACATCAATTGAGGGGCATCTCCATAGTCCGTTGATTAGCCGCGTCGATGTGAGACTTGTTGGAAATATGCCCTAGAGGCAATAATAAATTGATTATTATTATATTTCCTTGTTCATGATAATCGTTTATTATCCATGCTAGAATTGTATTGATAGGAAACTCAGATACATGTGTGGATACATAGACAACACCATGTCCCTAGTAAGCCTCTAGTTGACTAGCTCGTTAATCAATAGATGGTTACGGTTTCCTGACCATGGACATTGGATGTCGTTGATAACGGGATCACATCATTAGGAGAATGATGTGATGGACAAGACCCAATCCTAAGCCTAGCACAAGATCATGTAGTTCGTATGCTAAAGCTTTTCTAATGTCAAGTATCATTTCCTTAGACCATGAGATTGTGCAACTCCCGGATACCGTAGGAGTGCTTTGGGTGTGCCAAACATCACAACGTAACTGGGTGGCTATAAAGGTGCACTACGGATATCTCTGAAAGTGTCTGTTGGGTTGGCACGAATCGAGATTGGGATTTTGTCACTCCGTGTAAACGGAGAGGTATCTCTGGGCCCACTCGGTAGGACATCATCATAATGTGCACAATGTGACCAAGGGGTTGATCACGGGATGATGTGTTACGGAACGAGTAAAGAGACTTGCCGGCAACGAGATTGAACAAGGTATTGGATACCGACGATCGAATCTCGGGCAAGTAACATACCGATAGACAAAGGGAATTGTATACGGGATCGATTGAGTCCTTGACATCGTGGTTCATCCGATGAGATCATCGTGGAACATGTGGGAGCCAACATGGGTATCCAGATCCCGCTGTTGGTTATTGACCGGAGAACATCTCGGTCATGTCTGCATGTCTCCCGAACCCGTAGGGTCTACACACTTAAGGTTCGATGACGCTAGGGTTATAAAGGAAGCTTGTATGTGGTTACCGAATGTTGTTCGGAGTCCCGGATGAGATCCCGGACGTCACGAGGAGTTCCGGAATGGTCCGGAGGTAAAGATTTATATATAGGAAGTCCTGTTTCGGCCATCGGGACAAGTTTCGGGGTCATCGGTATTGTACCGGGACCACCGGAAGGGTCCCGGGGGCCCACCGGGTGGGGCCACCTGCCCCGGGGGGCCACATGGGCTGTAGGGGGTGCGCCTTGGCCTACATGGGCCAAGGGCACCAGCCCCAAGAGGCCCATGCGCCTAGGGAACCCTAGAGGGAAGAGTCCTCAAGGGGGAAGGCACCTCCGAGGTGCCTTGGGGAGGATGGACTCCCCCCCCCTCCTTAGCCGCACCCCTTTCTTGGAGTAGGGGGCAAGGCTGCGCCTTACTCCTCTCCCCTGCCCCTATATATAGTGGAGGGGAGGGAGGGCATCCATACCTGAGCCCTTGGCGCCTCCCTCCCTCCTGTGACACCTCCTCCTCTCCCGTAGGTGCTTGGCGAAGCCCTGCAGGATTGCCACGCTCCTCCATCACCACCACGCCGTTGTGCTGCTGCTGGATGGAGTCTTCCTCAACCTCTCCCTCTCTCCTTGCTGGATCAAGGCGTGGGAGACGTCACCGGGCTGTACGTGTGTTGAACGCGGAGGTGCCGTCCGTTCGGCACTTGATCATCGGTGATTTGAATCACGACGAGTACGACTCCATCAACCCCGTTCACTTGAACGCTTCCGCTTAGCGATCTACAAGGGTATGTAGATGCACTCTCCTTTCTACTCGTTGCTGGTCTCTCCGTAGATAGATCTTGGTGATTCGTAGGAAATTTTTTGAATTTCTGCTACGTTCCCCAACAGTGGCATCATGAGCTAGGTCTATTGCGTAGATTCTTTGCACGAGTAGAACACAAAGTAGTTGTGGGCGTCGATATTGTTCAATATGCTTGCCATTACTAGTCTTATCTTGATTCGGCGGCATCGTGGGATGAAGCGGCCCGGACCAACCTTACACGTACGCTTACGTGAGACCGGTTCCACCGACAAACATGCACTAGTTGCATAAGGTGGCTGGCGGGTGTCTGTCTCTCCCACTTTAGTCGGATCGGATTCGATGAAAAGGGTCCTTATGAAGGGTAAATAGCAATTGGCATATCACGTTGTGGTTCATGCGTAGGTAAGAAACGTTCTTGCTAGAAACCCGTAGCAGCCACGTAAAACATGCAAACAACAATTAGAGGACGTCTAACTTGTTTTTGCAGGGTATGCTATGTGATGTGATATGGCCAAAAAGGATGTGATGAATGATATATGTGATGTATGAGATTGATCATGTTCTTGTAATAGGAATCACGACTTGCATGTCGATGAGTATGACAACCGGCAGGAGCCATAGGAGTTGTCTTTATTTATTTGTGACCTGCGTGTCAACTTAAACGTCATGTAATTACTTTACTTTATTGCTAACCGTTAGCCATAGTAGTAGAAGTAATAGTTGGCGAGGCAACTTCATGAAGACACGATGATGGAGATCATGATGATGGATATCATGGTGTCATGCCGGTGACGATGATGATCATGGAGCCCCGAAGATGGAGATCAAAAGGAGCAAAGTGATGATGGCCATATCATGTCACTATTTGATTGCATGTGATGTTTATCATGTTTATACATCTTATTTGCTTAGAACGACGGTAGTAAATAAGATGATCCCTTACAACAATTTCAAGAAGTGTTCTCCCCTAACTGTGCACCGTTGCGACAGTTCGCTGTTTCAAAACATCACGTGATGATCGGGTGTTTTATTCAGACGTTCAAATACAACGGGTGTTGACGAGCCTAGCATGTACAGACATGGCCTCGGAACACACGCGAAACACTTAGGGTTAACTTGACGAGCCTAGCATGTATAGACATGGCCTCGGAACACGGAGACCGAAAGGTCGAGCATGAGTCGTATAGAAGATACGATCAACATGAAGATGTTCACCGATGATGACTAGTCCGTCTCACGTGATGATCGGACACGGCCTAGTTTGACTCGGATCATGTAATCACTTAGATGACTAGAGGGATGTCTATCTGAGTGGGAGTTCATAAGATGAACTTAATTATCCTGAACATAGTCAAAAGGTTTTTGCAAATTATGTCGTAGCTCACGCTATAGTTCTACTGTTTATATATGTTCCTAGAAAAAATTAGTTGAAAGTTGATAGTAGCAATTATGCGGACTAGGTCCGTAAACTGAGGATTGTCCTCATTGCTTCATAGAAGGCTTATGTCCTTAATGCACCGCTCAGTGTGCTGAACCTCGAACGTTGTCTGTGGTTGTTGCGAACATCTGACATACACGTTTTGATAACTACGTGATAGTTCAGTTAAACGGTTTAGAGTTGAGGCACCAAAGACGTTTTTGAAACATCGCGAAACATATGAGATGTTTTGAGGGCTGAAATTGGGATTTCAGGCTCGTGCCCATGTCAAGAGGTATAAGACCTCCGATGACTTTCTTAACCTGCAAACTAAGGAGAAAAGCTCAATTGTTGAGCTTGTGCTCAAATTGTCTGAGTACAACAATCATTTGAATCGAGTGGGAGTTGATCTTCCAGATAAGACAGTGATGGTTCTCCAAAGTCATTACCACCAAGCTGCTAGAGCTTCGTGATGAACTATAACATATCAGGGATAGATATGATGATCCTTGAGGTATTCGCGATGTTTGACACCGCGAAAGTAGAAATCAAGAAGGAGCATCAATTGTTGATGGTTGGTGAAACCACTAGTTTCAAGAAGGGCAAGGGCAAGAAGGGATACTTCATGAAACGGCAAATCAGCTGCTGCTCTAGTGAAGAAACCCAAGGTTGAACCCAAACCCGAGACTAAGTGCTTCTGTAATAAGGGGAACAACCACTAGAGCAGAATTACCCTAGATACTTGGTAGATAAGAAGGCTGGCAAGCTCGATAGAAGTATATTGGATATACATTGTGTTAATGTGTACTTTGCTAGTACTCCTAGTAGCACCAGGGTATTAGATACCGGTTCGGTTGCTAAGTGTTAGTAACTCGAAACAAAAGGCTACGGAATAAACGGAGACTAGCTAAAGGTGAGCTGACGATATGTGTTGGAAGTGTTTCCAAGTTTGATGTGATCAAACATCGCACGCTCCCTCTACCAAAGAGATTGGTGTTAAGCCTAAATAATTGTTATTTGGTGTTTGCGTTGAGCATAGACATGATTGGATTATGTCTATCGCAATACGGTTATTCATTTAAGGAGAATAATGGTTACTCTGTTTATTTGAATAATACCTTCAATGGTCTTACACCTAAAATGAATGGTTTATTAAATCTCGATCGTAGTGATACACATGTTCATGCCAAAAGATAGTAATGATAGTACCACCTACTTGTGGCACTGCCACGTAAGTCATATCGGTATAAAACGCATGAAGAAGCTCCATATTGATGGATCTTTGGGCTCACTCATTTTTGAAAAGTTTGAGACATGCGAACCATGTCTATTGGTGTATATGCATGAAGAAACTCCATGCAAATGGACCGTTTTGACTCACTTGATTTTGAATCACTTGGGACATGCTACCACACGGGCAAGATGACTGAAAAGCCTCGTTTTCAGTAAGATGGAACAAGATAGCAACTTGTTGGAAGTAATACATTCTGATGTGTACAGTCCAATGAGTGCTGAGGCATGTAGCAGATCATTGTGACAAGAGGATAAAATGTCTATGATATGATCATAGAGATGAATATCTGAGTTACGAGTTTTGGCACACAATTAAGACATTGTGGAAATTGTTTCGCAATTAATACAGCCTGGAACACCATAGTGTGATGGTGTGTCCAAACGTCATAGTTGCACCCTATTGATATGGTGCATACCATGATGTCTCTTATCGAGTTACCACTATCGTTCATGGGTTAGGCATTAAAGACAACCACATTCACTTTAAATAGGGCACCACGTAATTCCGATGAGATGACACCGTATGAATTATGGTTTAGAGAAACCTAAGTTGTCGTTTCTTAAAGGTTTGGGGCTGCGACACTTATGTGAAAAAGTTTCAGGATTAAGCTCGAACCCAAAGCGGATAAAGTACATCTTCATAGGACACCCAAAACAGTTGGGTATACCTCCTAATTCAGACCCGAAAGCAATATGAATTGTTTCTAGAATTGGGTCCTTTCTCGAGGAAAAGTTTCTCTCGAAAAGTTGAGTGGGAGGATGGTGGAGACTTGATGAGGTTATTGAACCGTCACTTCAACAAGTGTGTAGCAGGGCACAGGAAGTTGTTCCTGTGGCACGTACACCAACTGAAGTGGAAGCTTATGATAGTGATCATGAAACTTCGGATCGAGTCACTACCAAACCTCGTGGGATGACAAGGATGCGTACTACTTCAGAGTGGTACGTAATCCTGTCTTGGAAGTCATGTTGCTAGACAACAATGAACCTACGAGCTATGGAGAAGCGATGGTGGGCCCGGATTCCGATAAATGGCTCAAGGCCATAAAACCCGAGAGAGGATCCATGTATGAAAACAAAGTGTAGACTTTGGAAGAACTACTTGATGGTCGTAAGGCTGTTAGGTACATCTGGATTTTGAAAGGAAGACAGACAATGATGGTAAGTGTCACCATTGAGAAAGCTCGACTTGTCGTTAAGATGTTTTTCGACAAGTTCAAGGAGTTGACTACGATGAGACTTTCTCACTCGTAGCGATGCTAAGAGTCTGTTGGAATTATATTAGCAATTACTGCATTATTTATGAAATCTTGCAGATAGGATGTCAAAACATTGTTTCCTCGATGATTCTTGAGGAAAGGTTGTATATGTGATACAACCGGAAGGTTTTGTCTATCCTGAAATATGCTAATAAGTATGCAAAGCTCCAGCAATCCTTCTGAGGACTGGAGTGAGCATCTCGGAGTTGGAATGTATGCTTTGATGATGATCAAAGATTTTGGGTGTATACAAAGTTTATGAGTAACTTGTATTTCCAAAGAAGTGAGTGGGAGCACTATAGAATTTCTGATGAGTATATGTTGTTGACATATTAATGATCAGAAATGACGTAGAATTTCTGGAAAGCATATAGGGTTATTTGGAAAGTATTTTTCAATGGAAAAGCCTGGATTAAGCTACTTGAACATTGAGCATCAAGATCTATAAGGATAGATCAAAACGCTTAATAGTACTTTCAAATGAGCACATGCCTTGACGTGATCTTGAAGGTGTTCAAGATGGATCAGTCAAAGAAGGAGTTCTTGCCTGAGTTGTAAGGTATGAAGTTAAGACTTATAGCTCGACAAAGGAACGAAGGTCGTCCCCTATGCTTAAGACATAGGCTCTACAGTATGCTATGCTGTGTACCGCACCTGAAGTGTGCTTTACCATGAGTCAGTCAAGGGGTACAAGAGTGATCCAAGAATGGATCACAGGACAGCGGTCAAAGTTATCCTTAGTAACTAGTGGACTAAGGAATTTTCTCAATTATGGAGGTGGTAAAAGAGTTCGTCGTGAAGGTTTACGTCGATGCAAGCTTAACACCTATCCGGATAGCTCTGAGTAGAGATACCGGATACGTATAATGGAGCAACAATTTAGAATAGCTCCAAGTAGAACAGTTATTTGGAATAGCTCCAAATAGAACGTGGTAGCTGCATCTAGGAGATGACATAGAGATTTGTAAAGCACACACGGATCTGAAAGGTTCAGACCCGTTGACTATAACCTCTCTCACAAGCATAACATGATCAAACCCAGAACTCATTGAGTGTTAATCACATGGTAAATGTGAACTAGATTATTGACTCTAGTAAACTCTTTGGGTGTTAGTCACATGGGGATGTGACCTTGAGTGTTAATCACATATCGATGTGAACTAGATTATTGACTCTAGTGCAAGTGGGAGACTGTTGGAAATATGCCCTAGAGGCAATAACAAATTGATTATTATTATATTTCCTTGTTCATGATAATCGTTTATTATCCATGCTAGAATTGTATTGATAGGAAACTCAGATACATGTGTGGATACATAGACAACACCATGTCCCTAGTAAGCCTCTAGTTGACTAGCTCGTTAATCAATAGATGGTTACGGTTTCCTGACCATGGACATTGGATGTCGTTGATAACGGGATCACATCATTAGGAGAATGATGTGATGGACAAGACCCAATCCTAAGCCTAGCACAAGATCATGTAGTTCGTATGCTAAAGCTTTTCTAATGTCAAGTATCATTTCCTTAGACCATGAGATTGTGCAACTCCCGGATACCGTAGGAGTGCTTTGGGTGTGCCAAACGTCACAACGTAACTGGGTGGCTATAAAGGTGCACTACGGGTATCTCTGAAAGTGTCTGTTGGGTTGGCACGAATCGAGATTGGGATTTTGTCACTCCGTGTAAACGGAGAGGTATCTCTGGGCCCACTCGGTAGGACATCATCATAATGTGCACAATGTGACCAAGGGGTTGATCACGGGATGATGTGTTACGGAACGAGTAAAGAGACTTGCCGGCAACGAGATTGAACAAGGTATTGGATACCGACGATCGAATCTCGGGCAAGTAACATACCGATAGACAAAGGGAATTGTATACGGGATCGATTGAGTCCTTGACATCGTGGTTCATCCGATGAGATCATCGTGGAACATGTGGGAGCCAACATGGGTATCCAGATCCCGCTGTTGGTTATTGACCGGAGAACATCTCGGTCATGTCTGCATGTCTCCCGAACCCGTAGGGTCTACACACTTAAGGTTCGATGACGCTAGGGTTATAAAGGAAGCTTGTATGTGGTTACCGAATGTTGTTCGGAGTCCCGGATGAGATCCCGGACGTCACGAGGAGTTCCGGAATGGTCCGGAGGTAAAGATTTATATATAGTAAGTCATGTTTCGGCCATCGGGACAAGTTTCGGGGTCATCGGTATTGTACCGGGACCACGGAAGGGTCCCGGGGGCCCACCGGGTGGGGCCACCTGCCCCGGGGGGCCACATGGGCTGTAGGGGGTGCGCCTTGGCCTACATGGGCCAAGGGCACCAGCCCCAAGAGGCCCATGCGCCTAGGGAACCCTAGAGGGAAGAGTCCTCAAGGGGGAAGGCACCTCCGAGGTGCCTTGGGGAGGATGGACTCCTCCCCCCTCCTTAGCCGCACCCCTTTCTTGGAGTAGGGGGCAAGGCTGCGCCTTCCCCCTCTCCCCTGCCCCTATATATAGTGGAGGGGAGGGAGGGCATCCATACCTGAGCCCTTGGCGCCTCCCTCCCTCCCGTGACACCTCCTCCTCTCCCGTAGGTGCTTGGCGAAGCCCTGCAGGATTGCCACGCTCCTCCATCACCACCACGCCGTTGTGCTGCTGCTGGATGGAGTCTTCCTCAACCTCTCCCTCTCTCCTTGCTGGATCAAGGCGTGGGAGACGTCACCGGGCTGTACGTGTGTTGAACGCGGAGGTGCCGTCCGTTCGGCACTTGATCATCGGTGATTTGAATCACGACGAGTACGACTCCATCAACCCCGTTCACTTGAACGCTTCCGCTTAGCGATCTACAAGGGTATGTAGATGCACTCTCCTTTCTACTCGTTGCTGGTCTCTCCATAGATAGATCTTGGTGATTCGTAGGAAAATTTTTGAATTTCTGCTACGTTCCCCAACAAGACTTTCTTCCTTTTTTGTCTTTTCCACATAACCTCCATCATCATACTCTATTCCACCCATAGTGCTATGTCCATGGCTTGCGCTCATGTATTGCGTGAGGGTTGAAAAAGCTAAAGCGCATTAAAAAGTATGAACCAATTGCTCGGCTAGTCATCGGGGTTGTGCATGATTTGAATGCTTTGTGTGGTGAAGATGGAGCATAGCCAGACTATATGATTTTGTAGGGATGAGCTTTCTTTGGCTATGTTATTTTGATAAGACTTAATTGCTTGGTTAGTATGCTTGAAGTATTATTGTCTTAATGTCAAATGATAGACTATTTCTTTGAATCACTCGTATCTTGATATTCATGCCATGATTAGATATATGATCAAGATTATGCTACGTAGCATTCCACATCAAAAATATCTTTTTTATCATTTACCTACTCGAGGACGAGCAGGAATTAAGCTTGGGGATGCTGATACGTCTCCGTCATACCTATAATTTTTTATTGTTCCATGCCAATATTATACAACTTTCATATACTTTTGGCAACTTTTTATACTATTTTTTGGGACTAACATATTGATCCAGTGCCCAATGCCAGTTCCTGTTTGTTGCATGTTTTTTGTTTTGCAGTAAATCCATATCAAAAGGAGTCCAAACGGGATAAAAACTGACAAAGATTTTTTTAGAATATATGTGATTTTTGGGAAGAAAAAACAACGCGAGACGATGCCCGAGGGGGCCACGAGGCAGGGGGCGCGCCCCAGGGGGTCAGGCGCACCCTGGGCCCTCGTGGCCACCCCGTAAGGTGGTTTATGCCCTTCTTTTGCCGCAAGAAAGCTAATATCCGGATAGAGAGCGTGTTAAAATTTCAGCCCAATCGGAGTTACGGATCTCCGGGAATATAAGAAATGGTGAAAGGGCATAATCTGAGAACGCAGAAACAGAGAGAGACAGAGAGATAGAGAGATAGAGACCGTGTAGGGATTGAGACCACGAACCAGAGGGGAAACCCTTCTCCCATCTAGGGAGAAGGTCAAGGAAGGAGAAGAAGGAGGGGGGCTCTCTCCCCCTCGCTTCCGGTGGCGCCGGAACGCCGCCGGGGGCCATCATCATCACCGCAATCTACACCAACACCTACGTCATCTTCACCAACATCTCCATCAACTTCCCCCCTCTATCTACAGTGGTCCACTCTCCCGCAACCCGTTGTACCCTCTACTCGAACATGGTGCTTTATGCTTCATATTATTATCCAATGATGTGTTGCCATCCTATGATGTCTGAGTAGATTTTCGTTGTCCTATCGGTGGTTGATGAATTGCTATGATTGGTTTAATTTGCTTGTGGTTATGTTGCTGTCCTTTGGTGCCCATCATATGAGCACGCGCGTGGATCACACCATAGGGTTAGTTGTATGTTGATAGGACTATGTATTGGAGGGCAAGAGTGACATAAACTTCAACCTAGCATAGAAATTGATGCATACGGGATTGAAGGGGGGCCATTTTATCTTAATGCTATGGTTGGGTTTTACCTTAATGAATGCTAGTAGTTGCGGATGCTTGCTAATAGTTCCAATCATAAGTGCATAGAATTCCAAGTCAGGGATGACATGCTAGCAGTGGCCTTTCCCACATAAAACTTGCTATCAGTCTAATAAAGTAGTCAATTGCTTCGGGACAATTTCGCAACTCCTACCACCACTTTTCCACACTCGCTATACTAACTTTATTACTTCATTATCTGAACAGCCCCTACTTTTTATTTACGTGCTCTTTATTATCTTGCAAACCTATCCAAAAACACCTACAAAGTACTTCTAGTTTTATACTTGTTCTAGGTAAAGCGAACGTTAAGCGTGCATAGAGTTGTATCGGTGGTCGATAGAACTTGAGGGAATATTTGTTCTACCTTTAGCTCCTCGTTGGGTTCGACACTCTTACTTATCGAAAGAGGCTACAATTGACCCCCTATACTTGTGGGTTATCACACATCATAATAAGCCTTGCAAGCAATGTAACTAATGAGTTATTTGCGGTATGATGTATTACGGAATGAGTAAAGAGACTTGCCGGTAACAAGATTGAACTAGGTATGAAGATACCGACGATGGAATCTCGGGTAAGTAACATACCGATGACAAAGGGAATAACGTATGTTGTCATTACGGTTCGACTGATAAAGATCTTCATAGAACATGCAGGAGCCAATATGAGCATCCAGGTTCCGCTATTGGTTATTGACCTGAGAGGTGTCTTGGTCATGTCTACATAGTTCTCGAACCCGTAGGGTCCGCATGCTTAACGTTCAATGACGATTTTGTATTATATGAGTTATGTGTTTTGGTAACCGAATGTTGTTCGGGGTACCGGATGAGATCACGGGCATGAAGAGGAGTCTCGAAGTGGTCGAGAGGTAAAGATTGATATATAGGACGATGGTATTCGGACACCGGAAGTGTTCCGAGGGTACCGGGTACATATCGGATCACCGGAAAGGGGTTCCACGCACCCCCGACAAAGATATGGGCCTGATGGGCCAAGAGGGGAAACACAGTAGCTAGCAGGGGCTGCTGCGCCCCCCTTATGGGCCACACCAGAGGGGAAAGGAAAAAGGGGAAGAGAGAAGGAAGGGGAGGGATTCGGCCTTCCCCTTCCTTCCCTCCTCCCTCCTCTTTCCTTCCCCCTCTGGTGAAAAAGGAAAGGGGCGAATTGGGGAGGAACCCCAAGTAGGATTCGGCCTACTTGGGGCGCCCCCCTGGCTGATCCCTCTCCCTGCCACCTATATATACGAGGGGGAGGCGCCTAGAACGCACACCAATATCTGTTAGCCGTGTGCGGCGCCTCCCTCCACAGATTACACCCTCGGTCATATTCTCGTAGTGCTTAGGTGAAGCCCTGCGCGGATCACATCACCATCACCATCACCACGTCGTCGTGCTGATGGAACTCATCTACTTCCTCGACACTTTGATGGATCAGGAATTCGAGGGACGTCATCACGCTGAACGTGTGCAGAACCCGGAGGTGCCGTACGTTCGGTGCTTGATCGGTTAGAACGAGAAGAAGTTCGACTACATCAACCGCGTTGTCAAATGCTTCCGCTTTCAGTCTACGAGGGTACGTAGACACACTCTCCCCCTCTCGTTGCTATGCATCTCCTAGATAGATCTTGCGCGAGCATAGGATTTTTTTTTTGAAATTGCATGCTACGTTTCCCAACACCTGGTGCTCCTTTTGGATCTTTCCACTGCCAATCTGCTCCGTCCCACCTCCTGCCTTCCCATGTTTCTCGCAATCCGCGTTCGCCACCAATCGTGTCCGTCGCGAGGGCAAGGAAGCATAGAGAGGAAGAGGAGGCGACGGGTGCGGCGGGCGACACTAGGAAGAGGAGGAGGAGGCGTGTGAGGGGAGAGGAGGAGACGAAGACGTGTGCATGCCTTCGTTGGGAAGTAAACAACCAATCGTTGCATTTCTCTCTTGTCTTTTTTCCCTCGACCTGAACAGAAGCCTTGATGGCGTGGCTAGCGCGAGGGATCACCCTTTGCGGGTAGCTTATTTTGTTGATGGCTCAGAACCAAATATGGTGAGTGGTGTTCTTGCAACAAGGATGTTGAGCCCGAGTGCTAATATATTTGGTTGAGGACGCGTGGGCTGAAAATGTTGGGACTACGGATGAGAATGTCATGGCAGTGGGAGATGGACGAACACCAACCAGGGTGTTTTTTATGGGGGGATATGCCCCCTCCCTCATGCATGACACCACCATATATTTCTTCAATAGTTTTTTTACCGCTAAGTGCATTTACATCATGCGTCTCGGGCCATGACCACGATAGGGGCACAATAGTTGAGATTGCTCCAGCGCACACCTGCCATGTACAACATATGTGTCCTTCGTGGGTGTGCATCATCACACATATTAGACATATTAGCTGGGTTAGATGAAGCTACTATAAAGGATGGGGTTTATGTGCTCTCACTCTCCCTCGCCAAGTTTACAATGTCAACTTTAGTGGTAACCCGGTCGCGATTGGCGGACCAGCATTGTCGTGGCTGCGGCTGGGAATAATGGACACGAGTCATTTCTTGCCAATTCTTTACCATGATTTGCTCACAGACGCAACTGGCTCAGTGGACCGAAGCTTTGAGGTTGTTGTGTAGTTTGGGAACGGTAATTACATCAACGGGGAAGCTTGTAACCAGATTTCAAACTCAAGCTCCAAGTCATTTTCTCTTTATTGGAATAAACGTTGACGCGGTGGCATCATGAGTGTCGGGGCGGCTGGCGTAGTGCTGATCACATGAAAGCTAATGGATGCCTAGCTCTACTAATCATGAATGTATAGTTAATCTAGGATTATGGCGGCTTGCCCGCTCCCCCATATTATGTTAGGGGCGGGGAGGACATATGCCCCCTCACTCATGTACGACACCACCATATATTTTTCAATAGTTATTTACTATTGAATGCATGTACATCATGTGTCTCGGCCCATGACCTCGGCACAACTGTAAGGAGACACCATTTGCACAATTGCAAGAAGGGTAACCCCGATGACATTGCTACTATGATGGTTGTGAGTTAATCAACTTGTTTTCTAATTTGTTATACTTTTCAGGCATTAGTGTTTTGTAATCAACCATACATGTTAGCAAATTGCTTGTGTAGAGAACCACCAAAGAAGAGGAGAAACACTACCCAAGTCATCCATTGTGTCAAGAGAGGATGAAGCACCGACGATCGCTATGTGTTTTCTACCAAGGTTAGCAATTCTACACCTACCATTGTGCCAAATGAAAACCGAGATTGATTTGTGCCAAATGAAAACTGAGTTCGATTTGTATGTATTGACCTAATCCATAGCCAAAGGTTAGAGACTACAAATAAGAAAAAAAAGGAGAAGGGGTAAAAGGTGAGCTTTGCAAGTTTTGAATATTGTGCATGGTTAATGTTGTTGTTTGCTCTAAAATTATTGCTACCATATATGGACAAATGTAGATCAAGAACCTGATCTAACAAACCCGAGCTCATTCTTAAGCCTATTTGTGTTCCTACGAAGCAAGCAGACTATGTTGTGAAGGTAAGGACCAAAAGGGAAAAGATAGCACTTGCTAAAAAAGATGAAAACATTCCTATGGTGCTATTTGACAACCCTGCAATGGGTGTGAGAAGTCAAGAAAACCTTGGACAACCCTACAATTAGCACAAGAAGCAAAAGAAGACTCAGCTTGTGAACATCATCTAATTTCTTTCAGTTAAAGTCACTTTTGTGCTGCTCATCTCAGGACATATGTGTGAACTTTGACTCATACATGTGAATGATGCACATTACTAGCACGTGGTCTCTCCCCTCCATGTAGGAATCAATGGTAATATTTGGTCCAGTCATAGTAATTCATTACTAGCATTAGGTCTCTCTCCTCCATGTAAAAATCAATGGTAATATTAGGTCCAGTTATAATAATTGATTACTAGCATTAGGTATCCCCCTCCAAGTAAAAATCAATGATAATATTAGGTCTAGTTATAGTAATTCAAACATGAAGCACGGTAATTCACTTCTGAGCCCAGGCTCAGCTGCACCCGCCCTGACGAAAAAAATTAAAATAAATACTAGAAAAATTCAAAAAAAAATCCAAAAAAATTGTATGGTAGATAATTTGATGCATGAGGTTTGCTCCAATTTTCAAATCATTTTGACATCTTAGCAGCTCTCGAATTTGTCTTTACAGAAAAGATTGGAATTTTTTGAATTTATTTTGAATTTTTTGTGATTTTTCCTGGGCGGGTGCAGATGAGCCTGGGCACCGAAACACCACACTCACATGATGCATTACTATCATGGGGTTCTGCATTTACGTGAACATGATGCTTTACTTGGTAACACAAGTAATTTTATTGCCATATCCCGACCTGTTTTACTATCAATACTTATGGAGCGTAGTTGGTAACACAAATTATTCTATTACCATATCCTCAACTCGTATTACTACGGAAACGTAGTTGGTAACGTAAATTATTTTATTACCATATCCGACATGTTTTACTACCAACAATTAGGGAGGGTAGTTGGGAGACGTAGGTGAACCTATGGGACGGTAACAAAATAAATTGCATTACTATTTCTGCAGTTGGTTTTACCCTCATTCATTAACGAGTGAGGAGGCCTATTCATGCGGAGCAAACGCGCCTAATTAGGACCAGTGCGCAGGATAAGGAATTTTGCGCTCTCGCTCAGTTTAGCGCTACCGTGAGCTATTGTGAGCGTGCGCGCATTCTTGCTTAGCCTACTCTCCGATTGGTCCTATGATTCTTTTTCCACGTCGCGCGCCCTTCTGCCTAGTTAGTGCGTCGGGCTATTTAGCATGTACTCCCTTCATTTTTATTTAGTTCGCATATTAGATTTGACTGAAGTCAAACTTCGTAAAGTTTGACCAAGTTTATAGAAAACAATATAAACATTTACCATATTAAATCTATATGATGTGAAAGTACAGTTAATAATGAATCTAATGGTATTGATTTGTTATTGTATATATTAATATTTTTATTTAAAAACTTTGTTAAAGTTTACAAAGCTTGACTTTGACTAAATGTAATATGCGAACTAAATAAAAATGGAGGTAGTACTGATCAGTTGGCTCGAACTGGCGAGAGCGTAAGATAGGCCATAGGCCAGAATGCGCGCCGGCATAGTCTAGCAAGCCTGTGTGTGTGTCTTGCAGGAAACAATTTTTTTCCGAGTGTCAAACAGGAAACAAATTTAAAGATAATGTTAAATAAATAATTCTCTCTTACTTCTAAAGTTCTTTTACAGTACCCTTCAATGAATATAGGCCCTTCATTTATCTTAATCTAATGGATAGAATTGGTTGGTACTCCAACGTTAGCGTTTAGGAGTACCACCGCCAAAGTTGGGGAGTACCTTGATTTAAAGGGTAAATTGATAATCAATATATGAAAATCAAGGTGAAAACTACTTCCTCTGAACGGCAGTTACGGTAATTACAAGATTTGACTAGCATGCATCGTGAACCGGCTGGCGAGGGACCCGCCAGGAAATAAAGATGGATGCATCATCCGAAAGCTATGGCTCCTTTGCGATTTATAAATCAACACATGAGCACTCAAAAGAAACGAAACGTGATGCCAATATTCAACAATTTACAACATTCCAGTTTTCTATACAAAACGCCAAAGAACTAGGCTAGTAATTTTATCGCCTTCACTAGCGAAGTGAAGAACTAGATTCGGATACGACGGAGGATCGAAGGTCTCGCCGGCGGCCGACGCGCCATGTTTTCATGAGTGTGAAAGTAGGGGCGCGGACCAGGCGAAGAGAAGGCAGCCACGGCTATGCAAGATCAGGGAGGCCACGATTTGTGCTTGATCGGGAAATCAAAAGAAATTAGTTGGCCCAAAGAATTCATCAAGAGTACGCTTAGATGAAAAAGACAAAAAGACCAAAGTACCCTCTCACAGGAACGGTCAGATCTAGTTTGTATTCCCAGCCCTGCCTATGGAGTACCAGGGTACCCTAAAAAACCTCTACTTCTATGGTGGAACATGGTAGCAATACATGAACATTTATGAACGTATCATGTATGTATAAGTCTTACAAATGTTGTCTACAGTCCAACCATGATTGCATACCCTCCTTAAGACTAGGCCTGGTTTTCTTGATTACCATGGCAAAATGTTCCTTGAAGCTATTAATACAGTATTCTAGATTTCTTTGCTTGTGGTCAAATATTATACTATTTCTATGCTTCCATATGCTCCTACATGCAGTGATACGCATTCTTTGAAACATTGAATTGGCATTCTATCTTTGGCTTCCATCAGCATATCAACTATGGCATTCCATTAAAACCAAGTGCAATCCAGAAGTTCTGACTAAGGGCTTCTTTGATTCAAAGGAATTTTATAGGATTTCTGGAGGATTGAAATCCTTAGTATTTTTTCCTATATTGGTCCTTTGATTCATAGAATTGGATCCCATAAGAATTTTTTCTATGGAATCTTGTGTACTACATTCAATAGGAAATTTAACATCCACTCCAATCTCTTTTTACAATTCCTTTGTTTTTCTCGTGGCATCAAACAATCATTGCTAATTCTATAGGATTCAAATGGGCATGCCACTCCAACCCTACACTTTTCCTATTCCTACACTTTTCCTATTCCTACGTTTTCAAAATCCTACGAATCAAAGAGGCCCTAAAGTCACATAAAAAGAAAAGGTGGATGTAATCTTCATTAGGTTCATCATCACACATAAACACATTTGTTATTCTCAACATAGAAATTCTTTCTGTTTAGTAGACCCCTTGTGTTCAATCTGTCTTAAAGGAGAAGCCAAAAAAATAAGGATATCTATTTAGAGAGACAGCTTGATTTCCATATCCAATGAAATGCATGTACAATAGCCATGCAGATTTTTAAAATTTTACCACATCCTTGTAAAGTTTAATAGTTTAACTTGAATATCAAAACCAGGCAATTGTAAAACAAAGCATTTGACGGCAGGAATGTCAAAAACCATTGTGTATAAACATCCTCAACATTTTTAAGAACAATTGATACCACAAACTGACTTGTGCACTTCACCATATATAACATATGCATCTGGTATGCTGCACATAATGAAAGCAACCGCCATGCTTAAATAAATTAAATTATATGCAAGAATATGAACAAGTTAATCAGCACAAATATGTTTATACATTTCAGAAATACACCCTCAGCTATGATAATTTAATCCAGCCAGGATAACGCGTGTATATATACATGAGATAGTGCTTTGATTGCCAACAAGAATATTGTACTTTGGCAGAAAAGAACCATAAAAACAAATCCATGTAATCTTCAGCTTGTTTACTGTGCACTGAGTAGCTGATCAACTGATAAACCAGGCTGCTTCGAGAAGACAATAGCGCCGTCTACAGTGCCAACTTTGTACCTGAGCATATTGTCATCCGTGACGATCCTGCATGATCCCCGCGACTCGGAATGCATGCTGATGCCAAGATAGTGGATATGGTCTTGCACGCTATTTCCACTGACAGACCTGAATAGAAGAGCAATGTTAGGGTGAAAGAACATCAGCTGGCAAAGAGTTCACAAAGGACAGAATGTTAAAACGTGAGAGCGGAAAGGACCTGCTGCAAGTGGGTTCTTCACCAGAATCGTCACAGATTTGCTCGATCGGGTATACTAGGCTATCGAGCCCAATATGGTGGCTAAAATCAGAAGCATGTCGTACTTTTCAGGATAGACAAAAACAGACGCTAGTACTACTTATGCTTGATGCCACTGTTCAGATATACAGAAGGTGTACTGTCCACACATGAACAAAGATAGTTACATCTGCCTCGTCTAAGATTTTTGTATTCAGAAGAACAGCACGGAAATCAAATTATACTATCACTGAGGTTCTTGATTCGCCCACACTTGCTGTCATTCCCAACAAAATATTAGCAACAACTAGTCTGTCAAATGTAAAGAGAGTTCAGGCTGAGAATTGTGCAGTAATTATGTAGTACTAGATAGGCAGTGCAGCTTGCCGCACCCCACCCACCCGGTCCAGTTTCATCCAGGCCGGTAGCATACACATGATGCAAAGTTAGAGTAACAACAAACACATAAAAGGAATTATTGAGACCATTGACTCAACATTAGGATTTCTCAAAGAAACATGAGGAAGCAAACAATTACTAATAGTAGTAGTTCAATTGATTACATCTTTTGAGCATGTCACTAAAAATGCAGTATGATATAACTAAAGACAGATATTCATGTGCCAGTTCAGCAAGAGGTAGACACACTGGCCATGCAGCTTCTGATAGTGACGATTCCTATTAGAGGTTCATATAATGTAGCATCAGACACCTAAAGCATCGTTGTTCATATACCAAAAGCAGGCCATAGTGGTTATCACAGCTAACTTATTTACACTGCTTTCATACTGCATAGTACAATAGTAAACTAAACCTACAAATCTGTAGCGACAACTGATCATTCGGCAGCAAATCCCTATCAATGGAAAAACTATGTTCAAACTGTTAGCAAAGAATTATGTAAATAATAGAAATGGATTTGTTATATCAATGGAGAGCATGCATAGCATGAAAAAAATGCACATCAGCAAACATAGCACATCAACTGCCATAAGTGAAAACTAAACCTACGGCTCTCTCCGTTGGGTTACTGTTTTTAACAGATCGAATAGTGTAAGCATAGTAGCTCAACCAATGAATGAAAGGATCATCTAGACCAAGGTATGGGATAACTTGCTTCAATCGATACCGGGGGCTTTTACCCTCTTTTTGGGAAAGAAAATAAAAGGTATACTTGCTCGAGGAGGAGGGATAAGAATAAAGATATTCACCTGGCCGCAGTTCCCCCCTTCCCACTGTCTCCACTTCTCTTTCCCAATTAAAAAAAACAAGAACCAAAGGAGGTGGTAACCTGAGAGACCACCAATGCTGGCTGCCATGGGAGGGGGAGGAGCTGAGAAGCATGCCTAAAGAAGCAATTGCATCCAGAGTAGAGACAAAGCCAGCAAGCAAGAACAAAAAGGAGCAATTGCATCAAAGAAAGGTGTTTTTCTTCATGCCATCATTTTTCTTTTCTCACGTACAAGCACAAATCCCATGTCACCACAACGGTTTCATTAACGGAAAAAGCTGGCGACATGAAGAAAATAGTGAAATGCTTTAAGGCAAGTAAATACTTAGGACTTAACGACACCATCACCTCAGTTTTATAGCAGAAACCATTGAGGTGGGAATTTGAGTTAAACATCAGTATAAATTATGGGTTTAGGCCTAATATAAATGCTGGGTTTAAAGGCGGGAGTTGGGGATTTTGTCTCAGCACACAAGAGCATTTTAGGTCCCAGAAACCTCTAGATCAAGTAGAGGAGAGTTCAAGGTGTTCAGGAGTGATAGAGAACATCAACCTACAGTGATGTCCGAGCAGCTCTGTCGTGGCTGCATACTCGAGCTCCAGTGTGCCGTCCAGCGGCAACGCTGCGGCCACTATCTGCATTTCAAAAACCAGAGACCAAAATCAGGGAGATCAGAGTGTCAAGTGATGGGGGAAAATAGGGGAATAGCATCAGCAAAGATGAAGGATTTCAGATCCAGTAGCAAACATAAATCTTCACTCATGTAGCACCACTGAGGAGAGCGACCTGGACCTGGAGGCAGAAAGCAGAGGAGTTGAGGAAGAAGAGATCGTGTGTTGGCAAGGTCTAACTCGGTGCCTGGCTCCGGGTTGAGACAGGGGAGTGAGCTAACATGCACAACTAATAGTACAAGCTCTAAACTGACTCACTAATACATGTGCTTACAACACTAACTAATAGGTTTAAACTGTACAATTACTGCAACGATGTATTTTTCTTCTTAAAAGTCAAGACTCAATTTAGCTTCGGAACATATATACACGAACTGCAAAAGACAAAAAAGGACCAGAAAAGAAACACAGGGAGAAAAACCAATTTAGCTACGAGTATTCAGGCAAACCTCTCCTTTGTTCATGTAGATTGATGATGACCTTAATATCATCAAAATCTAATTTCAAAGCACCCGAAATAGTCATTAGTGCCCAACTGAACCTAAGCATTGAAAGGAACTAATGTAGAGGAAACAAAAAAAGAGCAAGTTTATCATCAATAGCTCATATCAGCAGAAAGTATATCATCAATAGCGCAGATAAAAAATCTGGAGGTAGCAATGGCATATACCCATATGAGGGAAAGGGTAGGTTTAGGTACCTGGATGGATTTTACACCTTAGAAGCAGCACCTCTCAATGGTGATCTACTACCTGCAGCAAACACTGTTGATAAGTTGGGAAAAGGAAAAATAATTCAGAAAAGAATTGTGACAGCAATGGATGCTAAACGTCCAAACATCAATTATTTTACAGGCATGGATACACTTCTAACTAAAAGACAGTCATTTCCCTAATTACAATATTACATGTGCGATTCTCCAACGTCATATGTCACACATGCTTTTCCTGATTACAACAGAGGAGAAGCCACGATCGGACTACGCACAACATGTTTTTTGGACACCCAGCTCAAACTTCCCTGCAAGGCCTTTGACCCGACACTGCGATGCCTGCTCACAGTAATGCTGAATGTGTTCTTTTGTCCAACCTTGGAGAAGACCAGCGTCTCTGGGTAGACTCGCACTGTGAGAGACTTGGGAACCTCCATCTTCAGTGTGTATACTGAATTTATTGGCCCCACATTTGTCACGGTTCTGTTCACCGTTAATGGCCTTGACCTGAGTGGCACTGTTATGGATGGGTAGTTCAACTGTGCCTCTGGTATCTTGGGAAGCATTTTGCAGGACAGCGTCGGGTCACGCGCAATGGTTGCCAAGCCTTGATCACCGAGGAGAGCACATATGTAGCCAGCATATTCAGTGATGCTAAGGTCATACACAAGGCCCGGATCAATAGCTTTTATAGGATTGGCATGGCCAGCACCCATGGCATACGCGGTTGCCCTCTGATGCTGCTCGTCCAAGATCGGGCCACCAGCGCTGTCCGTGATATCAGCTGTGGTGAGGATGGCTGACTTGATAGCAGCAGCAGACCAATCAGGATGGGAGCTCTTGACAAGCGCAGCGATTCCACTGACATGTGGAGTCGACATGGATGTCCCTGATCTAATGTTGAATGGCCCAGATCCAAGAATGGTGAGTGGTGGCCATGCAGCAATGATGTTGAGCCCGGGTGCTAATATATCTGGCTTTAGCACACCGGGGCTGAACGTGCTGGGACCGCGGGATGAGAATGCCGCGACAGTGGGAGATGGACGGACACCAAGCACAGTGTTCTTGTATATGACTTTGGCACTGGCTTTGCTTGTTGCCCTTGCATACTCTATGATATCGTTGCCATCAGCCACGGTCACCTGCACAACATCACTGCAATAATCCTCCAGAAGGGTGGTGAAGCCAGCATCTTTCCTGTTGATCAGGACTATGCCAGCCGCCCCGGCACTCATGATGCCACTGATGTCAGACTGGTTGATTGCTGACCCTGTGTCATTCATTGGTCCTGTGTTATGGCAAATCACAATTTTGCCAGACACATTTCTTCCAGCCAATGATGACTTGCAGTGTTTGTTCCAATACAGAGGAGCAGAGTTGGAGCTTGAGTTCGCGGTCTGATTGAAAGCTTCCCCACTGATGTGCTCGCCGTTGCCAAGCTGCACAACGGTCTGGAAGCTTCGGTCCACCGAGCCAGCTGCAACTGTGAGCAACCATGGTGCAGAGTTGGCAATAAAGGACCTTGGCCCGTTGTTACCAGCTGCAGCCACGACAACAACACCCTTTGCTACCGCATTGAATGTGCCAATGGCAACCGGATCATCAGTGAAGTTGACATCAAAAAAGGGGCCGAGGGAGAGTGAAAGCACATCAACACCATCCTTGACGGCTTCATCTAACCCGGCAACTATGTCCGAGGATGCACACCCAAGAATTATGCACACCCTGTACATGGCCAAGTGTGCATGTGGAGCACTGTGCCCCTGCCGAGGCCGTGGGCTGAGGCATGACTGACGAAGTTCCCAGCTGCGGTGGACGAGGTATGTGTTCCATGCCCCGTGTCATCTCCGGAATCATATGCTCTGGGATTACGGAATTTGGCACCTATCAATTTGTTGTTGCAGCGTGCAGCGCCATGGCATGAGCCCTTCCACTTTGATGGGGGTGGCGGGATGCCGCTGTCATCAAAGGAAGGATGCTCTGCGTATATGCCGGTGTCCAGAACCCCGATTATGACTCCTTGGCCATAGTTGGTGTCCCTCCACAGCCCGGCATCTTTCTCCAGTCCGAGGAACTTCGGAGTGTGAGTGGTGCTGGGGTGCCAGAGATGGTCTGGAAACGCTCGCAGAAACTCCTTCCTCTGGGACACCACGGCAAGGTCGTCTTCGGTGAGCCTCACGGCAAACCCCGTGAAGACCTCAGTGTAGGTATGGATGAGGCGTGGCTCATAGGAGCCGGCGAGAGGCGTTGGCAGGAAGGAATCCTGCCACCAGCGGTGGTCGTCCTCGCTGCCGGCTTCGACGGGCTCTCACGTAGTACTTCTCTGTTTTCTCCCCAATTCTTCCCCTGTGCGATCGATCCCCTTTCATAGGATTTCCGGTTGTCACAATTGGTATTTAGAGCCTCAATTTTTTTCCTCCGCTGCCAGATCGGTGCCGCCACGCCCATATTCTCTTGGCCAATCGGTAAAATCCACTGCCTCACGTGCGATTTCACTCCGATGAGATCGCCTAAAATCCTGGGCAGAGTTTGATTTGCTCGGAGCAGGTGTCACAGCGTCGTCCAAGCCTTCCGCCCAGACCCGACAGCTCATGGCTGCCGTAGGGGAGGAGACAGCGGGCCTCACGACCCTGATGAAGAAGCTTCTCTCCCGTTTTGAAGAAGAGAAAGTGCGCGCCGAGGTGCAGACCGCGTTCAACACCTAGGTGTCACGCGAGTTGCAGAGTTTGACCAAGCAAATCGGCCTTACCCAGGCAAAGGTGGACGATGTGCGCAAGGTGGCTTCCCCATCAGCCTCCTCCTCCCCTTTTCCTAACTTGCAAGTGGGTGATCCGTCTGTGGCAGTGTCGCAGACACCAGGTGCTCGCGAGGGGCCACAGCAGCCACCGCCAGCGACACTGCACAACCCCCGGCAGATCCACGCGCCGCACCACACCCGAGCGCGCTTCCAATACCACAGGTCATCGGGCTGCCCCGCTCGCCAGGCTCGCCAATGACAGGCCACACATGTTGTTCCGGCCGGAGCAACCCGCGCTGGCAGCCCGCGCCTCACAACCAACTCCGCATGAGAAGTACTTTTCCAAGCCGTCGAAGCATCATTTTCCCCGATTTGATGGTGATGCTCCACGCATATGGTTGGACCGCTGCCTAGCATACTTCGAGTTGTCCAGGGTATCGCTGCATAGTTGGGTCACAATAGCAGCGTTGTATGTGGAGGGTCATGCGGCACTGTGGCTTCGAGCATTTCGTCAAACAAATTCAGATAGCACTTGGGATATGTTCAGGCATGCCATGGTGGAGGAATCTGGCCCAGAGGAGTTTGAGTCAACTATGCATAATCTTCTTCAGCTCTGTCAGACAGGAACAGTGGTGGAGTACCGCCAACAGTTTGAGGTACTTATGTACGATTTGATTGCTCTTAACGCGACCCCGAGCTCCAAGTTCTTCGTAACCCAGTTCCTACTAGGCCTTAAGGATGAACTACGCGCCGTTGTGCGCATTGAGGTGCCTACCAGTATTACTAGAGCGACAATGTTTGCTCTGATTCAAGAGGAGGAATTAGAGATTCAACATCCTCGACTTCGTCCATTATCTGTCAGTCGCCCACCTCCAGTGCACAGCCTGCCATCAGCATTTGGGCGACCTCCCCCAACATCAGCAGTGCCACCTGCCGCAGGGACAACACCACGCGCCATTCCTGCGCCCAAGCCAGCTCCGGATGATTTCGGACACGAACGTCAGCTCTGCGACTATAGACGTCAACATGGCCTCTGTTTTCACTGCGGCGACAAGTACTCACGGGAGCACCAGTGCAAGCGATCGGCGCAGCTGCTGACACTTGAAGTGGGGGACTTTGGCGAAGTGCTTTTCAGATGATGTTGTGCAAGCGCTCGAGTTGCTCGATGAACCAGAACCTGCAAATGTTGCATGCTGCCTCTTATCCGCTCACGTTGTCGAGGGTACAGAATCACCAGAAACTATTCGCCTGCGCGCCATCGTGGGAGACCAAACCATGCTGTTGCTTGCCGATTCAGGCAGCACTCACAGCTTCGTCAATGGTGCATTCTCTCAACGCATCAGCGCTTGTACCACGAGTATCCCTGCTAACACTGCCAGAGTCGCCAATGGACAGAACCTGGACTGTACAGCCATGGTACCGTAGCTGAAATGGGCTACACAGGGTCATGAATTTGCCACGGACATGCGTGTCTTGGATCTGGGTGGCTATGATGCAGTGCTGGGCGTGGACTGGCTCGGACAACACAGTCCTATGCAGTGTGATTGGAATCTGAAAACCATGAAATTCCCGCGACAGGGAACAACAGTACACCTAACAGGTGTCCATACCGACGAGCAACACTCTCTCACAGCCTTGGATGCGGCCAGTTTGTGGCAGATGCATGACACGAACGAGATCTCGGAAGCAGCCCTGCTGGAGATTCAGTTCACTCCAACAAGCAGTACATTCCTCGTGCGGTTCAACACATCTTGACAGAATTCAAGGACATTTTTGAGGAACCCACCCAACTTCCCCCTCACAGGCGGTATGATCATGCAATCACCTTAGAACCTAGAGCGTGATTGTCCAAGGTTTTCATTATTTATTGCTTTATGGACTGTTATTTTTCTTTATGATACAATTTTATGCCTTTTCTCTCTTATTTACAAGGTTTTCATGAAGAGGGAGAATGCCGGTAGCTGGAACTCTGGACCAGAAAGGAGCAAATCTGAGATACATATTCTGCATAGCTCCAAATGTCCTAAAACTTTACGAAGAATTATTTTGGAATAAATAATAATGGGCGAAGAAACAACAGAAGGGGACCCACCAGGCAGCCACAAGCCTGGGTCCCCTGGCCAGCCCCCGATGTCCATCTTCTGCTATATGAAAGGTTTTGACCTAGAAAAATAAGAAGGAAGCTTTCGGGACGAAGCACCACCGTCTCGAGGCGGAACCTGGGCAGAAGCAATCTATGGCTCCGGGGGAGTTATTCTGTTGGGGAAACTTCCCTCCGGGAGGGAGAAATTAAAGCCATCGTCATCACCAATGATCCTCTCATCGAGTAATGGTCAATCTTCATCAACATCTTCACCAACACCATCTCCTCTCAAACTCTAGTTCGCCTCTTGTATCCAATCTTTGTCTCAAAACCTTAGATTGGTACCTATGGGTTGCTAATAGTGTTGATTACTCTTTGTAGTTGATGCCAGTTGGTTTCTTCGGTGGAAGATCATATGTCCAGATCCTTAATGATATTCAATCACTACTACAGGATGCTGCTAACGCGACACTACGATCAGAGACCCTTCGAGAAACTGTGTGTGATGCAATAATCGCAAACGATGGTGTATGAAAACCGTCAAAAATGTATAAAATATTTGCGATGATGGATGCATCAAACACTGTTCAGATTTTAGTTCCGTGTGCGATGAAGGGCATACGGTTCAGTTCAATTAACTATTTGCGATGAGGAGGAACAAAAGAAACAGCCAGCCAGATGAAGGCGTGTGCGATACACAACATATGATTCACTCGGATGAACTGTTTGTGATTAGGCAACACAAAAGAAACGAGCAGCCAGATGAAGGTGTGTGTGATATATAGCATACGGTTCACTCGGATGAACTGTTTGTGATTAGACAACACAAAAGAAATGGGCAATCGGATGAAGGTGTGTGCGATATACAACATACGGTTCACTCGGATGAACTGTTTGTGATTAGGCAACACAAAAGAAACGGCCAGCCAGATCAAGGTGTGTGCGATATACGCATGCGGTTCACTCGGCCCTTGTCGTCAGTGTGTGACCTCTGTGGCAACCGTTCGCTCCCCAGGCGCCTCTTCGTGTACCGTGGCAACTGGCAACCGTCCGCCGACTCTTCGCCTTTCCCTCTCGATTTGGAACTGCCGTCACACGGTAGCTCTTCTTCCCTCCTCCATTTGCCTTCACCCTTCCTTCTGTCATTGTTTGATCGTCTTCTCCATGGTGGGAACAGGCCGGAAATGACCCCGTTATTCTTGCCTCGATCTGAATGATGACGTAGTGGAGGAACTCATTGATCAGTGCGACGTCATCACCTCGGCTAGCATGGCAGGTTCGTTCAAGACCATTCTCGACTCAACTAATAACATCATTACAAGGAACCCAAGGGTCCAGAAGCGGTTTGATCTCCCCTATCTTCTTCGCCGCGACCCTGCTGACTGGCGCGGGGACGAGGGAAGCCTCGCCTTGTGTAAGTTGATGCTGCTTGATAATGATACATATGATGTTAAGATGCCATCGCTTCAGGGCAAGGCTTGGGTAAGCACAAATGGAGATTGGGTTGTTTATATTGGGTACAACTGCGAGTGGGAACTTGTGAATGTGTACACTCGTCACCGGGTTCCACTTCCAAAAATCTCAGACGACCGCCTAGAGGTTGAGTACACTGGTATTCTAGTGAGTTCAAATATGATCATGCCGACTATCGTCTACGAAAGATAGCAATTTGTTGAGTTCCCAACCGCTCTTGGGGTTATAGGAATGCTTGTGTTGTCGCTATCTTCGACAAGCTTGTTGCCGTCCTTCATAGTTTGACTCGATGGATATTGCTCAAAAATCAGTTTCTATACACGGATGAGTACTGTGATGCAATTTAATGCGAGGGTCTTGTGTTTGCTGCCACCACTCGTAGCACTGTTTTTGCATGGAATTCTTATGATTTCGGTATGTTTGTCTTCCACGGTAATTATAATTGTTTCATCCACATGCATGTGGGTTAGCTAGTTTTCCTTTACTAATTAACCTTCTTGTGTTTCCAAGGTCCTATGAACATTCCACCACCTATACTTGAAAATTTTATTCACGAGCATGAGGACGAGCAAGACCCATATACTCAGTGGCGCCTGGCAACTTATTCCGATGGATCACCTCTTCTTGTCTGTATACAGGGCACTGCTGATGTTACTAAGGAAGCAGGTGTTATCTCATATGGTCGCACTCTTCGGACCTATTCCAACATCCGTTGCAGGGTATTCAGGATGGATACTAGTGTACTAGCACCAACACCTTCTCCCTGGTTCAGTATTGAAAGTCTTGGAGGAAACTCGCTATTCCTTGGACAAAACTATCTAATGATGGTGGAAGGTGACCCAACTGTTGTTGACACAACGTTACTACCATTTATGAGAAGCAACTGTATCTATACCTCGGACATTACTATGCTTCCCTACCGTCCCAATATGGGTCCTGACATAGGCCGCTTCAGCCTCGATGATCAGTCCTGTGTTGGTCTCGAGATTATACCTGGCCATACCTCGGGCCGGGCCGGGCTTCAGGCCGGGCCTAGCCAAGCCCGACGCAAAAAAACCCAGGCTCGGGCCCGGCCTGGCTCGGCCATCGGGCCTGTTTTCTGGGCACGAGCCCGGCCCGAACATGTAAAAGCCCGTCGAGCTCCGGCCTAGCCTGACCCGACCTTTAGAAAAGTGAAAAAACGACAAGCCCGGGCCCAGCCCGGCCATCGGGCTCAAAATCTAGGCCCAAGCCTGGCCCAGGAGCAGCGTCGGGCTAGGCCGGGTCGGGCTTTTTCGGGCCGGGCTGGCCGGGCCGGGCTTCCCATGGCCAGGTATACTCGAGATTGACAGTAGCTGGCCCTTCCCAGAAAATCACTTATGGTTCAAAGAAAGCGTTTCCAACGCCGACGAGTGGTTGAGCTGAAGTTTATTTCATCGCTTTGTTATTTGTTATGTGAGAAAAACTTTACTAGAATGTTCTGTTGGAAATGAACTATAATCCAACGTGTATCCTCGTTGTCGTTGTGGGCTGATGGCTTGTTGTATGTAATTAATGGTACATTTGCATATGCGTCCATCAACTCACGCCTGCTAGTGATGTCCATATGAACAGTGCTAGTGATTTTAGTTGCAAAATTAGATAGTGCTAGTGATTTGTAGCTGCATATTTTGACAACTCGCAGTGTTACAAGGTTAACAAATGGCAATGTTACTAGATAAACAAATGTCAATCTTTCCAGTTTGACAAATGGAAACATACCCAAAATGACAGATATGCAAATCTTATCTAATTGTTTGTACGTGGTTGCACACGGGTCATGCAAAACAACTGTTTGCGTTGAAGGGATGCAGAAATCCTGCTCGACACATTTTCCCTTGGCTTCCTGGGGAAGCTGTCGGTTTGCATACGGGTGTTCTAACTAAAATGTTTGCGATGAGTGTTTTATATTTAAAAACCATTGACGTTTTTTTCAAAAGAAAATCGTTTGATAAGTCTGTACATTAAGAGAGAAAAACGTAAGTTCGTTCAAACCATATCTTTCATTCAGTCACACTACGAATTTATATCCATATGATTGAGAATTCGAGATACAGTATTAAACCCCCCAAAAACTATTTCTGACGACAGGGAGGCGGCGTGCCGTGCCGTCGTTGTCGTTGTCGTCCTCCGGGACGCCGTTGTTGAAGTCTTCAAGGCAGCACAAAATGTTCTTCACGTGTAAATCAAACATCATGTCATCGCGCGATCGACGGGTGGGGCGCGAGAGGACGGCAACTGGCGCCGCTAAGAGGTAGCGGTCGACGGCAGCGTCCCATGCCGCTGAGGGGGGCGCGTGCACGGGCACGGGGGCAGTGGGTGCAGCCAAACGCACGGGGACCGCACTGCGATGGGTGGAGGGGCGCGCACGGGCACGACGGGTGCAGCCAAACACACGGGCGCCGGTGCCACGGTGGGTGGAGGGGCGCGCACGTGCACGTGCACGGGTGCTGGCACTTGCATGTACACGAGCTCGCGCGGGTCCGCGGAGACCTCGCTGACGCCCGCGGCTTCCAGCTCTGCGATAGTGCTCGGCAACCAGCCTGTCAATGCTACGGGGATGGTCGCTGGCGCGGGCGCGGGGATGGGAGTTGGGACGGGAGTGGGGGCAGCAACCGCCGTGGCCAACTCGTTCTGGGCCATGTCCATGAGGCCCCATTCCTTCTTATTTTCTATGTCCTTCGGCTCGGAGTCGACTTCACCAAACTTGAAGACTAGTGGGAGATGATCATTCTGCTCCATGGCGTTGGTGGAGGTCTGCGGGAGGGAGGGGAATGGGAGGCGAACAGTAAGGCCGCCCGTATTAAACAGTGGCTCGGGCGCCAATAATGGAGAGGAAGGCGGGCGGCCATGGAAGTCAAAGGGCTCGCTTCCCAATGAGCCTGCGCAGCATACAGCTCACACACTTCTCGGTGAGCCTGCGCATTGGAGGACAGCTTGCATGCCTCTCGGTCAGCCTGCACACCGGACTGCGCTCGCACGCCTCCCATTCAGTCAAGGTCAAGTAGTTGTCTGCACGACACCTCCTACAGCCATTAAAACCAAGACACATGGCGTCACGTGAATGGTTAGCAGAACGCACACGATTTGAATTATACAAACATTTGAGATATTAAAGTGGCGGCTATTTTTTCAAATGCCTTTGTTGGCTGTCATTATTCGAGTGCGCCTTCTCTCAAAATGGACACGGAAAATACCACATCCTGTCGGGTGTCATTCCATGATAGCATGCCAAGTTTCATGAATTTCCGATGAGTTTTGGATTTACTAGAATTTAAAAACCAGGCATCTCAATGTTTTGCCAGCAATCAATGGTGCCCTGGTGTTTGAAATTCATTCCCATTTCTTACATGGGACCTAAGCATGCACCCAAGGACACAGATTTGATTTTTCAACCAATTTATATGCACTGGAGCATGTGCATGTAGTTCAAATTTGAATTATGCACATAAATGCATTGAAAACTCAGTTAATGCATAAAATGTCCAAAAGAACCCCGAAAAATCACAAAAATTGACACAACACTCCTATTGTTCTATGTTGACACGAGAAAAAATTTGGAAGCAATAAGAGGCAGTGGATATTGTTTCGTCCCCAAAGGTGGGACGTTCCCTACCGAAACCATGATGCTTGTTGTGAGAAGCTCTGGTTTGTGAGAAGCATATACCCAAACCTGCCCCAAATGGGACAAATTTTTTACCACGGCATGTTGATGCCGCTCAATGAAAGCATGCCAAGTTTCATGAATTTCAGACGAGTTTTGGATGTACTAGAATTTAAAAACCAGGCATCTCAATGTTTTGCCGACTATCAACGGTGCGTCGTTGTTTGAAATTCATTCCCATTTCTTGCATGGGACCTAAGCATGCACCCAAGGACATAGATTTGATTTTTCAACCAATTTATATGCACCGGAGCATGTGCATGTAGTTCAAATTTGAATTATGCACATAAATGCATTGAAAACTCAGTTAATGCATAAAAATATCCAAAAGAACCCCGAAAAATCACAAAAATTGAGACAACACTCCTGTTGTTCTATGTTGACACTAGAAAATTTTTGGAAGCAATAAGAGGCAGTGGATATCGTTTCGTCCCCAAAGGTGGGATGTTCCCTACCGAAACCATGATGCTTGTTGTGAGAAGCTCTGGTTTGTTAGAAGCATATACCCAACCTGCCCCAAACGGGGCAAAATTTTTACCACGGCATGTTGATGCCGCTCCATGAAAGCATGCCAAATTTCATGAATTTCAGACGAGTTTTGGATTTACTAGAATTTAAAAACCAGACAGCTCAACGTTTTGCCGCAATCAACAGTGCCCTGGTGTTTGAATTTCATTCCCATCTCTTGCATGGGACCTAGAAATTCACCCAAGGACACAGATTAGATTTTTAAACCAACATTAGTGCATTGGAGCATGTGCTTGTAGTTCAAATTTGAATTATGCACATAAAATGCCTAGAAAACCCAGTTAATGCATAAAAATGTCCAAACGAACCCCGAAAAATCAAAAAAATTGACACAACACTCCTCTTGTTATATGTTGACACTAGAAATTTTTTGAAAGCAATAGGATGCAATGGATATCGTTTTGTCCCCAAAGGTGGGACGTTCCCTATCGAAACCATCATGCTTGTTGTGAGAAGCTCTGGTTTGTGAGAAGCTTATACCCGAACCTGCCCCAAATGGGATAAATTTTTTCCCACGGCATGTTGATGCCGCTCCATGATAGCATGCCAAGTTTCATGAATTTCATACGAGTTTTGGATTTAGTAGAATTTAAAAACCAGGCATCTCAACATTTTGCCGGCAATCAACAGTGCCTTGGTGTTTGAATTTCATTCCCATCTCTTGCATGGGACCTAGAAATTCACCCAAGGAGACACATGTGATTTTTCAACAAACTTTAGTGCATTGGAGCATGTGCTTGTAGTTCAATTTTGAATTATGCACATAAAATGCCTAGAAAACCCAGTTAATGTATAAAAAAGGCCAAACGAACCCCGAAAAAAAATCCAAGATTAAACACAACACTCCTGTTGTTCTATGTTGACACTAGATTTTTTTTGAAAGCAATAAGAGGCAACAGATATCGTCCCATCCCCAAAGGTGGTACGTTCCCTATCGAAACCATCATGCTTGTTGTGAGAAGCTCTGGTTTGTGAGAAGCTTATACTCGAACCTGCGCCAAATGGGACAAAATTTTCACCACGACATGTTGATGCTGCTCCATGATAGCATGCAAAGTTTCATGAATTTCAAACGAGTTTTGGATTTACTAAAATTTAAAAACCAGGTATCTCAACGTTTTGCCAGCAATCAACAGTGCCATGGTGTTTGAAATTCATTCCCATCTCTTGCATGGGACCTAGAAATTCACCCAAGGACACACATGTGATTTTTCAACCAACTTTAGAGCATTGGAGCATGTGCTTGTAGTTCAAATTTGAATTGTGCATAGAAAATGCCTAGAAAACCCAATTAATGTATAAAAAAGGCCAAACAAACTCCAAACAATTCATTCCCATTTCTTGCAGGGACCTAAGCATGCACTGAAGGACACATATTTGATTTTTCAACCAATTTGATGCACCGGAGCATGTGCATGTAGTTTAATTTTGAATTGTGCACCTGAAATGGCTAGAAAACCAATTTAATGTATAAAATGTCCAAATGAACCCTGAATAATTCCTATTCTTTTACGACACACATATAGTTGCACGTTCACTACAGATAAAAGGTCTAGCAATTCAAACAGCGCCCATTGCTGCTGTGACCCCATTTTGTAATTCAAATCAAGTAGATCACACATAGTTTATTATCACCAACCGTGTGAGATGTAGTACAGAATATCTTGGAGCATCGTCCTTAGGTGTATAGTACGCCTAGGGCTTACGCGAGAAGGTGCGTCGGCTATAGTCCATAGCCGGCGTGTCAAGCCACTAGCTCACTCCCCAATAATTCCCGCCTCTGCATCCCTCGCTATCTCAAAAATATCTATCGCCTGGAAGGTTTTAATGTTTGATAGCACATGATTAGTATGTGCGGATTGTAACATCCCTAGCCTTGCTATGCACTTGGACTAGCTTGGTTGTTGCATCATGTCTAAATTTCATTTAAACCTGAATTGGGGATGTTAAACCCTAGCACCAAATGAAATTCAAATAGGTTCAACCTAAAATAATCTTAAATGAACCCAAAATGCCCTTTGAAAATGTTCATGATTTCTGATAAAGGTGAAAACCTCTGCCAAAAATGAAGAACATATTTCTAGGTCATCTTTGGATTTTTGATTTAAATCATTATGTATTTGAATTTGAGCATTTAATTACTATAAATATTTAAAATGCTCAAATAATTCTAAAACTAAATGTGGACCACTCGATTAATTCAGGGAGTGTCCACAAATTATTTCAGGATTTTACAAAATGCTTGGGTATTTTTACTGAAGCCAAAACAGTTGCAGATAAATAGAAAACATAAACAAATTAGAAAACAGAGAGGGAGGGATGCTCACCTGGGCCTCACCTGGTGCCAGTCATCCCTAACCTCTACTAGTATCTAGTAGGCAGAGGCTGACAGCGCACGCGCGCGTGAGGCGCGACGCCTCCTGCCTGCCGCCTTCCCGATGCGTCTGGACAACGCCACGCGCCACCCCGGTCCCTCTCTCCCACTCCCTCGTCCTTTCCCCGCCTCTGCTCCCTCTCTGGAGCACGCCCGAACACCCCGCTGCACACCGACGAGCACCGCCGTAGCCACAGCCATCCCAGCGCCTCCCCGTGCTGTCCCCGACGTCCGCCTCAACACCGTGAAGCTCCCCCTCAATGCGAGCATCACCGGATGCCTTGTCGTCTCACCATCGGCCCGTCTTCTCTGCTCGGCCGCCGAGATCGCCGGCGACCTCACGATATCTCCAGCCCGTCCCCGAGCTCGCTGTTCGCTCCCCTACACTCGCCGTGAGCCACTGACCCTTCCCCCCTCTCCGTTATCGCTCTCGTGCGCTGTAGCCACCGCACCTTGCTCGCCCACACGCGCCGCCGCCTGTGCTCGCCGCCGACGTGTCTCCAGTCATCTAACGGTCCATCAGTCGTGCTCAGCTTCCTCACCGCGCTGTGTAGAGGACGTAGGTGCCCCGCACAAGTTGCCCCGACTGTCGTAGCGTCGACCCCGTGCTCACCCGAGCTCCGGCGACTGCCAAGGTCGACGCCGGCGATGACTCCGGCAACCGCAGGCCCAACCACTGCCACTACTCGACGCGGACGAGCGCCCTCATCACGTAGATGCCCTCCGTCGGCCATTTGGTCGCCGGAGGAGGAATCCCGATCCCCTCCGTCGTCTCTGGCCTTGCCAGCGACGAGCCCCAGGTCAACTCCGGCGAGTTTGACCCGAGTTGACCCAGTTTGACTCCCCCTCCAGGTCACTGACATGTGGGGCCAGCCCCTAACTAATTTCTAGATTAGTACTAATTAAAATAGGTTAGTTAGTTAGACACTGACCTATGGGCCCCACTGGTCGGGTTTAACCTGGATCGGCCCTATTGACTGCTGACATCATAGTGACGTCATGCTGACACAGTACTTCTTTTCTAGAATTTAAATAAATCTTAAATGGTTTATTTATTTCAGAAAATGTTTGAAACTTCTAAAATTCATAGAAATTCAACCGTAACTCCAAATGAAATAAGTTATATATGAAAAATGATTAGAAAAATCCAATCTATCCATCTATATTGGTTTCATGCATAATAAAGAAACTTAAACTTGTTGTTTAGTTCAAAACATGATAATGCATTATATGAGTTCATAACTTGAGTTTGAATTTGAACCCTTGGTTCAAATAAGCTCAAAACCTTCTGTTCTAGTTGCATTAGCTCAAAACACGGCATGTTGCCATGTCATGATCATGCATAATATTGTGCATTGCATTGATTGTGTTTTCTCTCTATGGCCGGTAATTGTCCCCTCTGAGTAAACGTGGTTCCTACGATGAGATCGATGACAATGATGAAGAACTATACTATCTTCAGAAGTGCCAGGCAAGCAACCCCCCTTGTTCATTTCAATACAATCCTACTCTCTGCTCTTGCTCTCTTTTATTGCATTAGGACAATAACGTTTCAACTATTATCTTTTCTCGGTAGTTGAACCCACTCCTTTGCTTGACCTGTCATTGTCACCAAATAGCTAAACCATCCTAGCATGCTTAGGAGTTGCTTGAGCTTTGTTTTGACCACTCTTCCATGCTCGCTTGCTATGCTTAGAGTTGTGTTGGGTCTGATCCATCTAGGTGATGAATTGGAATGAACATGTCCTAATGAAGAGACTTAAGTGTCTTGACCCGTTTTGGTCAAGTTGGTGATGAGAGGCCGTGTTGGAAAACATGGTGGATTGTCTTGTGATACGGCTCACAGGAATTGAGTTTTGTGCTTATCAGAGCCTATACCTTGCGGTCACATGGACATTTGTGATCAGGTGTGTGGGCAGGTGATGCATGACGCGTGTGTCTGGGTGACACCCGGCATGGCATAGTGTCCGGACTAGACATAGATTCGTGTTCCAAGAGGGAACGTTGTTGATGGGACAGGGACGGGTTCCTTTGAGTCAGGGTTAACATCATCTATTCGAATAGTCGCGTCCGCGGTAAAGGACTACTTGGTTTCTTATACAGTTCATAGACAAGTGAAAGTGGATACTCTAAAATGCGCAAGATAAGCGTGAGTGCTATGGATGGCGTTCTCGTAGGGAGACAGGAGCGTATCCATAGTGGTGTATTGATTGGTGACCTCAAAAGAGTTACTTGCAGACATAATTCTGGATAGCCATTGAGTCAAAGCTGGCTTGCTGCAGTTAAACCCCACCACCCCTTTGTTGATACTGATGCATATATAGCTAGTTCTGATGTAAGTCTTGTTGGGTACAATTATACTCATGTTTGCTTAATTTATGTTTTTGCAGAGAGACTTCAGTCTCACTAGTAGTTCCGCGTGGACTTCGACGCTTAGTTTGTTACCTTAGCTATGATCTTGTACCCTTTGGAGGGTCTTGTAGATAGATAGGCTTACTAGCCTTCTCTCTTTTCAGATGTCTATACTCAGACATGTTTATGCTTCTGCCTATGCTTGTTGCTTGTATGACTTGAATGCTGGGTCATCAGACCCATGTTTGTAATATCTGGCTCTTCGGAGCCTAATGAATAAATACTTTGAGTTGTAGAGTTTTGTTGTGATGCCATGTTGTATCTGCACATATCAGCATATTGTGTGTATGATTTGAAATGCTTGGCATGTGTGGGATCTGACAACCTAGTTGTGTATCCTTGGTAGCCTCTCTTACCGAGAAATGTCTCCTAGTGCTTCCACTGAGCCATGGTAGCTTGCTACTGCTCCGGAACACTTAGGTTGGCCAGCATGTGTCCTTCTTCGATCCTGTGTCTGTCCCTTCGGGGAAATGTCACGCAGTGTCTACCGGAGTCCTGTTAGCCTGCTACAGCCCAGATTCTCCGGAGTCCTGTTAGCCCAGCTGCTACAGCCCGGATTCACTCGCTGATTACTGGCACGTTCGTTGCTGGGTCATGTATGCCTGTCCCTGTAAGTTAGTGCCACTTTGGGTTTACGACTAGTCATATCGGCCCGGGTTCTTTGTCATATGGATGCTAGCGACACTTTCATATACGTGAGCCAAAAGGCGCGAATGGTCCCGGGCCACGTAAGGTTGCACCCGCGGGAAAACCGTGCGTGAGGCCGCAAAGTGATATGATGTGTTACATGCTAGATCGGTGTGGCTTAGGATCGGGGTCCTGACAGCTTTGGTATCAGAGCCTGACTGCTTGTAGGATTACCATGCCAAACTGATCGAAGTCGAGTCTAGAAATGCTTTAGTTATATAGGGGAATTGATTGTGGAAGGGAACATAAGGCTCCTTTTACTCCTTTACCCTATGCCCTTCTGATCCGAGTCATCTTATCTTTCCTACGAGGTTAAGGAACTAGGCTTTCTATTCTCTCTATCAGGATCACGTGTTACTAATCCATAGACTTATAGTTGATGGGTTCAAGTCTTAGTTCAGTTCCTATTACTTCCGTGTTTTCATAGCTGGCCTCAGAACCTTGATATTGTGATGTTAAGTGGTTATGCCACCATTTTACAGGATGTCTCAAATATTTTTTGAGCATTTACAACCGTTATGCTGTCCGAGTCATCCCAGGTTTCTAAATAGTTTGATGCACTTGCAAATCTTTCTTCACGTTCCCGATGTTCCTTTGGGCCAGATTAACCACACTAACCAGTGTGTTGAGGTACTCCATTGCCTCGACATATATGTTGAAGCTATTATTATGACACTAGGGTATCTTAGAGAATCACCTATGAATCTAGCCATGTTTTGTGTTCCCAGTGTGATGATTCTGGCCATCATTCTTGAAAGCATCCCGTGATGCCATTTAGTTAGTAGGCATTCTATTCCTGGGTTCTTGAACCGAAGATTCACTCTACTTACTCCATGTTGATAGTGTTTGCTCATTCCTTAGGATATTAGTAACCTTTGTGATAGTCCTTGAGGTCCGTGGTAATTTCCTCTTCCAAATACCATGAACTACTTATGGCAGAAGTTCCTCGTTGAACCAAAAGATCACAACCAGAGTGCTCTTGATGAGTTCTCGATTCTATGTTGTGACTCTGCCAGTTCTACCTTTCCGCATGGGTTATCCGCAAGAAATATGTTGAACTCGTTCGACATGCTAATCTATGCGTCCACAACTCAGAAAATTATATGCTCCTTTGAGTTGTCCCTCTTTAGTTGTTTTCTGACCTTTGTTTATCAATTGATAGTCAAGAGTATGCGTGCATTCGTTCATTGATGCCTATTATTGTTGTGTTCCGTCAAGCCATTCAATCTCGGAATGACTAGGAGAAACAAACTCTAGTACCTTATCCATCTCCAGGATTGGGTCAAAGCAGTTGTAATCCGCAAACCAAATGCCAACCCAGCTTTTGATTATGTTCTACCCTGAAGTATTATCGTCTTATGTTAAGAATGACATGAGAATTGCACCACCTCTTATGAATTCTTGATGCAGTGATACTTCTTGCCATCATTGTTCATTCCTCGGTTCCCGTGTTATTGTAACTGGAATGCCGACAAGTGAATCGTGATGTGTGAAATCAATACCCCTAGCAACTGTGTTGCTTGGTACTTAATGGACAATAATTCCATTCTTAGCGTGTTGGTTACTGAACCATCATCCTAAGATTGATCGTGCTACCTAGTCCATTTTTCCTGGTGCACTCCTCGATCAATGAGTTAGGATTGTGTCAATCCCTTGCTCTTTTGATCATATCGTCGTGCCTTGAAAAGCAAGATTGTTCTCGAGCTTCATAACATATCGGTGGCCCGTGATTTTCCGAATATCTTCTTGGAAGTATCACCATGTTGTCCCCTGACCGTTATGTTGAGCTCGTGATCAAATGGTTTTCCTCTGAACCACCCCTTCTCCAAGAATCTGCGTTGTGTACCCCTGAACTAGTTAGTTAAGCTAAACAATAACTTGGAGAGTTGGAAGATAAAATCTTGCCCGACTTAGTTCATCCCAAAGGGCTATTTGTGTGTGTGTGTGTGTGTGTGTTGAAGAAAGATGATATCTTCATCGATTGGTCCTCGTGATCAGTTGTTGCATCTATTGTCTTGTCAAAACTTTGATTTGAGTGCGGGATATCATCAAATCAAATCAGAACCAACGATACTCGTAATGTTGTCTTACTCATGGTTGATTCCTCGATCATACACCATTATATCTTTTGGGTCTGACCAATGCCATCACCTTGTTCACATAGTTGTGGAATTCCACTTACATGGAAGCCTGGATGGATTTTTGTTGAGCCCATTGACAACAATTTCATCTTGTCCATGATTCATGTTGAACATCAAAGTTAGCGTTGAAAGCTTTAATAAGCATTATCTTCATGTCCCGTTCATGAAGCATATGTTTAGATGAAAGAAGTGACTTCCTCTAATACATGTGCATTTGATGCAAGTTGCCGTCATGAATTCGAGAAAGTCAATGTTGCTTCCTATGGAATCATCCCAAGTTAGTCATGCATGTGCGAAGTATACATTGGTTTGTGAGATTAGCTACCTTCATTCCATATGTATTCTTAGCACACAAGCCACTGATTGATTTGTTCAAGGATAAGAAGTTCATCGATAAGTATACACGGACTTTGATATCCTCGTTGATGGTTCCCCACCTGAACTCGGTAGTGTATTGTTGTAAGACTACCATGTGGTCATGCTTGTCTAAGACAGCGTGTTGACATGTGTGTAGTAGAACCAGCTCATGTTTTGGAGCTTGCTACCGCAGTCCATTTCCCGAGAATCTCACAACATTATCTCATCGATTTGTGTTGCAAACTTTCTTTCAGACATGTTGAGTCTGAAGTATCCTATCACAAATCGGATATGAATCTTAGGCAGATATGATGGTTGGAACATTCCCAAGAGTTGCATTTTGTTCCCAGCCTGCACTGCCATTGTGCCAATTTCCCATGGGCTGCCCTTCTCAACAGTTGTTGTCCAAGACCATCTTCAAAAGTGGACTTACCATGGGTCCCATCCATTTCCGATGATAAGCAAAAATCATCCATTGTGTTGTCTTCAACAAGGTAGTCCACATCATCCATTCTAGTCCGAGTATGTCATTCTTTTGAACTCCTTCAAATGATTGATTGTGATTGCCTTAGGCTGGTATAAAGAGTCTCAATGGTCTCTATGTCAAAAGTAATTCCTTTTGCCACTTAAGGGAATAATTCTACGAGTCACCTTCCCTAAGGTGCCCCGTTATGGAATCATGGCAATTATTTCCTCGCTATCTTGAAACCATGCACCATCATCTTAAGCATGGTATTTTTGCCTACCCAACTGCATCGTTGTCATATACCTCTTGCCATTGCTCTCGATGTGTGTTTTGTGTCCCAACTCAAGAGATGTTTCAACATCTCACTCCATGAGCTGATCTTGAGTGCTCGATCTTTGAGGAGATCGCTCCTTGTAGAGTTTCTTTCTGTCGTCATTGTGTTGGATGAAGATCTCGAAAGCAAAGACGTCAAGATCAATTTGAAGCAATGAATCAACATCTTCGAAAATGGCAATTGGATCATGAAGATTGTGTTAGTTTTGTGACTCCCCTTTTCCCTCTCACCCCACGTCTTGAATCTTGGGACGAGATTCTTGTTTAGTGGGGGTGAGTTGTAACATCCCTAGCCTTGCTATGCACTTGGACTAGCTTGGTTGCTGCATCATGTCTAAATTTCATTTAAACCTGATTTGGGGATGTTAAACCCTAGCACAAAATGAAATTCAAATAGGTTCAACCTAAAATAATCTTGAATGAACCCAAAATGCCCTTTGAAAATGTTCATGATTTCTGATAAAGGTGAAAACCTCTGCCAAAAATGATGAACATATTTCTAGGTCATCTCTGGATTTTTGATTTAAATCATTATGTATTTCAATTTGAGCATTTAATTACTATAAATATTTAAAATGCTCAAATAATTCTGAAACTAAATGTGGGCCACTGGATTAATTCAGGGAGTGTCCACAAATTATTTCTTGATTTTACAAAATGCTTGGGTATTTTTACTAAAGCCAAAACAGTTGCACATAAATAGAAAACATAAACAAATTAGAAAACAGAGAGGGAGGGATGCTCACCTGGGCTCACCTGTGCTGGCCCAGCCCACCTGGCCTGGTGCTAGTCATCCCTTACCTCTGCCAATAGGCAGAGGCGGGACAATGCACGCACGCGCGAGGCGCCACGCCTCCTGCCGGCCCGCCGCCTCCCCAACACGTATGGACGACGCCACGCGCCACTGAGGGAGTCCTGGACTAAGGGTTCCTCGGGCGTCCGGCCTTTTATCCATGGGCCGGACTAATGGGCTGTGAAGACATGAAGGCCGAAGACTATACCTGAGTCCGAATTGGACTCTCCTTGGTGTGGAAGGCAAGCTTGGCGACCTACTATGAAGATTCCTTCTTATGTAACCGACTCTATGTAAACCCTAGATCCCCTTGGTGTCTATATAAACCGGAGGGGATAGTCCGGAAAGGACACATTCATTACCATAGTCATATAGGCTAGGCTTTTAGGGTTTAGCCATCTCGACCTCGTGGTAGATCAACTCTTGTAACACCCATATTCATCAATATCAAACAAGCAGGATGTAGGGTATTACCTCCATAGAGAGGGCCCGAACCTGGGTAAACATTATGTCCCCTGTCTCCTGTTACCATCGATCCTAGACGCACAGTTCGGGGCCCCCTACCCGAGATCCGCCGGTTTTGACACCGACATTGGTGCTTTCATTGAGAGTTCCACTATGCCGTCCACGAAAGGTTCGATGGCTCCTTCAATCATCTACAGCGACGCTGTCCAAGGAGAAACCTTCCTCCTCGGACATATTTTTGTGTTCGGCGGCTTCGTACTGCGGGCCAACTTGCTTGGCCATCTGGAGCAGATCGATAGCTACGCCCCTGGCCACCAAGTCAGGTTTGGAAGCCTGAACTATGTCGCGGATATCCGTGGAGACTTGATCTTCAATGGATTTGAGACCGCAGCGATCGCTCCCCCTCGCTCCAATGAACATGACCTAAATCTGTCAGTGAATCACATCCAACGGATGGTCCCTGCTGCTGCAACGGCCTTAGAACTGGAGCAAACCGTGCCATCCGAAGCCATAGAGTCCCTAGCGTTGGAGCCGCACACGGACTCAGCACCCCGCAATGTCTACGTCAATGGAACTCCGGACTCGTCTCCGACCATGAGTTCCAAATCGGGTACGCCCGTGGACATCGAGCTGGATCGATTATCAATTTTCGAATTTAGCGCCGCAGACATCTTCCAGCACTCTCCCTTGGGTGATGTGCTCAACTCTTTAAAGAATTTGTCCTTGGAGAAGGACTCACAGCCGAACTATGTTCGGTTCAAACCAGAGGCTGATGATGGGAAATTTTGTTTCCCACCCACCACCCACTTCATAGCCACTGTCGATGATTTAACTGACATGCTCAATTACGGCTCTAAAGACATCGACGGTATGGACGACGATGCCGACCAGGAGCAGACCCAAAACCCACCATTTACTGGATGTTGGACGGCCACCTCTTCATATGATGTGTGCATGGTCGACACACCTAAAAAAGCTAGCGACGATGACAAAGGAGATCCAGTTGCGAATAAACCTCCTGAGACACAGTCCAAGCGCCGGCGCCCTAAACGACGCTCTAAGCCTCATCGCTCAAACGATGGGAATATTGGCACCGGAGAGAATAGCACTCCAGTCGATGCCGAAAATAACGAAGACCCTGTCGGAGCCGCATCCGAACAAAAGGAACAAGACAACGGGCAAGATGACCCTGATAAACAGGCCACGCCCAATGACTCGAATGATGATAGTTATCGTCCAATCTCCGAAGATGAGGAGAGCCTCAACAGCAAGGATTTCATCGTGCCTGAGGCACCCCTAGAGCAGGAATGCTTCAAGCGCCAGCTAATAGCTACCGCCAGAAGCCTGAAAAAGAAACAACAACAGCTCCAGGATGATCAAAACTTGCTCATTGACAGGTGGACTGATGTCTTGGCAGCCGAAGAATACGACCTCGAGCGCCAAGTCAAGAGTTACCCAAAGCATACACTGCTACCTCAGTTCGATGAGGAAGCACCAAATCCCATACCTCCCTCATGCAATGCGGACCGGCCACCACGCGGTCGGGATAGTGCGGCGGACCGACCACCCCGCGGTCGGGATAAAGCGACAACTCAAGCCGAGCAACAGCCCGCCCCACCACCTCGCAAAAACAAGGACAAAACAACTTGGGACCATACATACGACCTTCGGCAGGAGCTGGACAGCAGAGAAGGACACACCAGATCAATATACGGATCGCGAGGACGCTCCCCGACTCAGGATGACGGCTACCTATTCGGACGTGACAAACCTAGTCACACCCGGGCCGATAACCACAGACGCACTCCATTAGGGGTGCGCCATGATGCGGCCTGATATAGAGGCGCCACACACCCTCTCTGCTTTACAGATGAGGTGCTGGACCATGAATTCCCCAAGGGGTTCAATCCCGTCAATATAGAATCATACGACGGAACACCCGACCCCGCAGTATGGATTGAGGACTTTATTCTCCACATCCACATGGCCCGGGGACACGACCTCCATGCCATCAAATACCTCCCACTGAAACTCAAAGGGCCAGCTAGACACTGGCTGAATAGCCTGCCTGAGAATTCCATTGGCGGCTGGGAGGACCTGTAAGAGGCCTTTCTTGACAACTTCCAAGGTACATATGTCCGGCCACCCGATGCCGACGACTTAAGCCACATAGTTCAACAACCTGGAGAATCAGCCAGAAAATTATGGACTAGGTTCCTAACCAAAAAGAACCAGATCGTTGACTGTCCGGATGCCGAAGCCCTAGCGGCCTTTAAAAACAGCATCCGTGACGAATGGCTAGCCCGCCACCTCGGCCAAGAAAAGCCAAGATCCATGGCAGCCCTCACGGCACTTATGACCCGCTTTTGCACGGGAGAAGATAGTTGGCTGGCTTGCAGCATAAACACAACCAACGAAGCAGGCCCCTCCGAGGCCAAAAATAGCACCAACAAGCCCCGGCGCAATAGACACAAACGCCGAAGCAATGGCGATAACACCGATGACACCACAGTTCATGCCAGATTCAGTGGCTCCAAATCTGGCCAGCGAAAGAAGCCCTATAAAAGGAACGACGGAGGACCATCCAGCTTGGACCGGATACTTGACCGTCCTTGCCAAATACATGGCACCCCAGACAAACCGGCCAACCATACTACCAGAGATTGCCGGGTCCTTAAGCAAGCCAGCAAGGTAAATAGCAGAAACAAGGAAGGGGAATCGCAGAGCAAGGACGAAGACGAGGAACCTCGGCAGCCGAACAACGGGGGGCAGAAGAAATTCCCGCCTCAAGTCAAAATGGTGAACATGATATACGCTACACACATCCCCAAAAGGGAGCGCAAGCTTGCACTTAGGGACGTTTATGCGGTAGAGCCAGTCGCCCCAAAATTTAACCCATGGTGGTCATTCTCGATCACCTTCGATCATAGTGATCATCCAACTAGTACCTGTCATGGCGGTTCGGCCGCATTAGTACTGGACCCAATCATCAACGGATTTCACATGACACGAGTCCTAATGGACGGTGGTAGCAGCATCAACCTGCTCTATCAGGATACAGTACGCAAAATGGGCATTAATCCCTCACGAATCAAGCCCACGATAACTACCTTTAAAGGAGTTATACCAGGCGTGGAAGCCCACTGTACGGGCTTGATCACGCTGGAGGTGGTCTTCGGTTCCCCAGATAACTTCCGAAGCGAAGAGCTAATCTTTGATATCGTCCCCTTCCGCAGCGGCTACCACGCACTGCTCGGACGAATTGCGTTCGCCAAATTCAACGCGGTGCCACAATATGCTTATCTCAAGCTCAAGATGCCCGGGCCACGTGGCATCATTACAGTAAATGGAAACACGGAACGTTCCCTTCGTATAGAGGAACATACCACAGCCCTAGCAGCAGAAGTACAGAGCGGCCTTCTAAAGCGGCACCACAATCGGGCCGCCGAACCCCTGGACATCATTAAGAAGGTTCGGACTACACTGCAAAAGGGCAGTTTGGTTCGTCAAGAGCTGAATTAGTAAATTCGGCCTCCGTCCCAGCCCCGATGAGGAAGGAGGCACCCGTGCCGCGCGTACATAATGACGCACTCAAACCTCATGGGTATTGACGGAGGCATAACTCGCTTTGCGATCCACAGTGCGGCTTGACCGACCCTGGGATTCGCACGCCTTTATTTTTTCTTTCTATTATCACGGGTATTTTCTCTTTCAAGGTCTATATGGACGACCCGCTTACAGAACACACCAAGGAGGCAAGAAGCTCTGGCATACAAGGGAATCCCCAGGTGGTCTCTATTAAACGATTGCCATACTTGTTTTACATACCCGCACATAGCTCGGGCTTGGTTGCGACATGTCAAATAGCTTTACTTGCTTATCACATTACTCATACAAAGTACGCCTCGACGTACTAATTACATCACAATGAGTGATAAATGGTGACGTCAGCTTATTACTTAATTTTTCCTGTTTCCTCACCTTTGTGTATATTACATATTACACGCGTACACTATGGTACGTATTACTGCGCCAGGGGCTTCATTACACCCCCTTCTACGGCAATAAAAGTCTGAACACTTTTTTTAGTATAGTTCGGCACTCCGAACTTATCGCACTATATGCACCGGCTCCGAATCATGTCTTTGTTCAATAGTTGGGTTGCGTGGCTCCTGTGCTTACTACCCTACGTTCCGCTATATCGGCTAGGGTAGTAAAGGGAGAACTACTATGATTGTGTCCCGGTTCTTCCGAACGAGCACCTCAGTAGAGAAAGCCGAAAACTGACTGTCATGATACGGCGAGAGCCAGTCAGCTGTTCGAGAGGTTCCAAATTGTTAGAGTTTTTACCGCTTCATGCGAAGAGTCGGTCCCTCCGACTAGGCGTGTATAACGCCCCTACTTCGACCTTCCGAATACCAGGGGCTTCGCCAACTTTTTTAAATTGTCAAACTCCTATGGCTAAGTGAGGGCGGTAAAGGCCGCATAGTATGATTGCCTTGTTCGTTGCGCTAAACACCTCCTTTAAGGACCAGAATGTGGAGTAAAGAGTGTTTAGATTTATCCCGAACAGCCCCGTACTATCTACGTGGGGGCAGAAGCCGACGACTAGTCAACTCTCAGATTTCATAAACAGCCGCATAGGAGGTAAAATGTAAATCATAAGCATTATAATACATAACATCACTACTCCACATTACAGGACAAGATAATACAAATGTTCTCATGGGAAAATGATATCCTTCGAACATTGTTCCGCCACAAGGCAGGACCCCTCCAGGACGCCATCAAAATAGAGCTCGGGTCGACGATGCTCTTTGCCCTCCGGCGGCCCCTCGGTCATCAGCTTCTTGGCATCCAGCTTTGCCTAACGCGTCTTGACGCGGGCAAAGGCCATACGTGCACCTTCAATGCAGACCGACCGCTTCACAGTTTCGAGCCACGGACAGTCATTTACAAGCCGCTTAACAAGTCCGAAATAGCTGTTAGGTACAGGCTCAGCAGGCCACAACCAGACTATCAGGTCCTTCATGGCTAGCTCTGCCGACTTGTGCAGCTCGACCAACTGCTTTAGCAGGTCGATGAAGGGCAACGGATGTTCGGGTCCAAGATGCTGGGACCAGAATAGCTTCTCCAGAGACATCCCTTCTTCGGCTCTGTAATACTTGGCAGCATCCGATATACTATGCGGCAGATCCGCAAATGCCCCTGGAAAACCCGAATTTGGATAAGTACATGGAACGTTTCTTTTACATACTTGCTTTGGATGGTGAAAGAATTACCCGCCGTAATCTCCTTGGTCGCCTGAATTTCCTGGAGGGCGTTCTGGGCTTCGGCTCGTGTATCCTATGCGCTCCGGCGGGCCGTCGCCAGTTCGGACTCTTGCGCCTTACAATCATGCTCCAAGGAGTCAAATCTCTTGATCGCGTCCTGGAGCTGTTGTTGCGCCTCGCCGACCCGGGCCTCGTGCTTCTCACTCACGGCATGCTCCTTGGCCGCTTTGTTCTCGGCCTCGGCCAGCGCCTTCTTGAGGGCTGCCACCTCGGTCGTGGCCCCTAATAAAGTTCACGACAACTCAGTCTGGATGGACTTTTCATTTTTTCTTAAAAGGTACCAGCAGATCAGCACATACCTTGGCTATCCTCTAGCTGCCTCTTTACGAGGCCGAGCTCTTCCTCGGCCCGCTCCAGTTTTCGCTTCAGTCCGGAGACCTCTGCAGCATGAGCAGTGGCAGGCTGCAGCGACACCTGCTTGTTCACAAAAACAACTTATGTTAGACTCCTGTGATTTTTTCTCTTCGATCCTCTATTCAGCTTCTTCTTTCCGAACACCAAACAGAGCATCATGGGCTACTGTCTATACTGCGGTACTCTTCCTACAAACGCATTACTTACCTCAAAGCCTGATAGAAGGCTAGTGCAGGCTTCGGTCAGTCCGCTTTTCATGAACTGGACCTTCTCTATTACCGTGCCCATAAGGGCGCGGTGTGCATCCACAATAGAGGCGCCTCGTAGTGCCTCCAGCAGGTTATCTGGTGCCTCTAGTTGGATAGAGGTCACCGGAGGAACAGGCACACTCCCTCCTCTCGGAGCATGCCATTCATTGGACTCCGGAGCCACATAGGTCTCCGGAATGGTACCCGGCTCAGGTCCGAAGGGAACCTGACCCCCGTCGCCGGTCCTTGGGGGGGGGGGCTTTCCCCCCATGTATCCGACAATTGAGGAATCATCTTGGGGCACCGCCTTGACGATCTCCGGAAGCCCCCCCGATCGGGAATGATCTTTTGCGACACCACCTCGTCGTCACCCTTGGGAGAGATGGAATGAGCAGGTGGCAAAGACATGCTAGCCATCTCCTTTGAGTCTAGCGATCCCTCGAACGAAGATCACGGGGAGCCATCATGCGCTGGACTGCAATAACAAGGTTTATCAATATTACAAACCAGGAAAGCTAGATGTTTTTGGATCCTGGTACTTATGAGGCGGCCTGAGGCTTGGTCCGGTGAGGTCGCTCCGGACTGCTGTCCACATCCCACACGGAGTTATCGCGTGGGAACCTCTAACCCTTTTAGGCGCAACCGCCTCTGGATTTGTGGAGGCTGCTCTCTTCTTCCTCCCCATCTCAGGTGGGGAGTCACTTTCTTCTTTCTCTTCGTCATCATCGTTAGCGCACGAAGAGGAGGTCTCGTCTTCGGACATCATGTCCAGAGCACCTTTTCGGCGAAGGCCCTTCTTGGCCCCTTTGGCCGCTTTCTTGGCTGTCTTCTCCGGCACCTCATAAGGTGCTGGAAAAAGCATTTTCGTCAACAATGGGAATTCTTAGTCTTCGGGTAGCGGAGCCGGACTTTTAATCCCCTCCACTATCTTGATCCAGGCCTGAAAACATGGGTAGGAAGGCTTAGGCTTTTTCTCAAAATATGATAGTAAAGGGTACACCTTGAAAATATTAGAAGAGCTTACCGGGTTAGCCTCGCGTTTTAAGCTAAGCCCGCGATCTTCGGTTAGGGCCGGTGGCGTCTCGCCGTCCTTGAAGAGCACTTTCCAGATTTCTTCATGCATTGTGCCAAAGAGCTCTTGTAGCGTCTGGTGCTTGGTCGGATCGTACTCCCACAAATAGCAAGTCCGGTGTTGGCACGGAAGAACTCGACGAATGAGCATGACCTAGACCACGTTGACAAGCTTGATCTTCCTATCCATCATATTCTGGACACACGTCTGGAGCCCAGTCAGTTCATCCGAGGGACCCCAGGTTAGGCTCCTCTCGTGCCAGGAGGTGAGCCACATCGAGAATCTAGATCTGAATTCGGGGGCCACCACCTAGTTGGCGTTGCGTGGCTCGGTGATATAGAACCACCCCGATTGCCACCCTTTCATCGTCTCCGCGAATGAGCCTTCGGGCCAGGTAACATTGGGCATCTTGCCCACCACGGCGCCTCCGCATTCTGCTTGTTGGCCACTCACCACCTTCGGCTTCACGTTGAATGTTTTCAACCATAGGCCGAAATGAGGCGGGATGCGAAGGAAGACCTCGCACACGACAATGAATGCCGTGATGTTGAGGATGAAGTTGGGGGCTAGGTCATGGAAGTCTAGCCCGTAGTAAAACATCAGTCCACAAACGAAGGGGTGGAGAGGGAAACCCAGCCCGCGGACGAAATGTGTGAGAAAACAACCCTCTCGTGGGGCTCTCGAGTAGGGATGATCTGTCCCTTATCCGGGAGTCGGTGAGCGATCTCCTTGGCCAGATATCCGGCCTCCCGGAGTGCCTTGATATCCTTCTTCTTGACGGAGGAGGCCATCCATTTACCCCCAGCTCCGGATCCGGACATTTTTGGAGCGTTTTCTCGGTTGAGGGAAAAGCTAGAAGCTTGGGTGCTAGAGCTCAGGGGCGGAAAGGCTGAGGAGGGGCTGAGGTGTGGGTGAAGGTAGGGAATCCTTATCCCCTTATAAAGGCCGCGAATGTCAAGCGTCTCCCCACTCGCCTATTGCCGAGGGCTGTGCAAAACGACACGGTTGGGTCACCCACGCTTGTATTGATGAGAATCCCATAATAAGGGGCATGATCTCTAGTTCGACAAGACGTGCCAATGGCAACCACATCTCGAAACGTGGAGAGGCAGACGAAAAACGGTCCAAAATTATGACCGAATAGGCATGATGTCATATTGTAAAAGCTGTCAGTGGATTAGACTCTTGGAAAAATATATATATTCTCTCTACGGTTTTGTATGGTGTATGTGACAGGTCCGGATACTATCATTGCATCCGAAGACTATTTTGAAGTTCGGATAAAAGGGAACCTGCCTTGCAATGCCGAAGACAATCTGCGCGCCAAACTCCTCTTCATTTAGGCCAGGTTCAGGGGTTACTGAGGGAGTCCTGGACTAAGAGGTCCTCGGGCGTCCGGCCTGTTATCCATGGGCCGGACTGATGGGCTGTGAAGAAATGAAGGCCGAAGACTATACCTGAGTCCGGATTGGACTCTCCTTGGCGTGGAAGGCAAGCTTGGCGACCGAATATGAAGATTCCTTCTTATGTAACCGACTCTATGTAAACCCTAGATCCCCTCGGTGTCTATATAAACTGGAGGGGATAGTCCGGAAAGGACACATTCATTACCATAGTCATATAGGCTAGGCTTTTAGGGTGTAGCCATCTCGATCTCGTGGTAGATCAACTCTTGTAACATCCATATTCATCAATATCAATCAAGCAGGACGTAGGGTATTACCTCCATAGAGAGGGCCCGAACCTGGGTAAACATTGTGTCCCCTGTCTCCTGTTACCATCGATCCTAGACGCATAGTTTGGGGCCCCCTACCCGAGATCCGCCTGTTTTGACACCGACAGCCACCCCGGTCCCTCTCTCCCACTCCCACGTCCTTTCCTCGCCTCTGCTCCCTCTCTGCAGCACGCCCGAACACCCCGATGCACGCCGACGAGCACCGCCGTAGCCACAGCCATCCCAGCGACTCCTCGTGCTGCCCCCGACATCCACCTCGACGCCGTGAAGCTCCCCCTCAATGCGAGCATTGTCGGACGCCCTGTCGCCTCCCCATTGACCCGTCTTCTCCGCCCGGTCGCCTAGATCGCCAGCGACCTCACAACGTCTCCAGCCCATCCCCTGCACTCGCCGTTCGTTCCCCTGGACTCGTCGTGAGCCATGACCCTTCCCCCTCTCTGTTCTGACTCTCATGCGCCGTAGCCACTGCACCTTTCTCGCCCACACGCGCCGCCACCTGTGCTCGCCGCTGACGTGCCTCCGGTCATCTGACGGTCCAGCCATCGTGCTCAGCTTCCTCACCGCGCCGCGTAGAGGACATAGGTGCCCTGCACGAGCTGCCCCGGCCACCGTAGCATCGACCCGGAGCTCACCTGAGCTCCAGCGACCGCCAAGGTCGACGCCGGCGACGACTCCGGCCACCCCAGGCCCAACCACCGCCACTACTCGACGCGGACGAGTGCCCGCGTCATGTAGATGCCCTCCGCCGGCCATTTGGTCGCCGGAGGAGGAATCCCAAGCCCCTCCGTCGTCTCTGGCCTTGCCGGCGATGAGCCCCGGGTCAACTCCGACGAGTCTAACCCGGGTTGACCCAATTTGACTCCCCCTCCGAGTCACTGACATGTGGGGCCAGCCCCTAACTAATTTCTAGATTAGTACTAATTAAAATAGGTTAGTTAGTTAGACACTAACCTATGGGCCCCACTGGTCAGGTTTGACCTGGACCGGCCCTGTTGACAGCTGACATCACAGTGACATCATGCTGATGCAGTAATTCTTTTCTAGAATTTAAATAAATCTTAAATGGTTTATTTATTTCAGAAAATGTTTGAAACTTCTAAAGTTCATAGAAATTCAACCATAACTCCAAATGAAATAAGTTATATATGAAAAATGATTAGAAAAATCCAATCTATCCATCTATACTGGTTTCATGCATAATAAAGAAATTTAAACTTGTTGTTTAGTTCAAAACATGATAATGCATTATATGAGTTCATAACTTGAGTTTGAATTTGAACCCTTGGTTCAAATAAGCTCAAAACCTTCTGTTCTAGTTGCATTAGCTCAAAACACAGCATGTTGCCATGTCATGATCATGCATCATATTGTGCATTGCATTGATTGTGTTTTCTCTCTGTTGCCGGTAATTGTCCCCTCTGAGTAAACATGGTTCCTACGATGAGACCGATGACAATGATGAAGAACTATACTATCTTCAGAAGTGCTAGGAAAGCAACCCCCCTTGTTCATTTCGATACAATCCTACTCTCTGCTCTTGCTCTCTTTTATTGCATTAGGACAATAATGTTTCAACTATTACCTTTTCTCGATAGTTGAACCCACTCCTTTGCTTGACCTGTCATTGTCACCAAATAGCTAAACCATCCTAGCATGCTTAGGAGTTGCTTGAGCTTTGTTGTGACCACTCTTCCATGCTCGCTTGCTATGCTTAGAGTTGTGTCAGGTCTAATCCATCTGGGTGATGAATTGGAATGAACATGTCCTAATGAAGAGACTTAAGTGTCTTGACCCGTTTTGGTCAAGTTGGTGATGAGAGGCCGTGTTGGAAAACATGGTGGATTGTCTTGTGATATGGCTCATAGGAATTGAGTTCCGTGCTTATCAGAGCCTACCTTGTGGTCACACGGACATTTGCGGTCAGGTGTGTGGGCAGGTGATGCATGACGCGTGTGTCCATGTGACACACGGCATGGCACAGTGTCCGGACCGGACATAGATATGTGTTCCAAGAGGGAATGTTGCTGATGGGACGGGGACGGGTTCCTTTGAGTCAGGGTTAACATCATCTATTCGAATAGCCGCGTCCACGGTAAAGGACTACTTGGATGCTTATACAGTTCATAGACAAGTGAAAGTGGATACTCTAAAATGCGCAAGATAAGCGTGAGTGCTATCGATGGTGTTCTCATAGGGATACATGAGCGGATCCATAGTGGTGTATTGATTGGTGAATATGTGGACTCGTGTGCGCCACCTCAAAAGAGTTACTTGTAGACGTAATTCAGGATAGCCACTGAGTCAGAGCTGGCTTGATATAGTTAAACCCCACCACCGCTTTGTTGATACTGATGCATATGTAGCTAGTTCTGATGTAAGTCTTGCTGGGTACAATTGTACTTACGTTTGCTTAATTTATGGTTTTGCAGAGAGACTTCAGTCTCACTAGTAGTTCCACGTGCACTTTGATGTTTAGCTTGTTACCTCAGCTACGATCTTGTACCCTTTGGAGGGTCTTGTAGATAGATAGGCTTACTAGCCTTCTCTCTTTTCAGATGTCTACACTCGGAGATGTTTATGCTTCCGCCTGTGCTTGTTGCTTGTATGACTTGAATGCTGGGTGTAGCGACCATACCTCAAACAGTCTGATCTCTGTGCTCCGGTGTCATCCCTGGATCAGTAATGCTGACACCACACAGTACTCGAAGGATTTATAGCAGAGTAGCAATCACACACTTATTACATCGAGTGTCTCAAAAGAGAACTTATTACAATGAATATGGCTTAAGGCCATCTAATAACGATAACAACAGAAGGCTTGGAAGATAAGTGAGTCCATCAACTCCAATGGCATCACTGAGTATAGAACCACGACCTAAAAACGCCTTAATCGTCGTCTGAAAAGTCTGCAACATTAACTTTGCAGCCCGAAAACGGGTCAGCACATGGAATATGCTGGCAAGGTAACACATAGAGAGTAATGGAATGCAACAGCTATACTATATGCATATTTGGCTGGTGGAAAGCTCTATGGTTACAGTTTCTGCGTAAAGCCAATTTTTCCCTACTTCAAAGGAATAAATTTAATTACTATCATGGTGGTTGTTAAACATTGAGAATGGTTGACAGCATTCTCAATCCCAATTAAGCATCATCATTAACCCAACAAAATTAATTTTAGAGTAACATGTTGAGATTCACATGAAAATCCAGGTACTAGATACTCAAGATGTCCATAACCGGGGACACGGCTAACCATGATTAGTTTGTTACACTCTGCAGAGGTTTGTGCACTTTTCCCCACAAGACTCGATCGCCTCCGTTGGATTTCTCGCACTACATGGTGTTTGAGAAACGGATGACCGAGACATAGTCTTTCAGAAGCGCTAGCACCTTACGATCGGGTAGACCGTACCACCTACATCCCCTACATCTGCTAGTCTACCACTGTAAGAGTTCGCACAACTTAATCAACTATGCCAGATCCCATAATGGCTTGTGGCTGCACACGGAAGTTTCTAGTATGAATAACCTCATGATCCCTTTGAGCCTGGGTGGCGGTCCAAAAGAAAAACAGGCAAGTCCTGGAAACCAGGTGCCTCAATCCACCCAGATGTGTGTTTAGGTTGCCACTTTAGATAAACCATTAATTAACAATCTCACATCTGTCATGGATATCACTCACCCAATCCACGTCTACTAGCATAGCATGGCATAATAAGCAAACGTAGAAGTAACTCCCAAAGGTTTGATAATAACAGGTAATAGGTACTACCTCTTCTACTTCCCATCCCACAATTTATTTAGATCCTAATCATGCAATGTGTGAGGGTTGATCTAATGCAATAAAACTGGGTTGTAGAAAAAGGTATGATCAAAGTGTTACTTGCCTTGCTGATGATCCGCGAAACCTAGAGATTCGAAGTAACAGGCGGCGCACTCCGGGTATTCTATCGCAGACAAACAAACAAGCATACAATAAGTACTCATCTAATGCACGGGTGAAACTCAAATAGAAGATCTAACCGGAAAGTTCAACTTAAGAACCCTGGTTTGCAAAAAGAATCAAATCGAACGAAGCAGAAGAAATCAAACGGCGAAAGAAAACAACTTCGTTCTAGTAATCTGGATCTAAGTCAAATTTTACAGTAGCAAAAACTTGTTTAAGTTGATTATTTGGAAAGAGGGTTTCGAGACGAAACTCCAGGCGCTTGAATCGCCTGATTTCGATAAACGGGCGAAAAGTTATACTAAAACGAAAATCGGATCAGAAATCGCGATCAAAAACTAACCGCGGAAAATCCGACGAAAAGGAAAAACGACGAACAGCTTAATCGTTAATTAACCTAATCCGAAAATAATTAAAATAACTAAAATAATATTAAAATAAAAAAATTCGAAAATAAAACCGACGAATTTTTTTTAAACTCGGCACGGAAGTCGAGGCGGCGGCGAACCTCGGGCGGCGCGCTGCTCCGGCGGCGGCGGCGGGTCCGGCGGATCGGGCGCGGGGCTGGTGTGGGTTGGGGCTCGGGTGCGGCGCTATATAAAGGCGCCCCCGGGCGGAGTCCCGCTCGGGTACGGCCCAAGGTCGGTTTCGTTTTTTTAAAATAATTCCGCTCGGAAGAAAAATGAAAAGAAATACTAAACGGACTCCAAAAATCATGAAATAAATTTTCCCGGGCTTCTAAAATCAAGCCCGATAAAGTGAACATTTATTTGGGCCCTAAATGCAATTTTGAAAAACGCGCATTTTTCCTAAATTCAAATAAAAATACCGAAAAAGTCCGAAATAAATCTTATTTGATTTTTTTATTAAATCCTCAATATTTCTATATTTTGGGAAAGTCATTTTATTCCTTCTCTCATATTTTTGTAATAGAAATAATTGATGATAAAATAAATAAAATCAAATGATCCTGTTTACAAAATTTGAGAAAACTCAAATATGTAAATAACGAAATCCCCAACTCTCTTCGTGGGTCATTGAGTTGCTTAGGATTTTCTAGGATCAAAACCAAAAGCAAAATAAAATATGATATGCATGATGATCTAATGTATAACATTCCAAATTGAAAATTTGGGATGTTACAAACCTACCCCCCTTAAAATGAATCTCGCCCTCGAGATTCGGGTTGGCTAGAAAATAGGTGAGGGTGGTCTTTGAGCAAATCTTCCTCTTGCTCCCAGGTGGCTTCATCCTCCGTGTGGTGGCTCCACTGAACTTTGCAAAACTTGATAACCTTGCTGCGAGTGACTCGGCTGGCAAACTCGAGAATCTTGACTGGTTTCTCCTCATAGGTCAAATTGTTATCCAACTGAATTGCTTCTAATGGCACTGTGTATCTCAAGGTATGTCAGCCATCTCTGCATGACACTTCTTCAACTGAGAAATGTGGAACACATCATGAACTCCTGTCAATCCTTCTGGCAATTCCAACTTGTAGGCTACTTCTCCCATACGCTCCAAAACTCGATATGGTCCTACAAATCGTGGCGCTAACTCCCCTTAACTCCAAAGCGCTTAATCCCTCGAAGTGGGTATACTCGAAGATAAGCTCTATCTCCAACTTCGTAAACTGTCTCCTTGCATTTAGAATCTGCGTAGCTCTTCTGTCTGGACTGGGCTACCTTGAGCCTATCGCGAATCAACTTCACTTTCTGTTCAGACTCCTTAATCAAGTCAGGTCCAAACAACTGACGATCTCCAACTTCGTCCCATGACAACGGTGTCCTGCACCTCCTTCCATACAAAGCTTCGAAAGGGGCCATCTTCAAACTGGTCTGATAGCTATTATTGTAAGAGAACTCTGCATATGGCAAATTATCGTCCCAACTAGATCCATAATCTAGCGCACAAGCTCTCAGCATATCCTCCAAAATCTGATTGACTCTCTCGGTCTGTCCATCTGTCTGCGGATGAAAAGCTGTACTAAATTCTAGCCTAGTACCCAAAGTCTCATGCAACTGCTTCCAGAACTTTGAGGTAAACTGGGTTCCTCTATCTGATACGATCTCCTCGGAACTCCATGCAATCATATGATCTTGGTCATGTATATCTTTGCCAACTTAGCACTGGTGTAAGTGGTCTTTACTAGGATGAAATGAGCTACCTTCGTCAATGGATCAACTACAACCCAAATCGAGTCATAGCCTGAACGAGTCCTTGGTAATCCCGTGATAAAATCCATGCCTAGCTTATCCCACTTCCATTCGGGTATCGACAATGGTTGCAACAATCCTGCTGGCTTCTGATGCTCTGCCTTTACTCTCTGACATACGTCACAAACTGCTACATACTCCGCAATATCCTTCTTCATTCCGGTCCACCAGAAAATATCCTTCAAATCCAAATACATCTTGGTATTTCCTGGGTGAATCGAATATGGTGAATCATGTGCCTCTTGCAAAATCAACTTCCTGATCTCCGGGTTATTGGGCACATAAACACGGTCTTCAAACCATAGGGTGTCGTGCTCATCCTCACGAAATCCATTAGCTTTTCCTTGGCTCATTTTCTCCTTTATAGCGGCAATTTCTTTGTCAGTTTTCTGAGCTTCTCTGATTCTATCCATCAAAGTTAAATAAATCTCTAGTGCTGCTACATAGCCTCTCGGAACTATTTCCACACATAGTTCACGAAGATTTTCTGCTAACTCCTTGGGTATTTCTCCCGTCATTAACATATTGACATGGCTCTTGCGGCTTAATGCATCAGCTACTACATTAGCTTTTCCGGGATGATAATGCAATCTCATATCATAATCCTTGATGAGCTCCAACCATCTCCTTTGTCTGAGGTTCAACTCCTTCTGTGTGAAAATGTACTTCAAACTCTTGTGATCCGTGTACACCTCACAATGGTTTCCAATAAGGAAATGTCTCCATGTCTTCAATGCATGCACTATGGCTGCTAACTCCAAATCATGCGTGGCATAATTCAACTCGTGAGGCTTCAGTTGTCGTGAAGCATACGAAACAACTCTTCCTTCCTGCATAAGCACTGCTCCAAGTCCTCGACGTGAAGCGTCACAATACACCTCATATTCCTTGGTTTGATTTGGAAAAATCAACACTGGTGAGGTAACCAAACGGTTCTTCAATTCCTGAAAACTTGCCTCACACTCCTCAGTCCATTTGAACTTAGTATCCTTCTTCAACAACTCCGTCATAGGCTTCGCAATCTTTGAGAAATTCTCAATAAACCTCCGGTAGTATCCTGCAAGTCCAAGGAAACTCCGGATCTCTGCAACTGTTGTTGGGGCTTCCCACTTGGTCACGGTTTCAACTTTAGCGGGATCTACTGCTATACCTTCTCCAAATATAATGTGTCCAAGGAATCCTACTTCCTTCAACCAAAACTCACATTTGCTGAACTTGGCATATAATTGGTGTTCTCTGAGCTTTCCAAGTACCAAACACAAATGCTCCTTATGCTCCTCTTCATTCTTCGAATATACCAGGATATCATCAATGAACACTATGACGAACTTATCCAAAAACTCCATAAACACTTTGTTCATCATGTTCATAAAATAGGCAGGCACATTAGTCAGACCAAATGACATAACGGTATACTCATACAGCCCATACCTGGTGGTAAAAGCTGTCTTCGGAATATCCTGTTCTCGAATCTTCAACTAGTGGTATCCTGATCGCAAATCGATCTTGGAAAATACTTTAGCTCCTTGCAATCGATCAAACAGATCATTGATCATTGGCAGCGGGTACTTGTTCTTGATCGTTACTTCGTTTAATCCACGATAATCAACAACCATTCTTAACGATCCATCCTTCTTCTCCACTAGAAGTACTGGTGATCCCCAAGGCGAAGAACTTGGGCGAATATATCCCTTATCCAGTAACTCCTTAATCTGCTTCTTAATTTCCACCAAATCTTTTGCCGGCATCCTATATGGTCTATTCGATATTGGCCCAGTGCCTGGCAAAAGCTCAATCAAAAACTCAATGTCTCTATCTGGTGGCATGCCTGGCAACTCTTCTGGAAATACATCAAGAAAATCCTTTACCACTGATACTTCCTCCAGCACAACTCCTGATAAGGAATTTACTTGTGTCCTCTTTGGCACATGTCGGGATACATACTTGATCCTTCTCCCTTCTGGTGTGGTAAGCAAAATTGACTTACTGGCACACTCAATATTCCCTTCATACTTTGATAACCAATCCATGCGTAATATCACATCCAATCCTTGAGATTCCAATACTACTAGGTCTGAGGGAAAAACATAGTTACCAATCCTTAATGGTAACCGATCACACCATAGTCTAGCCATATATTCTGCTCCTAGCGAGGTTACTAACATGGGTGACCTAAGGGCTTGGGTTGGTAGGTTATACTTATCCACAAATCCCCTTGAGATGTATGAATGCGATGCACCAGTATCAAAAAGAACGAGTGCAGTAAATGACTTAACCAAAAACTTACCTATTACTGCATCGGGCTGAGTTTCAACCTCCTCCACGCTAACGTGGTTCACCTGTCCCCTGTTGAAAGGGTTCGGCTTCTTCCCAGAACTTCCATTGCCATTTTGGCCTTCAGGACAGTCATTTGCATAATGTCCTAGCTTCGAACACTTATAGCAAGTGACGTGACTCAAGTCCTTCTTGGCTGGGGTTGATGGGTGCTGCGGTTCTGGCCATTGCTTCCTCCATTCCCATTACCATTCTTGGTGCCATTGTGATTGTGCGAGCTACCTACTCCATGGGTATGCTGAAAATGTCCTCCCGGCCTAGGGGTAAAACGTGGCTTCTGCTGAGCTCCTGAATTATACTTTCCTTGTCCATACTTCCTCTTGCGGTTCTCAATTTGCTGCTGCTTCCCTTCAATCATAAGAGCACGATCTACCAACTCCTGGTAATTGTTGAAGGTGGCTACCATCAGCTGCATACTCAACTCATCATTCAGTCCTTCTAGGAATTTCTCCTACTTAGCTGCATCCATAGCAACGTCACCTCGGGCATAACATGCTAGCTTACTAAACTCCTCCACATACTGGCCAACTGTCCGTCCTCCTTGGCGCAAGTTACGAAACTCACGCTTCTTCATGGCCATTGCTCCTGCTGAAACATGGGCAGTATGAAAAGCCTGCTGAAACTGGTCCCATGTGACAGTGTCGACTGGGAAGGTGGCTGTGAAATTCTCCCACCAGGATGCTATGGGTCCTTCTAACTGATCTGCGGCAAACTTAACCTTCTCTGCATCTGTGCATCCTGCTGTGGTCAACTCCCTAGCTATCTTGCGGAGCCAATCATCTGCTACTATCGGCTCGGTGCTACTGGAAAACACCGACGGATTCAGCCTAAGAAAACGGGCTAAGTGGTCAACAGGTGGTGGTGGTGGTGGTGGGTTGTTGTTGTTGTTCCCCTGATTCAAATTCTGAACTAGCAACTGCATCAAGGTGTTCTGCTGCTGGATCAACTGGGTGAGCTCCGGCGGAAAGGCAAATCCGGGGTCACGTCTCGGAGGCATATGAGGGTTTTGAAAAGATGAGATATAAGAATAGAGTGGGTCTAAAGAGGAAACACTACCCATATGCACATGAGGCAAAAGCAAACAATTCACATCATTCAATCAAACAAAGACAATCAATCGATCTAGTTATCGCAAGAGTGCTCGGACTACTATATTTACATGGTGGACTACTACTACTGATGAGGTGGTCTACTAGAAATATTCTACGGTTGTAGACTCCATGATATCTGCTCTAGCTTCATCAACATAGTCATCATTGCTACTATCTTGTTCCGAGTCGGTGCCGTCAATGATGATGTAGTCTTCCGGGCTAATCTCCTTGGGTTCTTCGTCTTCATCTACTGGTGTCGGGCCTCCCATAAATATTCCAATCTTCTTGATCAAATCGTCATTCTTCTCCACCAATACTTCAATTTCTTCTTCATAATCTTCGCGTGTAGCCTTGAGTTCTTCCTCCAGTTCCTTGATTCTAGTCTTAGCCTTCTTCAGATCTATCATGTCGGTGCACAACTGATTCTCCTGTCGCCGAATGTGCTGATTTAACTCCTGAATAAAAGCTGCAATTGATCTATCTTTCCTGGTGCTGATCATCTCCCAGTGTTCATCTCGGCGCCAACAAATCTGGTAGATAGTATCCTTGAGATCCTTGCGGTAGACTTCGCCAATGCGCCCCATGGCGATGTGAGCTGCCATACTCTTTCCTAGACTCCAAGTTGGTGCATCAAAAGAAAACTCTATGGGCTCAGTGACTGGCATGAACGTCCTTCCTGGAACTTGAACTTGAATCATCCAGCGCTCTTCTTCAGGTAGAGGGGCGTTGTAGGTTCCCGTGAAGCTTGGTACTCCTATGTTCAGGTATCTAGTGACTTCCTTCAAGTGGCGTCCAAAGGGTGTATCTTTATCTGGTTGGGTGAACTTGTTTCTTGCATCCGCCATCCTAAAGAGTAGAAAAGATGAGAAGTCAGAAGAGAAGAGAGTGAGTAGTGATCTAGGTCTTTAGCTTAGTGGTCGTGTCCTACAGTCAGCGTGTGCTCTGATACCATCTCCTTAGCGACCATACCTCAAACAGTCTGATCTCTGTGCTCCGGTGTCATCCCTGGATCAGTAATGCTGACACCACACAGTACTCGAAGGATTTATAGCAGAGTAGCAATCACACACTTATTACATCGAGTGTCTCAAAAGAGAACTTATTACAATGAATATGGCTTAAGGCCATCTAATAACGATAACAACGGAAGGCTTGGAAGATAAGTGAGTCCATCAACTCCAATGGCATCACTGAGTATAGAACCACGACCTAAAAACGCCTTAATCGTCGTCTGAAAAGTCTGCAACATTAACTTTGCAGCCCGAAAACGGGTCAGCACATGGAATATGCTGGCAAGGTAACACATAGAGAGTAATGGAATGCAACAGCTATACTATATGCATATTTGGCTGGTGGAAAGCTCTATGGTTACAGTTTCTGCGTAAAGCCAATTTTTCCCTACTTCAAAGGAATAAATTTAATTACTATCATGGTGGTTGTTAAACATTGAGAATGGTTGACAGCATTCTCAATCCCAATTAAGCATCATCATTAACCCAACAAAATTAATTTTAGAGTAACATGTTGAGATTCACATGAAAATCCAGGTACTAGATACTCAAGATGTCCATAACCGGGGACACGGCTAACCATGATTAGTTTGTTACACTCTGCAGAGGTTTGTGCACTTTTCCCCACAAGACTCGATCGCCTCCGTTGGATTTCTCGCACTACATGGTGTTTGAGAAACGGATGACCGAGACATAGTCTTTCAGAAGCGCTAGCACCTTACGATCGGGTAGACCATACCACCTACATCCCCTACATCTGCTAGTCTACCACTATAAGAGTTCGCACAACTTAATCAACTATGCCAGAGCCCATAATGTCTTGTGGCTGCACACGGAAGTTTCTAGTATGAATAATCTCATGATCCCTTTGAGCCTGGGTGGCGGTCCAAAAGAAAAACAGGCAAGTCCTGGAAACCAGGTGCCTCAATCCACCCAGATGTGTGTTTAGGTTGCCACCTTAGATAAACCATTAATTAACAATCTCACATCTGTCATGGATATCACTCACCCAATCCATGTCTACTAGCATAGCATGGCATAATAAGCAAACGTAGAAGTAACTCCCAAAGGTTTGATAATAACAGGTAATAGGTACTACCTCTTCTACTTCCCATCCCACAATTTATTTAGATCCTAATCATGCAATGTGTGAGGGTTGATCTAATGCAATAAAACTGGGTTGTAGAAAAAGGTATGATCAAAGTGTTACTTGCCTTGCTGATGATCCGCGAAATCTAGAGATTCGAAGTAACAGGCAGCGCACTCCGGGTATTCTATCGCAGACAAACAAACAAGCATACAATAAGTACTCATCTAATGCATGGGTAAAACTCAAATAGAAGATCTAACCAGAAAGTTCAACTTAAGAACCCTGGTTTGCAAAAAGAATCAAATCGAACGAAGCAGAAGAAATCAAACGGCGAAAGAAAACAACTTCGTTCTAGTAATCTGGATCTAAGTCAAATTTTACAGTAGCAAAAACTTGTTTAAGTTGATTATTCGGAAAGAGGTTTTCGAGACGAAACTCTAGGCGCTTGAATCGCCTGATTCCGATAAACGAGCGAAAAGTTATACTAAAACGGAAATCGGATCAGAAATCGCGATCAGAAAATAACCGCGGAAAATCCGACGAAAAAGAAAAACGATGAACAGCTTAATCGTTAATTAACCTAATCCAAAAATAATTAAAATAATAAAAATAATAAAAATTTTCTAAAATAAAACTGACGAAAATATTTTTTTTTAACTCGGCACGGAAGTCGAGGCGGCGGCGAACCTCGGGCGGCGCGCTGCTCCGGCGGTGGCGGCGGCGGGTCGGGCGGATCGGGCGCGGGGCTGGTGTGGGCTAGGGCTCGGGTGCGGCGCTATATAAAGGCGCCCCCGGGCGGAGTCCCGCTCGGGTACGGCCCAAGGTCGGTTTCGTTTTTTTTAAATAATTCCGCTCGGAAGAAAAATAAAAAGAAATACTAAACGGACTCCAAAAATCATGAAATAAATTTTCCCAGGTTTCTAAAATCAAGCCCGATAAGGTGAACATTTATTTGGGCCCTAAATGCAATTTTGAAAAACGCGCATTTTTCCTAAATTCAAATAAAAATACCGAAAAACTCCGAAATAAATCTTATTTGATTTTTTTATTAAATCCTCAATATTTCTATATTTTGGGAAAGTCATTTTATTCCCTCTCTCATATTTTTGTAATAGAAATAATTGATGATAAAGTAAATAAAATCAAATGATCCTGTTTACAAAATTTGAGAAAACTCAAATATGTAAATAACGAAATCCCCAACTCTCTTCGTGGGTCATTGAGTTGCTTAGGATTTTCTAGGATAAAAACCAAAAGCAAAATAAAATATGATATGCATGATGATCTAATGTATAACATTCCAAATTGAAAATTTGGGATGTTACACTGGGTCATCAGACCCATGTTTGTAATATCTGGCTCTTTGGAGCCTAATGAATAAATACTTTGAGTTGTAGCTTTTTGTTGTGATGCCATGTTGTATTTGCATGTATCGAGCATATTGTGTGTTTGATTTGAAATGCTTGGCATGTGTGGGATCCGACAACCTAGTTGTTTATCCTTGGTAGCCTCTCTTACCAGGAAATGTCTCCTAGTGCTTCCACTAAGCCATGGTAGCTTGCTAATGCTCCGGAACACTTAGGCTGACCGGCATGTGTCCTTCTTTGATCCTGTGTCTGTCCCTTCAGGGAAATGTCACGCGGTGTCTACCGGAGTCCTGTTAGCCTGCTACAGCCCAGATTCTTCGGAGTCTTGTTAGCCTAGCTGCTACAGCCCGGATTCACTCGCTGATGACCGTCACGCTCGTTGCTGGGTCATGTATGCATGTCCCTGTAAGTTAGTGCCACTTTGGGTTTACGACTAGTCATGTCGGCCCGGGTTCTCTGTCATATGGATTCTAGCGACACTATCATATATGTGAGCCAAAAGGCGCAAATGGTCCCGGGCCACGTAAGGTGGCACCCGTGGGAATACCGTGCGTGAGGCCGCAAAGTGATATGATGTGTTACATGCTAGATCGATGTGACTTAGGATCGGGGTCCTGACATGGACCGTGTGCGATGTCTGTTACTCCCGCTCTACTTCAGTCCCTTGATTTAAATTTTCAGTTGCCCTGGCATTTTACTCCGCCTCTGCATCCCTCACAATCTCAAAAATATCTGCTCGCCCTTGATCCAAATTTTCAGTAGCCCCGCCTTGTTACTCCCGCCTAGTAAAATTTTCAGTTGCCACAGTATTTCCTCAAACACAACCTCTGCTCACACAGACACACACAACCCTCGAAACCATTGGTATGTCACCGCCATCGCTGGCGCCTCCATCCTCAACCTCTGCCTGTGTGCCGGGGAGCTCGAGGAGCCAATGGCCAAAAAGAGGTTTATCGCGGCCTTTTCGCTCGACGCCGGTGAGGTGGCCGCCGAGGTGTCCCCATCGTCCTCCACGGGCCCGACCCGCCATCGCTGGTCCCCTGATCCGCCCGCCGCCATGCCCCTATGCTAGTTCGAGGACTTCCTCGTCCTCCCCCAGACCCGGCAACCGATGAAGTCCTACCTCAGGGTCCGGTAGCGGCGGTGGGGGACGTGGGTCACCGAGATTTTAGATCGAGAGACCCACACCCGCCGGTGGCTCGGTAGCTTCCACACGGCCGAGCTCGCGGCCATGGAGTATGACCGCTGACAGGTCTGCTACCACGGCGCGGCAGCTAGGCTCAATTTCCCCTTCGGCACATGTCCGGTCCACCTTGTTCCACCAGAGCTAGGGGTGGTGAGCTCTGCTATGGCGCAGGAGGACCGCGAGGCATGGGAGCACCCCGAGGCCGAGCCCGCCGATGAGGCCTACATGTAAGAGCTTTGCCGGTAGCAGCCGAAGCTCGTGGAGGCAGAGCGGGCGATCTTTGCCGGCGCGGAGGGTGGCGAGGTTATTGCGCTCTCCTCCGATGATGAGGTCGAAGGCGACGAGGACGGCGGCGCGGAGGGCGGCGAGGTTATCGCGCTCTCCTCTAATGACGAGGTCAAAGGCGACGGTGACGGCGGCACGAAGGGCATCGAGGTGGGCCCCAAGGACAAGGAGATCGAGATCGACGAGTGGAGGAGTGCCTTCCCCAATGACCCCGACGACGGTACTGGCCCGGATTCGGCTCGCTGCACACCGTACATGACGAGGAAGGATTGGCTCGACCTCTACTTCGACCGAAAGTAGTAGAGCTTAGTTTAAATTTATGTTGTATGTCCGGTTATGCAAAACTATTTATGTTTATGTTTGAATGAATGCTACTTTCGGTTGAACCTTCTTTGAACTTGATCAAATTGAAGTTTACAACCTTAAGTTTAGGGGATCGACTAGAAAAGGCCAAAAATTGCTGGAGTATATATATATCCACTAAGGGTTTTAGTCCTTTAACATTTTAAGGATCGCCTAGAGATGTCCTTATGACTTGTTTATTTCAGTTCTTCACAATGTGATGCTCTATATGTGCAACTATTTGCCGTGCAGTTCAATTTCATCAATAACAGTATCAACAATACCACTATGAATTACGATATTTGGTTGCTATTAAGGATATTGCAGTTAACATGCCTTTTCATTTTCAATTCTTGTTTAGCAACATGCATTGTACTGAATGACTAAATATGCAATCCCAGGCTACATAGCAACAAGGAAGAGTGTTACCTTAATGTTCTGATGATGTCTAGATATACATGTAATAAAATCTTATTGTAACATCCCAAAATTTCAATTTGGAATGCTATACATAGATCATTCTTGCATATCATATTTTATTGCATTTTGTCTCGCAATCCTCGAAATCCTAAGCAACTCAAGGACCCTCCGAGAGAGTCGGGGATTTCCCCGGTTTTCAAAGTTGATTTTATCAAATTTTGTAACGAGGATTTTTGGTTTTAATTATTTTCTATCCAAAAATATTTCATGTTAAAGTATATGACAGGAGATAATATGACTTCTCCAAAATAATTGAAATATTGGAGGAAGAATATTAAATCAAATATTTGTTTTTATTTGAATTTTATTGCAATTTTGTTTGCATTAGAAAAATTGCACGTTTTCAAAATTGCATTTTAGGGCCAAGAAAATGTTCATCTTGTTCTAAATATTTTATTTAGACGGCAAAAATTTCTTTTGGCATTTTAGATTTTTATTTTATTTTTCTAGGATTATTTTGTTCAGCGGAATTGTTTCAAAAAAAATCTTCGGGCGCCGATTGGGCCGAAACCCAGCCGGGCCGGCCCACCTTCCCCGCTGCCTCGTCCCGTGCTAGGACAGCCGCGCCGCCGCCGTCGACTTGGACGGAGTCCGAGCCGGACTCCGCCTCCCCGCCGTCTTGCCCCCTCCCCCAAG
>NC_041380.1:420693399-420715859 GCF_002162155.2 Triticum dicoccoides
GCCGCCGCCGCCGCTCCCGCGCCGCGCCGCCTCTCCGCCGCCACCGCTCCCGCGCCGTGCTGCCTCTCCGCCGCCTCGCCTCTTCGCCACCTCGCCGCCTCACCCCGCCGCCGCTCTCGCGTCTCATCGGACCCGACGAGGTAGCCGTTCGGCGCCATTTTTTTTAAAGAAAACCGTTTTTTTTTTGAAAAACCTAGTTCGTTTTTTAGATCGGTTCGCTGGTTTTCCCGGTTCTACTCTTTAGTGGATGTTCATCCGTATGTTCGTTTTAATGAATGGTTTTCGCTCGTTGGTTACAGACAATGAACGCTCATTCGTTAGCCTGTTCATCAGCTTTCTTTTATCGGATTTTTCTGCGATTATTTCTGATCATGATTTCTGATCCGATTTCTGTTTCAGTTTATCTTTTTGCTCGTTTATCGGAAGCAGGCGATTCAAGCGCCTAGATCTTCGCCTCGAGACCCTCTTTCTGTTTAATCAACTTAAACATGATTCTGCTACTGTAAAATTTGACCTTAGTTCAGATTAGTAAACGGATCTTGTTTCTTTCGCCGTTTGAGTTTCGTTGCTCCGTTTGATTTGATTCTTTTTGCAGCTGGAGTTCTTAAGTTGAACTTTCTGGTAGATCTTCTTATTTGAGATTTACCCGTGTTTGGTTGCTTGATTGCTTATGTATGCTATTTTTTGTTTGTGATAGAATTCCCGGAGTGCGAAGCGTGTTATTTGGAGTCCCTAGGTTTCGCGGATCATCAGCAAGGCAAGTAACACTTTGATCATATCCCTTTATCACCCAGTTTTTATGCATTAGTTCCAATCCTCAAACATTGCATGATTAGGATGCCATTAACATGTGGGTTGGGAAGTAGTTGATGAGGTAGAACCTATTGCCCTGCTATATTTCAAACCTTGGGAGTTACTTATACGAATTGCTTATATTGCTATGCTATGCTCGTAGATGTGGTTTGGGTGAGTGAAATCCATGACAGATGTGAGATTGTTAATTAATGGTTTAACTTAAGGTGGCAACTTGAATACACATCTGGGTGGATTGAGGCACCTGGAGAACCCAGTGTTGCCTGTATTTTTTGGAAATCCCGGGGTTCCGTGTGATTTTCCTATGGACCGCCACCCAGGCTCAAAGGGAACTGAGATGATTCATGCTAGAAACTTCCATGTGCTGCCACAAGCTATTATGGGCTCTAGCATAGTTGAGTAAGTTACGTGAAGCTCTTGAAGAGGTGGATCAACAGGTAGTGGGTTGTAGGTTTGGTATGGTCTGCCTGGAGTAGAGAGTTAATGTTTCTGAAAGACTGTGTCTCAGTCATCCGTTTCTCAAACACCATGTAGTGCGAGAAATCCAACGAAGGCGATCGAGTCTTGTGGGGAAAAGTGCGCAAACCTCTGCAGACTGTACAAACTAATCATGGTTAGCCGTGTCCCCGGTTATGGACATCTTGAGTATCTAGTACTTGGAGTATCTTAAGTATCTCATCACTTTTTACCTTAATATTGTTGGGTTGATAATTACTTTAATTGGGATTGAGTTGGAGGAACCTTCTCAATGATGTTTCAACTACCATGATAGTTAGATTAAAATCTATTCCTTTGTTGTAGGAAAAAATTGGCTTTTCGCAAAACAATAACCATAGAGCTTTCCACCAGCCAAATAAGCATGTAGTGATAGCATTATTATGTTCTTGCTCTACTGTGTTATTTTGCCAGCATATTCCATGTGCTGACCCATTTTCGGGCTGCAACGTATTATGTTGCAGACTTTTCAGACGAGGAGTAAGGTTCGTTAGGTCGTTGCCGTGCAGCTCAGCTATGCCGTTGGAGTTGATGTACTCACTTTATCTTCCAAGCCTTCCGTTGTTATCGTGTTAGATGGCCTTAAGCCATATTTATTGTAATAAGTTCTCTTTTGAGACATTCGATGTAACAAGTGTGTGATTGCTACTCTGTTATAAATCCTTCAAGTACTGTGTGTGTCAGCATTACCGATCTCGGGATGACACTGAAGCACAAAGACTTGACCGTTTGAGGCCGGGTCGCTACAAAGATGGTATTAGAGCGCACGCTGAGTGTAGGACATGACCATTAAGCTGAAGCCATAGATCACTATTCTCTTCTCATTTCTGACTCCTCTCCATTTTGCACTCTTTAGGATGGCGGATGCAAGGAACAAGTTTGCACAACCGGATGAAGACACACCTTTTGGACAGCACTTGAAGGAAGTCACTAGGTTCCTGAACATAGGAATACCAAGCTTCACCAGGACTTACAACACCACTTTACCAGAAGACGAGCGATGGATGATTCAAGTTCAAGTTCCAGGAAGGACCTTCACGCCAGTCACTAAACCCATAGAGTTTTCCTTTGATGCACCAACCTGGAGTCTAGGAAAGAGTATGGCAGCTCACATCACCATGGGACGCATTGGAGAAGTTCACCAAAAGGATCTTAAGGATACTATCTACCAGATCTGTGGGCGCCGAGATGAGCAATGGGAGATGATCAGCACCAGGAAAGATAGATCAATTGCAGCTTTCATCCAGGAACTAAACCAGCACATTCGACGCCAGGAGAATCAAATGTGCGCAGGCATGATAGATCTGAAGAAGGCAAAGACAAGGATCATCAAACTGGAAGAAGAACTTAAGTCTACACGCTATGGATACGAGGAGCAAATTGCGACACTATTGGAGAAGAATGACGACCTGATTAAGAAGATCAGAGTATTCATGGGAGACCCTGCACCAGTAGAAGAAGACGAAGAACCCAAGGAGATTCGTCAGGAGGACTACATCATCATCAACGACACCGACTCCGACCTTAGCGATGATGACTCTGAAGACGAAGCTGGAGCAGATATCATGGAGTCTTAAACCGAGAAATATTTTTAGTAGACCACCACATCAGTAGTAGTATTCCACCATGTAAATAGTGTAGTCCGAGCACTTTCGTGATAGTTCTAGACCAATTGTATGCCCTTGCTTGATTGATTGAGTGAAATGATTGTGTTTGTCTCATGTGCATATGGGTAGTGCTTTCTCATTAGACCTCATTCTATTCTAATCTCTTCCCTCTAAACCCATCAGATGCCTCTGAGACATGACCCTGGATTCGCTTTCCCACCCGAGCTCACTCAGCTGATCCAGCAGCAGAATACCCTGATGCAGTTGTTAGTCCAGAACCAAGGCAACAACGACAACAATAATCCACCACCACCACCACCACCACCAGTTGACAACTTAGCCCATTTTCTGAGGTTGCAACCGCCGGTGTTTTCCAGTAGCACCGAGCCTATAGTAGCAGATGATTGGCTCCGCAGGATTGGAAGGGAGTTAACCACTGCAGGATGTACCGATGCTGAGAAGGTGCGTTTTGCCGCACATCAATTGGATGGACCAGTAGCCTCATGGTGGGAGAATTACACTGTCACCTACCCTATAGCCACAGTGACATGGGACCAGTTTCAGCAAGCCTTCTGTACAACCCATGTCTCAACTGGAGCTATGAGTATGAAGAAGCGTGAGTTTCACAACTTACGCCAGGGGAACCGTACTGTGGCTTAGTACACGGATGATTTTAGCAAGTTATCTCGCTATGCCCCTGATGATGTGGCCACAGATGCCGCAAAGCAGGAGAAGTTTATGGAAGGGCTGAATGATGAGATGAGCATGCAGTTGATGGTGGCAACATTCAACAACTACCAGGAGTTGGTAGATAAGGCTCTTATGATTGAAGGGAAGCAGCAGCAGATTGAGAACCGTAAGAGGAAGTATGGACAAGGGAGGTATACCTCAGGAGCTCAGCAGAAGCCTCGCCTAACCCCGAACTCGGGAGGACTTGTTCATAACCATGGAGGCCACACCCATAATGGAGTAAGTAACCATAATCATACTGGCCCAAGGAATGGGAATGGGAATGGAGCAAGCAACAATCAGAACTGCCCCAATCCAGCCACACCCAACAAGAGAGACCTAAGCCACGTTACTTGTTTCAAGTGCGGGAAGACTGGACACTATGAAACGGAGTGCCCTGAAGGGAAGAATGGAAATGAAAATGGGAGTGCTAGGAAGAAGCCTAATCCATTCAATAAAGGACAAGTAAACCACGTTAACATGGAGGAGGTTAAAGAGCAGCCAGACGCAGTTATAGGTAACTTTTTGGTTAAGTCATTTATCGCTCTTGTTCTTTTTGACACTGGTGCATCGCATTCATACATATCAAGGGAATTCGTGGATAAGTTTAAACTACCGACCCAAACCCTTAGGACCCCTCTGTTAGTAAGTTCACCTGGAGTAGAGTATATGGCTAGTCGATGGTGCGACCAGATACCCTTAACCATTGGCAACCATGTTTTTCTGTCTGACCTAATTATCTTGGAGTCACAAGGATTGGATGTGATATTAGGAATGGACTGGATGTCAAAGTACGGAGGAAGCATTGACTATGTTAGTAGATCAATTTGCCTCACCACCCCTGAGGGAAAAAGGATCAAGTATGTATCTAGGCATGCGCCAAGAAGTAGCCAAGTAAATACCCTCACGGGAGTTGTTCAGGAGGAAGTGCCTGTAGTAAAGGATTACCCGGATGGTTTCCCAGAGGAGTTACCAGGCATGCCACAGGATTGAGATATCGAGTTTTTGATAGAGCTATTGCCAGGCACAGGGCCAATATCCAAGAGACCCTACCGGATTCCCGCGAATGATCTGGAGGAGATTAAGAAACAGATCAAGGGGTTATTGGAGAAAGGCTACATTTGATGGAGTTCATCACCATGGGGAGCCCCAGTGCTTTTGGTTGAGAAGAAGGATAAGTCCCTAAGAATGGTTGTTGATTATCGAGCCTTGAACGAAGTGGCGATTAAGAACAAGTACCCATTGCCGATGATCAATGATCTGTTTGATCAACTGCAAGGAGCTAAGGTGTTTTCGAAGATCGATCTGCGATCGGGATACCATCAGTTCAAGATACGGGAGAAGGATATACCAAAGACATCATTCACCACACGGTACGGGTTATATGAATATACGATCATGTCGTTTGGACTGACTAACGCCCCTGCCTATTTCATGAGCATGATGAACAAGGTGTTCATGGAATATTTGGATAAGTTTGTTGTGGTGTTTATTGATGATATAATGGTATATTCGAAGAATGAAGAGGAGCACAAGGAGCATTTGCGTTTAGTTCTCGAGAAACTCAGGGGACATCAGTTGTATGCCAAGTTCAGCAAATGCGAAATTTTGGTTGAAGGAAGTCGGATTCCTTGGACATGTTATATCAGGAGAAGGTATAGCAGTAGACCCCACCAAGGTTCAATCAGTCACTGAATGGTTGGCGCCCACTTCAGTTAGCAAGATCCGCAGTTTTCTTGGACTCGCAGGATACTATCGGAGATTCATTGAGAATTTTTCCAAGATCGCGAAGCCAATGACAGAATTATTGAAGAAGGATACCAAGTTTAAATGGACGGAAGATTGCGAGGCAAGTTTCCAGGAGCTGAAGAAATGTTTGACTACATCCCCAGTGCTGACACTGCCAGATATACGTAAGGATTTCCAAGTGTATTGCGATGCCTCTCGCCTAGGACTTGGAAGTGTGCTTATGTAGGACGGAAGAGTTATTTCGTATGCCTCACGACAACTAAAACCACACGAGTTGAATCATGCCACACATGATTTGGAGCTAGCAGTCGTAGTGCATGCGTTGAAGACTTGGAGACATTACCTTATTGGAAACCATTGTGATGTGTACACGGATCATAAGAGTTTGAAGTACATTTTCACACAGAAGGAACTGAACCTTAGATAGAGGAGATGGTTGGAGCTCATAAAGGATTATGACATGAAGCTTCACTATCATCCAGGAAAGGCCAATGTTGTAGCAGACGCTTTGAGCCGGAAGAGTTATGATAATACCCTAGAGAGCACGGGATTGCCGAAGGAGTTAGCAGAGGATCTCCGGGAACTTCAATTGGAGATTGTTCCTAGAGGTTTTGTTGCAACAATGGAGGTTCAGTCTACATTGTTGGGAAATATTCGAGAAGCTCAGAATGATGACAAAGAGATTGCGGAGATAAAAGAGAGAATGAGCGAAGGAAAGGCCAAAGGTTTTCGTGAGGACGAGCACGACACCTTATGGTTTGAGGACTGTGTTTATGTGCCCAATAACACAGAGATCAGGAAATTAATACTTCAGGAGGCTCATGACTCACCATACTCGATACACCCCGGAAACACCAAGATGTATTTGGATTTTATGGAGCGTTTTTGGTGGACAGGGATGAAGAAGGATATCGCCGAGTATGTAGCCGTATGTGATGTATGTCAGAGAGTGAAGGTAGAGCATCAAAAGCCAGCAGGATTGCTACAGCCTATGTCCGTACCCGAATGGAAGTGGGATAAACTTGGCATGGATTTTATCACCGGATTACCAAGGAACAAATCAGGTTATGATTCTGTATGGGTAGTAGTTGACCGCTTGACCAAAGTGGCACACTTTATCCCAGTGAAAACAACTTATACTAGTGCAAAGTTGGCCAAGATATATATGACCAGGATCGTATGTCTGCATGGAGTTCCGAGGACCATCGTATCAGATAGAGGAACACAGTTTACCTCAAAGTTTTGGCATCAGCTGCACCAGACTTTGGGAATGAGATTGGAGTTCAGTACAACATTTCACCCGTAGACAGATGGACATACTGAGAGAGTCAACCAGATTCTGGAGGATATGTTGAGGGCCTGTGCGCTAGATTATGGATCTAGTTGGGATGACAATCTGCCTTACGCAGAGTTCTCATACAACAATAGTTACCAAGCCAGTCTGAAGATGGCACCGTTCGATGCCCTGTATGGACGAAGGTGCAGAACACCGTTGATGTGGGATGAAGTTGGAGACCGACAGTTGTTTGGACCAGATGCTACCTCTTTTAGCACTGCGTTAGTTTTCCCCGAAGAGGAAGGGATGATGCAGCAAAGTAGCGTAAGTATTTCCTCAGTTTTTGACAACCAAGGTATCAATCCAGTAGGAGGCTACGCGCGAGTCCCTCGCACCTGCACAAAACAAATAAATCCTCGGAACCAACGCAAATAGGGGTTGTCAATCCCTATAGGGCCACTTACGAGAGTGAGATCTGATAGATATGATAAGATAATATTTTTGGTATTTTTATGATCAAGATGCAAAGTAAAATAAAGGCAAAGTAAATGGCAAAGTAAATAACTAAGTAGTAGGAGATTGATATGATAAAGATAGACCCGGGGGCCATAGGTTTCACTAGTGGCTTCTCTCGAGAGCATAAGTATTCTACGGTGGGTGAACAAATTACTATTGAGCAATTGGCATAATTGAGCATAGTTATGAGAATATCTAGGTATGATCATGTATATAGGCATCACGTCCGAGACAAGTAGACCGACTCCTGCCTGCATTTACTACTATTACTCCACTCATCGACCGCTATCCAGCATGCATCTAGAGTATTAAGTTAAAAACAGAGTAACGCCTTAAGAAAGATGACATGATGTAGAGGGATAGACTCATGCAATATGAAGAAAACCACATATTGTTATCCTCGATGGCAACAATACAATACGTGCCTTGCTGCCCTTACTGTCACCGAGAAAGGACACCGCAAGATTGAACCCAAAGCTAAGCACTTCTCCCATTGCAAGAAAGATCAATCTAGTAGGCCAAACCAAACTGATAATTCGAAGAGACCTGCAAAGATAACCAATCATACATAAAAGAATTCAGAGAAGATTCAAATATTATTCATAGATAGACTTGATCACAAACCCACAATTCATCGATCTCAACAAACACACCGCAAAAAGAAGATTACATTGAATAGATCTCCACAAGAGAGGGGGAGAACATTGTATGGAGATCCAAAAAGAGAGAAGAAGCCATCTAGCTACTAACTATGGACCCGTAGGTCTGAGGTAAACTAATCACACTTCATCGGAGGGGCTATGGTGTTGATGTAGAAGCCCTCCGTGATCGATGCCCCCTCCGGCGGAGCTCCGGAACAGGCCCCAAGATGGGATCTCGTGGATACGGAAAGTTGCGGTGGTGGAATTAGGTTTTTGGCTCCGTATCTGATCGTTTGGGGGTACGTGGGTATATATAGGAGGAAGAAGTACGTCGGTGGAGCAACAGGGGGCCCACGAGGGTGGAGGGCGCGCCCGGGGAGGGGGGGTAGGCGCGCCCCCTACCTCGTGGCCTCTTGTTACGTGTCTTGACATAGGGTCCAAGTCTGCAGAGTTGTATTCGATGAGAAAATCATGTTCCTGAAGGTTTCATTCCGTTTAGACTCCGTTTGATATTCCTTTTCTTCAAAACCCTAAAACAGGCAAAAAACAAGAATTCTGGGCTGGGCCTCCGGTTAATAGGTTAGTCCCAAAAATAATATAAAAGTGGATAATAAAGCCCAATAATGTCCAAAACAGTAGATAATATAGCATGGAGCAATCAAAAATTATAGATACGCTGGTGACGTATCAAGCATCCCCAAGCTTAATTCCTGCTCGTCCTCGAGTAGGTAAATGATAAAAACAGAATTTTTGATGCGGAGTGCTACTTGGCATAATTTTAATGTAATTCTTCTTAATTGTGGTATGAATATTCAGATCCGAAAGATTCAAGACAAAAGTTCATATTGACATAGAAAATAATAATACTTCAAGCATACTAACAAAGCAATTATGTCTTCTCAAAATAACATGGCTAAGGAAAGTTATCCCTACAAAATCATATAGTCTGGCTATGCTCTATCTTCACCACACAAAATATTTAAATCATGCACAACCTCGATGAAGCCAAGCAATTGTTTCATACTTTTGACATTCTCAAAACCTTTTCAATCTTCACGCAATACTTGAGCGTGAGCCATGGATATAGCACTATAGGTGGAATAGAGTGGTGGTTGTGGAGAAGACAAAAAGGAGAAGATAGTCTCACATCAACTAGGCGTATCAACGGGCTATGGAGATGCCCATCAATAGATATCAATGTGAGTGAGTAGGGATTGCCATGCAACGGATGCACTAGAGCTATAAGTATATGAAAGCTCAAAAAGAAACTAAGTGGGTGTGCATCCAACTTGCTTGCTCATGAAGACCTAGGGAAATTTGAGGAAGCTCATCATTGGAATATGCAAGCCAAGGTCTAAAATGAAAGATTCCCACTAGTATATGGAAGTGATAACTTGAGAGACTCTCTACTATGAAGATCATGGTGCTACTTTGAAGCACAAGTGTGGTAAAAGGATAGTAACATTGTCCCTTCTCTCTTTTTCTCTCATATTTTTTTATTTGGGCCTTTTCTCTTTTTATGGCCTCTTTTCTTTTTTTATTTGGGTTTCTTTGGCCTCTTTTATTTATTTTTCGTCCGGAGTCTCATCCCGACTTGTGGGGGAATCATAGTCTCCATCATCCTTTCCTCACTGGGACAATGCTCTAATAATGATGATCATCAGACTTTTATTTTTCTTACAACTCAACAATTATAACTCGATACTTAGAACAAAATATGACTCTATGGGAATGCCTCCGGCGGTGTACTGGTATATGCAATGATGCATGAGTGACAAGCATGAAAGAATTATGAACGGTGGCTTTGCCACAAATACTATGTCAACTACATGATCATGCTAAGCAATATGACAATGATGGAGTGTGTCATAAACAGAACGGTGGAAAGTTGCATGGCAATATATCTCGGAATGACTATGGAAATGCCATAATAGGTAGGTATGGTGGCTGTTTTGAGGAAGGTATATGGTAGGTGTATGATACCGGCAAAAGGTGCGCGGTATTAGAGAGGCTAGCAAAAGTGGAAGGGTGAGAGTGCGTATAATCCATGGACTCAACATTAGTCATAAAGAACTCATATACTTATTGCAAAAATCTACAAGTTATCAAAGCAAAGTATTACGCGCATGCTCCTAGGGGGATAGATTGGTAGGAAAAGACCATCGCTCATCCCCGACCGCCACTCATAAGGAAGGCAATCAATAAATAAATCATGCTCCGACTTCATCACATAACGGTTCACCATACGTGCATGCTACGGGAATCACAAGCTTCAACACAACTATTTCTCAAATTCACAACTACTCAACTAGCTCAACTTTAATATCACCATCTCCATATCTCAAAACAATTATCAAGTATCAAACTTATCATAGTATTCAACACACTCATAAGAGAGTTTTATTATTAATCTTGCATACCAAGCGTATTGGGATTTTAAGCAAATTACCATGCTATTAAGACTCTCAAAATAATCTAAGTGAAGCATGAGATATCAATAATTTCTATAAAACAAATCCACCACCGTGCTCTAAAAGATATAAGTGAAGCACTAGAGCAAAATTATATAACTCAAAAGATATAAGCGAAGCACATAGAGTATTCTAACAAATTCCAAATCATATATGGCTCTCTCAGAAGGTGTGTACAGCAAGTATGATTGTGGTAAACTAACAAGCAACGACTCAAATCACACAAGACGCTCCAAGCAAAACACATATCATGTGGTAAATAAAAATATAGCTCCAAGTAAAGTTACCGATAGAAGTAGACGAAAGAGGGGATGCCTTCCGGGGCATCCCCAAGCTTTGGATTTTAGGTGTCCTTAGATTATCTTGGGGGTTCCATGGGCATCCCCAAGCTTAGGCTCTTGCCACTCCTTGTTCCATAATCCAGCAAATCTTTACCCAAAACTTGAAAACTTCACAACACAAAACTTAAAGTAGAAAATCTCGTGAGCTCCGTTAGCGAAAGAAAACAAAAGACCACTTTAAGGTACTGTAATGAACTCATTCTTTATTTATATGGGTGTTATATCTACTGTATTCCAACTTCTCTATGGTTTATAAACTAATTTACTAGCCACAGATTCATCAAAATTAGCAAACAACACACGAAAAACAGAATCTGTCAAAAACAGAACAGTCTGTAGTAATCTGTAGCTAGCGCAAGATATGGAACCCCAAAAATTATAAAATAAATTTCTGGACGTGTGGAATTTATCTATTAATCATCTACAAAAATAATTAACTAAATATCACTTTCCAAATAAAAATGACAGCAGTTCTCGTGAGCGCTAAAGTTTCTGTTTTTTACACCAAGTTCAACAAGACTTTCCCCAAGTCTTCCCAACGGTTCTACTTGGCACAAACACTAATTAAACACAAAAAACACAACCAAAAAAGAGGCTAGATAATTTATTTATTACTAAACAGGAGCAAAAATCAAGGAATAAAAAAAATTGGGTTGCCTCCCAACAAGCGCTATCGTTTAACGCCCCTAGCTAGGCATAACAAGCAAGAATAGATCTAGGTATTGCCATCATTGGTAGGCAATCCATATGTGGATCTCATAATAGATTAATAAGGTAATTTAATTTTATTTCTAGGAAAGTGTTCCATGCCTTTCCTTAATGGAAATTCGAATCTAATATTTCCTTCCTTCATATCAATAATTGCACCAATCGTTCTAAGGAAAGGTCTACCAAGAATAATAGGACATGAAGGATTGCAATATATGTGAAGAACAATAAAATCTACGGGCACATAATTCCTATTTGCAACAATAAGAACATCATTAATTCTTCCCATAGGTTTCTTAATAGTGGAATCCGCAAGGTGCAAGTTTAGAGAGCAATCATCAAAATCAGGAAACCTAACAAATCACAGAAAGTCTTTGGAATCGTGGAAACACTAGCACCCAAATCACATAAAGCATAGAATTCATGATCTTTAATTTTAATAGTTGGTTCCCACTCATCATAAAGTTTTCTGGGGATAGAAACTTCCAATTCAACTTTTTCTTCATAAGATTGCATCAAGGCATCAACGATATGTTTAGTAAACGCTTTATTTTGACTATAAGCATGAGGAGAATTTAGCACGGATTGCAACAAGGAAATACAATCAATCAAAGAGAAATTTTCATAGTTAAATTCCTTGAAATCCATAATAATGGGTTTAGCAACATCTAGGGTTTTAATTTCTTCAATCCCACTTTTATCAAATTTAGCACCAAGATCAAAAGATTCAGAATTCTAGGAACGCCTTCTAGGTAAAGGTGGATTATATTCAGTCCCATCATTATCAAGATTCATATTGCAAAACAAAGATTTAATAGGGGACACATCAATAACTTTTAGATCTTCATCATTATTTTCATAGGAACTAGAAGAACATGCTTTTATAAAGGCATCTTTCTTAGCACGCATCCTAGCGGTTCTTTCTTTGCACTCATCAATGGAAATTCTCATGGCTTTGAGAAACTCATTGATATCATGCTTAGGTGGAATAGATCTTAGTTTCAAAGAATCAACATCAAGAGCAATTCTATCAATGTTCCTAGCCAAATCATCAATCTTAAGCAATTTTTCGTCAATCATAGCATTAAAATTCTTTTGCGAAGTAATAAATTCTTTAAGATTAGAATCAAAATCAGAGGGCATCTTATTATAATTTCCATAAGAATTGTTGTAGGAATTACCATAATTATTAGAGGGATTACTAGGATAAGGCCTAGGATTGAAATTTCCTCTATACGCGTTGTTACCAAAATTGTTCCTACCAACAAAATTCACATCCATAGATTCATTATTATTCTTAATCAAAGTAGACAAGGGCTTATCATTAGGATCAGAAGAAACACTCTTATTAGCAAATAATTTCATAAGTTCATCCATCTTTCCACTCAAAACATTAATTTCTTCTATCGCATGCACCTTTTTATTAGTTGATCTTTCAGTATGCCATTGAGAATAATTAACCATAATATTATCCAAGAGTTTAGTAGCTTCTCCTAAAGTGATTTCCATAAAATTGCCTCCCGCGGCCGAATCTAAAAGATTTCTAGAAGCAAAATTCAATCCGGCATAATTTTTTTGCATAATCATCCATAAATTTAAACCATGACTAGGGCAATTATGTATCATTAATTTCATTCTCTCCCAAGCTTGTGCAACATGTTCATGATCAAGTTGCTTAAAATTCATAATATCGTTTCTAAGAGAGATGATCTTAGTGGGAGGAAAATACTTAGAGATAAAAGCATCTTTGCACTTATTCCATGAATCAATACTATTTTTAGGCAAAGACAAAAACCAAGCTTTAGCACGATCTCTAAGCGAAAAAGGAAATAGCTTCAATTTAACAATATCATTATCCACATCTTTCTTCTATTGCATGTCACACAAATCAATGAAGCTATTTAGATGGGTAGTGGCATCTTTACTAGGAAGGCCGGAGAACGGATCTTTTATAACAAGATTCAACAAAGCAGCATTAATTTCGCAAGATTCAGCATCGGTAAGAGGAGCAATCGGAGTGCTAATAAATCATTGTTGTTGGTATTGGTGAAGTCACAAAATTTAGTATTATCTTGAGCCTTTGTGACAAGCAAGCAAACTAACACATGAGCAAACAAAAAGCAAGTGGGCAAAAAGAGGCAAATTGAGAAAGAGAGGGAGGATAGAGAGAGAGGGCAAATAAAACCGCAAGGGTGAAGTGGGGGAGAGGAAAACGAGAGGCAAATGACAAATAATGTAATGCGGGAGATAAGGGTATGTGATGGGTACTTGGTATGTTGACTTTTGCGTAGACCTCCCCGGCAACGGCACCAGAAATCCTTCTTGCTACCTCTTTTAGCACTGAGTTGGTTTTCCACGAAGAGGAAGGGATGATGCAGCAAAGTAGCTAAGTATTTCCCTAAGTTTTTTGAGAACCAAGGTATCAATCCAGTAGGAGGCTACGCGCGAGTCCCTCGCACCTGCACAAAACAAATAAATCCTCGCAACCAACGCAAATAGGGGTTGTCAATCCCTATAGGGCCACTTACGAGAGTGAGATATGATAGATATGATAAGATAATATTTTTGGTATTTTTATGATAAAGATGCAAAGTAAAATAAAGGCAAAGTAAATGGCAAAGTAAATAACTAAGTAGTAGGAGATTGATATGATAAATATAGACCCGGGGGCCATAGGTTTCACTAGTGGCTTCTCTCGAGAGCATAAGTATTCTACGGTGGGTGAACAAATTACTGTTGAGCAATTGACATAATTGAGCATAGTTATGAGAATATCTAGGTATGATCATGTATATAGGCATCACGTCCTAGACAAGTAGACCGACTCCTGCCTGCATCTACTACTATTACTCCACTCATCGACCGCTATCCAGCATGCATCTAGAGTATTAAGTTAAAAACAGAGTAACGCCTTAAGCAAGATGACATGATGTAGAGGGATAGACTCATGCAATATGAAGAAAACCCCATCTTGTTATCCTCGATGGCAACAATACAATACATGCCTTGCTGCCCTTACTGTCACCAGGAAAGGACACCGCAAGATTGAACCCATAGCTAAGCACTTCTCCCATTGCAAGAAAGATCAATCTAGTAGGCCAAACCAAACTGATAATTCGAAGAGACTTGTAAACATAACCAATCATACATAAAAGAATTCAGAGAAGATTCAAATATTATTCATAGATAGACTTGATCATAAACCCACAATTCATTGGTCTCAACAAACACACCGCAAAAAGAAGATTACATCGAATAGATCTCCACAAGAGAGGGGGAGAACATTGTATTGAGATCCAAAAAGAGAGAAGAAGCCATCTAGCTACTAACTATGGACCCGTAGGTCTGAGGTAAACTACTCACACTTCATCGGAGGGGCTATGGTGTTGATGTAGAAGCCCTCCGCGATCGATGCCTGTAAGTGCATCTAGTGCCACCCCTAGTTGGTTTTGGAGTATTGACGACAAACCTAGTTGAGGGACTAATGTGTTTGTGAGAATTGCAGGATAACACAGGTAGAAGTCCCTCATTGATTCGGTTTTCCTACCAGAGATGACCCCTAAAAATGTATGAAGACATTGAAGTCAAAGGTGGTATATGAAGATATTCAGATTGAAAACTATGACAAGAGAAGACACCACATGAAGCCTTTGGAGCTCGAAGACTTAGATCTTTCGTAGTTCTCTTTCTTCTACGTTGAGTCATAGGAACCACCGTACTGTTAAGTGGGGTCCAAGAGAACCAGTCAGAATGACTGAAGTGATGCTTAAACAGAACCTATGTCTTCTAGTGAAGACTTTGAGAGCGAATCTTGTCCAGAGTCGGGCAAGTCAGCCTTGCTTGAAGCCCAAGTAAAGTTGCCATGTGAGTTTGAAATCTGACCATTGGAACACGTGCCAGTTCCTTAGTGACCCAGGGTCATTTCGGACAAATCAGGTCGGGTTGCCAAGTGGCTATAAATAGCCCACCCCCTACAACCATAAACGGTTGGCTGCTCAGATTCAGAGTACGACTTTTGTCGTTTGGGAGCAACCCACCTCGAAGCCTTTGAGAGAGAATTCCTTGCGAGGATAAAGCCCTAACCACCCAGAGCCAAAGAGAATTAGGCATCACTTGAGTCTTCTTGTCTGTGTGATCTGAAGACTTATTACACTTGAGGACTGTGCATCCTCCAGCCGGTTAGGCGTCGCGTTCTGAGCATCCAAGAGACATTGTGGATTGCCGGTGAACGAAGTTTGTGAAGGTTTGGGAGTCTACCTTGAAGACTTACCAGAGTGATTGGGCGAGGTCTGTGTGACCTTAGCTCAAGGGGAATACGGTGAGGACTGGGTGTCCTGAGCTGCGTGTTCAGGACTGGGTGTCCGGGACTGTGTGTCCTAAGGTTTAAATACCTAGCCGCCCTAACCAAACGTACAGTTGTCACAGCAACTGGAATTGGTCCAACAAATCATTGTCTTCAGCGAGTCACTGGTTTCATCTTCCCTTCCCTTTACTTACTGTTACTCCTTGTGAAGTCATTGTATGGTCACACTATCTTTTGTCTTCACTGAGTGACTGCGTGTTCTGTGTGGCTTCACAATATCTTCCTACCCGATCCTTACTACATTGCTGCTATTAGTCATTGTGCTTTCACTCTATTGAATACTTGACTATGGCTTGCCTAGTGTAGTCTACCTTCCGCTGTAGGGTAGTAGGTTTATTTCTATCGTTTGTCTTCATAACTTCCATGTTTTGAAGACTTTCATAAAAATCACCTATTCACCCCCCCTCTAGTCGATATAATGCACTTTCAATTGGTATCAGAGCAAGGTGCTCCCTTGTTCTGTGTGATTCGGTTTAACCACCTAGAGTTTTAGCTATGTCGACTGTAGGGATAATTAAAGTCTCCGCTGTGTGCCCCGTCTTCGATGGAACTGAATATCCCTACTGGAAGAATAAGATGCGCATGCATCTTGAAGCCATTGACGTCGACCTATGGTATGTCGTCAAGAACGGCGTTCCCAAGGCTGGAGAAGGTGTCACTGCTGCTAATGTCAAGAAGTTCGTTCAACTGAACTCTACTGCCAAGAATATCATCTGTGGTCATCTGACCAAAGGACAGTATGGCCGTGTGAGTGCTTTGGAAACATCTAAGCTGGTCTGGGACTGGCTCTCCAAGGTCAATGAAGGCGTCTCAACCTAGAGAGATCAGAGAATCAGTGTCCTTCGCAACCTCTTCAACCGCTTCAAGCGAAATGACAATGAGAATGTCCAGCTCACATTTGACCGACTCACTAACATCTCAAATGAGCTTCAAGCCCTCGGCGCTACTGAGATCTCCAAACATGAAGTCGTCAAGACACTACTGAGATCACTTGATAGTTCGTTTGACACCCTAGCCCTGATGATTCAAGAACGTCCTGATTTCAAGACACTCGATCCGTCTGACATACTTGAGAGGCTCAACACACATGAGTTTCAGCTTTCTGAGAAAAGAGATATCTACGGTCCAAACTATGGGCGAACTCGTGCCTTGAAGGCAAAAGCTGTCTCCTCATCTGAAGAAGAATCTGACAGCAGTTCGGATGATCCTGAAGACATTGGAAGGGAACTTGCTATGCTCGTGAAGAAGTTCCAAAAATTCACCAAGAAGAAAGGTTTCAGAAAGTCTTCCCGATCAAGCTCAAGGAATGATGAAGCTTCTGCTCACGACTACAAGAAGAAAACATGTCACAAGTGCAAGAAACCTGGCCACTTCATCTCTAAGTGTCCATAGTGGGACAATGAGAACAAAAAGAAGAAGAAGAGCAAGGAATATGACTCTGACGACAAAAAGAAGAAGAAATACTCAAAGTCTTCTTCCAAGTCTTCCTCAAAGTCTTCATCACACAAGAAGAGCTCATATGGCAAGGCACATGCGTTTGTTGGCAAGGAAATGGATTCAGAGGAGGAGTCCGCTTCTGAGGAGGCGGAGGTGGAGTCTGAGGAGGAGTCCAATTCAGGCATCGCAAGTCTGGCTACAGCATACGTTGCCAAGTCCATCTTCAACACTGAAGAAAATGACTTCATCACTGACACCGATGCAAATGACAAGGACTACTCCGCTTCTACCTACTGCTTCATGGCACGTGGTGCCAAGGTAAACACATGCACTACTCACTATCAAACATCTAGTGACAATGACTCTGATTGTGGTTCAAAACCCAGCTACAAAACACTTGCTAAAATTGCAACTGAACAACAGAAAGCTATGGAACATATTCAAAAACTATTAGACAGAAGCGATGATCTGTTAGGTGCTGAAATGACTCGATCTGAATCCTTAATTGAAGACATAAAAAATCTTCATGTTAAGTATGAGGAACTTGAAAGTCGTCATGAAACTCTCTCAACAACTCATGAAAAGCTTTCCTGTGATTATCTTCAAAGGAAGCAAGATCTTTAGAAACTGAGAGTGGCTCATGAAGATCTTCAAAAGGAAAACGAGTCACTTCGCGCCAAACAGATCAGTTCCGCTCAGGAAGGATTTGAACCACCATGTCTTAAATGCATTGAGCGTGATAATGCTGCTTCTGTTGCTGAATGTTCTACTGCTACTACTGTTGCAATATCTTCAACTGTTGATGTGGTAACTAACCCCTCTGCTGAGGATACCACTGCTATTGCTGATGAGAATGCTAGGTTGAAGACATTGCTTGAAACAGGGATGTACAAAAGTCTTAAAGGGCATCAGACACTATGTGATGTCCTCAAAAAGCAGATTTTGAACCGAAACCCGAGGAAAGAGGGTGTTGGGTTCGTAAGGAAAATGAATGCTGATGGCTCTTACTGGAAACCTGAGCAGTACCCCAAAACCACGTGGGTTGCTGCAAAGGAACCTTCAGCAGATCCATCCAATCTATCTGGCTTCACCTGTGCTAACCCCATTATCATTGATGAATCCCTTGATGCAAACTATAAACTGTTTAAGAATCAGAATGGTGAAGTGTTTTCCAGGTACATTGGTACTAACTGTAGGAATGGACCTCCTATGAAGAAGATCTGGGTTCCAAAAAGGTGTCTGGAGAATCTTCCTGTGAATGTCATCATGACACCTCACGTGAAGAAGACAAACCTCAGACCAAAGGCTTCATACGGTCCAAAGGCTTCATACAGACAGAGGACTCACCTGAGTCGCACTAATGCAAATGTTTTGCAGGGAAACCATACTCAGGCATATGAATATGAGAGCGGTTCATCAAACCGCCATGTTCATAAGACCAAGAACTATTCTGCTTATTCTTATGAGTACTATTGTCCGCCTGCAAGACTGTTTGCTAGGGCTCCAAAGCCAAAGTTCTCAGATGCTGCACTTAGACTTATTGCTTCTAAGCCACCCTTGAAGATGTGGGTGGCTAAGAAAGCTTAACTCTCTTTTGCAGGGAAAGGTCTCCAGCAGAAAACCAAAATCGTCTGACGCTATTGCTGGGGACCTTAAACATCTTGTAGGGCGCAAGATCAAATGCCCGAATGGTCTTACTATGTACTTCATTCCTGAATCGCTCGCTACTCTCCCTATTAGTCCTAATCTGGATCTAAGCTTTCATAACCCACTGGTTCGTCAAATGTTTTTGCTTCACAATGCTCTTTGTGAAGCCTATCCCCCTAACTGCACTGTAGGGTACGACACCAGCGTCTTCAGAATGGATTATTGATAGTGGGTGTACAAATCACATGACTGGCAAAAGAAGCCTTCTTATGGACTCAACCTTCCGTCCATCCGACAAGAGCCACATCACATTTGCTGACACTGGTAAAAGTAAGGTATTGGGTCTAGGTAGAGTTGCAATATCAAGGGATCAACACATGGATAAAGTCATGCTTGTTGAATCCCTTGGCTTCAACTTAATGTCTGTCTCAATGCTTTGCGATTTAAACATGATCGTAATATTTGGAAAATATCCTTGCCTTGTTCTAATGGAATCTGACAAGTCTCTAGTATTTGAAGGGTATCGAAAAGATGATTTGTACGTGGTAGATTTCTCAGCAGGACCACAACTTGCCGTATGTCTTCTAGCAAAAGCTTCAGAATGCTGGCTCTGGCATCGGAGGCTTGGGAATGCTGGCATGAGGAACCTCCACACCCTGGAAAAGAAGAAGCATGTCATAGGCATCGAGGGCGTCAAGTTCAAGAAAGATCACTTATGCGGTGCCTGTGAGGCAGGAAAGATGACGAGGGCCAAACATCCCTCGAAGACAATCATGACCACTACTCGACCCTTCGAACTGCTTCACATGGATCTTTTCGGTCCCACTCATTACTCAACTCTTACTACTACTGCTTGTCTCTATGGCTTTGTCATTGTTGATGATTATTCTAGATATACTTGGGTGCACATAATCCTTTACAAGACTGAAGTGCAAGATGTCTTCAGACGCTTCGCCAATCGAGCAATGAACAACTATGGCGCCAAGATAAAGCATATCAGAAGTGACAATGGCACTGAATTCAAGAACACTGGCCTTGATACATATCTTGATACCTTGGGCATCACACATGAATTCTCAGCCCCGTACACGCCACAGCAGAATGGGGTCATCGAACGCAAGAACAGAACACTCATTGAGATGGCCAGAACGATGCTAGATGAATACAAGACTCCAAGAAAATTCTGGCCTGAAGCCATTGATACTGCATGCCATACAATCAATCGTGTTTATCTTCACAAGCTTCTGAACAAGACATCTTATGAGCTCCTTACTGGCAAGAAGCCAAATGTCAGTTACTTCAGAGTATTTGGCGCCAGGTGCTGGATCAAGGACCCACATCACACCTCAAAGTTTGCACCAAAAGCACATGAGGGTTTTATGCTTGGATATGGAAAGGATTCGCACTCTTATAGAGTCTTCAATCTCTTTCATTACAAAGTGGTTGAAACAGTGGATGTGCGGTTCGATGAGACCAACGGTTCACAAAGAGAGCAACTTCCAAATGTGCTAGATGAAGTTCCATCTAGTGAATCAATCAAGCTAATGGGAACTGCAGAAATTATACCTTCTGAAGCTCATCCTAAAGAAGAACTTATCATCTCAGCACCTGATCAACATGAAGACAGTGCTCAGCCTAAAGACATTCCTTCTAACAATGACAATGATCAGCAAGAGCAAAATCTTCGCCCTGTACATCCTCGCGTTGCCAATGAAGTGCAGATTGAAAGAATAATTGATAGCATCAATGCACCCGGTCCACTCACTCGTTCAAGGGCAACTCAGCTAGCAAATTTCTGTGGGCACTTCGCATTCGTCTCAATAATAGAACCCAAGAAAGTTGAAGAAGCCTTCATGGAACCTGAATGGATTCAAGCTATGCAAGACGAGCTTCAACAGTTTGAGCTGAATAACGTATGGGAACTGGTCAAGCGTCTCGATCCTCGGAAGCACAACATAATAGGCACCAAATGGATATACCGCAACAAGCAAGATGAGCATGGTCAAGTTGTCAGAAACAAAGCTCGTCTCATTGCTCAAGGATATACTCAAGTGGAAGGCATTGACTTCGATGAAACATTTGCTCCTGTGGCTAGACTTGAAGCCATACGCATACTGTTGGCCTATGCAAATCATCACAACATACTTCTGTATCAAATGGATGTGAAGAGCGCCTTCCTCAATGGCAAGATTGAAGAAGTGTATGTTGCCCAACCTCCTAGCTTTGAAGATCCAAAACATCCTGACATGGTATACAATCTCAACAAGGCACTGTATGGCCTCAAACAAGCCCCTCGGGCCTGGTATGACACACTCAAATACTTCCTGAAGAGCAAAGGCTTCATACCTAGTTCTCTCGACCCCACTCTCTTCACGAAGACATATGATGGTGAACTGTTTGTGTGCCAAATATATGTGGATGACATTATCTTCGGCTGCACCAATCAGAAGTATAGTGAAGAGTTTGGATATATGATGCAAGAGCAATATAAAATGTCTATGATGGGAGAGCTGAAGTTCTTTCTCGGTCTTCAAATACGACAGCAACGCAATGGCATCTTCATATCTCAAGAGAAGTATCTCAAAGATTGCCTGAAGAAGTTCAGTATGCAAGACTACAAAGGCTTCATGACGCCAATGCCAGCCAAGCATCATCTGGGTCCTGACGACAATGGTAAAGAGTTCGATCAAAAGGTATACCGCTCCATGATTGGTTCTTTACTTTATCTATGTGCATCTAGGCCAGATATTATGCTTAGTGTTTGCATGTGTGCTCGATTTCAAGCGGCACCAAAGGAGTCGCATCACTTAGCTGTGAAGCGAATTCTTCGATATTTGGCTCACACCCCAACTCTAGGATTATGGTATCCAAAGGGCTCAGAGTTTGATCTGGTTGGATTCTCAGATGCTGATTATGCTGGTGACAAAGTTGATCGCAAGTCTACATCAGGCACATGTCACTTTCTGGGACGATCACTTGTATGTTGGTGTTCAAAGAAGCAGAACTGTGTATCTCTCTCCACTGCTGAATCTGAATACATTGCTGCTGGATCTTGCTGCGCTCAGCTTTTGTGGATGAAGCAAATGCTCAAAGACTATGGCATTCATCTGAAGCAAGTGCCACTCTACTGCGACAACGAAAGCGCCATCAAGATTGCCAACAACCCAGTTCAGCACTCGAAGACAAAGCACATTGAAATTCGTCATCACTTTCTCAGAGATCATGTTGTGAAGGAAGATATTGATATCATACACGTCAACACTGAAGAGCAATTGGCAGATATCTTCACCAAGCCCTTGGATGAGAAGAGATTTTGCAAGTTACGCTGTGAGCTAAATATCCTGGAATCCTCAAATGTCCTGTGATCAGGCACACATCCTAACCCTTATGCATATTGATGACTTAGATGTGCAACACACGAAGTAAAGTATATCTTCAATCAATGAAGACATACATTCTAAGTGTGAATACATTAGTGTGGAATTTGACTTTGGAGCGCCACGATAATTGTGCGCCGTGTCTGGGTCTAATACTTCCTATACGGTGGGTAATGCCACCACCAAATGTTCTATTTTGAAGTGTTTCACTCATGGCGTTACCTTGCCATGTCTTCACATTTGGTTTGGCTTCAATCTCAACATGTCTTCATGATTATCTTCACTATGTT
>NC_041380.1:420716176-420723073 GCF_002162155.2 Triticum dicoccoides
CTCTACAACAATCACTTATAGCTATGTCTTCTTGTTGAATCTTTTGAACTAAGTGAATGTGATCGGACCCTAACCTCTCTATGCTATCTATCTCAAACTCTATCTCTCCAAATCATATGCATTCTATTGAAACTGTCGAATGTCTTCTCTGCGTCCTTGTCGGCAGAAGATACAAAGACAAACCTTAAGTCCACCTTCAATGCTCATTCCTCCACATGAAACCCGGAGAAGTAGGAAAGACTACCCGACAATCCAGGCGTGCGTGGGACGTGGAACAAACCCCAAAATTCCGCATAATGGCCACGTGTTCCTCAGATGCGAATCGCCAGGGGCACCTGTGTAATAACGCAGTGCCGCCCCTATACCTATAAATACACACTTCACGGCGGTCATTATCTCTTCTTCCACTCTCGCACGAACCCTAGCGCCACCGCTAGCCCTCGACGACACCGGCGACGAAGCGCTTCGCTGCCGCAACCTCTCCGACGCCGTCTTCACGTCGACCGCGGACATCGTCCTCTCCGCCGTCGCCGTAGGTGTCCTCCGTCGCCAAGTTAGGGCACGGAAGATCGAACTGCTCGGCCTCATCTTCCACTCCGTCTAGCAGTTCTTAGTGTGGTAAATAAAACTTCCTTTTTACGGCACCATTGATCCTATGGCTTTGTCACTTCCTACCACAAGCAGTTTCTATTCACACAAGTTAGATCTCTCTCATACTGCATCTCATAACATGCCTAGTATATTCACTTATGCTTCACAAAGTAGTTAGACTCCTCACTTGTACTGATCTCTGGATTCGTACAAATCTGGAACCAACTCCTTATCTATGAGTGAATGTCTTCGCACGATGAGGTCAATGTATTCTAAACTGATTTATATTCTAAATCTTCTGAGAATGCATATGACCTCCTCCCCTTCCCTCGCACCTTAATGCTGTCATAGGTACATGTCCGTGGGAGAATCCCTTGGTTCTCATAGTCTGCATTCATTTGCAGAATTCTTACAGCATCATATAAATTCTCCCGAAGCAAGTTCCTGTTTGTCCAGCAAGCGAAAATCTTTGAAGCCTTTGAACATGTTGAAGCCTATCAGTTTAAAGTTCATGGCTTCAGAGAAATCAGCAAGGAAGGATGGCAGAAAGCGTCATGGAGAAACATCTAGAGATCTGCCAGATGACCTCTCAGAACTATACAAGACAGATCCTGAAGAGGATTACAATCGGCGCAAGACCCGAATCCAATGGATTCGAAGATATTGGGCAGAACAATGGTTCAAATACCGATTTGTAACCCAAGAATATGCTAAGAAAAATGCCATCAAGAGACCGTGGGGAGACATCCTATACAAGAATCTTCAACCCAGGTCCAGAGATGAAGCCATTGAACAAGGCTTCTGTCCCTGCATGGTCCGTGGGCCACAGCCTGTTGATGCACACCCATCGTCACTACTATGGTGTCGTGACGACATTCTGTTCAAGCGCAACTTCCAGTTTGCCCAGAACTCAGCGAAGCAAAACAAGAAGACATTGGGACTAGACTTCAACCCTGGTCCCTCAGCTCCAAGGGCTGATGGCACACGAGATGCAGAACCCAATGTCGTCGGTCCTTTCTACAACCTTGAAGGCCTCATCACCCATATCTTGGTTCAAGGGACTGCAGTGAATGAGCCTGCAGCTGACGCTGAATCAGATGAAGCGCCAACAGCACCGAAGCCAAAGAAGTTGAAGAAGCCTAAAGCTTCAAAGCCTGCCCCTTCACCAAAAATCTCACGGGCGAAGCCACTGGCAACTGCACCTCCTGAAGACAATGTGCAGTTCGAAGATTTATCACGCATCTCCAAGCCCCAGAAGGTCAAGATGCCTCTGCCACACACCGGCCAAGAGCTAACAGCTGCTGCCATTCTACGCAATGATGCCATTGATCTGTCAAGTGATGAAGATCTTGGAGATGACGCTCTTGAGCAACTCATCAAGAGCAAAGAAGAAGCAGAAATCTTCAATGATCTGCCTCTTTTGATATAACAATCATCCACAACTTCATTGATGAATGGTTTGACATGCCAAACATCAACTTCGAAGATCTCCAACTACCCATTGGCCTCAGTGTCGCCTTCCATGGCGCCATTGCTTCACAGTTAGCTATCGCCCAGCGCATTGTTGAACTGAAGCAAAAGATTGACTATGAAAAGGCTTAGTTCAAGAAGCATATGGCCAAGCTCAGCGTGCAAGAGGTGAAGAACTTCAAGATTATGCTGCACGAGCTCAAGGAAGCCTTTCTCAAGAAACATGCAGAAGCTCAAGGTTCTCGTGAGCGCATGAAGGTTCTAGCTGACAAATGTGTGCAGGCCTACAATGAGGCTGAGAAGCGCAAGGCCCTTGGGCGTCCTGGCATCGACCCCAGGATGGCAGCAAAGAAGATGAAGAAGCCCGCTACGGCTGAACCTGACGCACCAAGGCAGGAAGCAGATCCCATTGTCTTCCCAACTAGAATGACTGGCTCGAAGCCAAAAAGCCGGTCAACCGCTTTAGAGCTCAAGAAGACGAGGACTGCTGAGGCTGAAGCCAGGAAGAGGAAACATCCTAAAGCCTCTCCTATTGCCCCCTCCAAGAAGAAGAGGAAGACCAAGAAAGATCGGGCTGCTCCCATAGAGCCTTTGATAGTTGAACCCATTTCCATGGTTCGTCCTGATGCTGAACGCCAACTGACAATCCATGAGCCTGCGTTCACCGAGGCTCATGAAGTTGAAGACTTTCCAGCATCTGATCCCATCGCTGCTGAAGACATTGGTCAACATGACCATGTAGAAGATGGTGCAGTCCTTCCTCAGCTCGAGAACAACGAACTCATCAGCATTGGTCGTCCTCTGACGCCAATCGCTCAGGATGCTTCATGGGCTGATCGCCCACAAGAGGAAGAAGACTTTGAGGCCCAGCCAACTCCAACTACACAGGCGTCGCCTGCATTGCGTAGGCTTCGCAAAGGACCAAGGCCTCCAGTCTCTGCGTCTGAAGCTGAATCTGCTGAAGACATTCCGGCTGCATCAGCCGATGAAGAAGAAGTCCCACAAGCTGCTACTCCCCTGTCCCACCAAGAAGCAGTTCTCGAGGAGAACGTGATTGAAAATCTTGCGGCTGCCACCACCAATGACCCTGCTGCTTCACCTACTCCTCATGGGAACGAGTATATGCTCTATGTCTTCAAACCTTTTTGGTCCTTACTGATAAAAGGGGGAGAAGCATATGAGGTTGATAGTCTTCAAGCAGGTCCATATGGGCGTGTACTTTATATTTTGCTTCGTGCTTACAACTCTCGTTTTGCTACATTTGGTTCTTTGAGTTGTAACACTTAAACTCGATGGTCGTCTGCTACTTATCTGCCACCTTGTGTTGCGATGATAAATTCCGCATGTGCGACGATAAATTTCGCACATAGATCATTCCGCAGACGTCCATTTTCCATTATGCATGTCATTATCTTCATATACTTTCACATGCATAATGGATTGTCATGATAAGTTGACGTGGATCTCCACAAGTACAACCTGCCATGTGCATTTGCATTCCAAAAGCAAATTACTTATATGCACATCTTCAGGGGGAGCCCTTGCAACTTATGAAGACAATTCCTTATCCTTTACAATTTCACAGATTATATTCCCCGTTGAAAACTTCAACTAGTTTGTCATCAATCACCAAAAAGGGGGAGATTGTAAGTGCATCTAGTGCCACCCCTAGTTGGTTTTCGAGTATTGACGACAAACCTAGTTGAGGGACTAATGTGTTTGTGAGAATTGCAGGATAACACAGGTAGAAGTCCCTCATTGATTCGGTTTTCCTACCAGAGATGACCCCTAAAAATGTATGAAGACATTGAAGTCAAAGGTGGTATATGAAGATATTCAGGTTGAAGACTATGACAAGAGAAGACACCACATGAAGCCTATGGAGCTCGAAGACTTAGATCTTTCAGAGTTCTCTTTCTTCTGTGTTGAGTCATAGGAACCACCGTACTGTTAAGTGGGGTCCAAGAGAACCAGTCGTTATGACTGAAGTGATGCTTAAACAAAACCTATGTCTTCGAGTGAAGACTTTGAGAGCGAATCTTGTCCAGAGTCGGGCAAGTCAGCTTTGCTTGAAGCCCAAGAAAAGTTGCCATGTGAGTTTGAAATCTAACCATTGGAACACGTGTCATTTCCTTAGTGACCCAGGGTCATTTTGGACAAATCAGGTCGGGTTGCCAAGTGGCTATAAATAGCCCACCCCCTACAACCATAAACGGTTGGCTGCTCAGATTCAGAGTATGGCTTTTGTCGTTTGAGAGCAACCCACCTCGAAGCCTTTGAGAGAGAATTCCTTGCGAGGATAAAGCCCTAACCACCCAGAGCCAAAGAGAATTAGGCATCACTTAAGTCTTCTTGTCTGTGTGATCTGAAGACTTATTACACTTGAGGACTGTGCATCCTCCAGCCGGTTAGGTGTCGCATTCTGAGCATCCAAGAGACATTGTGTATTGCCGGTGAACGAAGTCTGTGAAGGTTTGGGAGTCTACCTTGAAGACTTAACAGAGTGATTGGGCGAGGTTTGTGTGACCTTAGCTCAAGGGGAATACGGTGAGGACTGGGTGTCCTGAGCTACGTGTTCAGGACTGGGTGTCCGGGACTGTGTGTCCTAAGGTTTAAATACCTAGCCGCCCTAACCAGACGTACAGTTGTCACAGCAACTGGAACTGGTCCAACAAATCATTGTCTTCAGCAAGTCACTGGTTTCATCTTCCCTTCCCTTTACTTACTGTTACTCCTTGTGAAGTCATTGTATGTTCGCACTATCTTTTGTCTTCACTGAGTGACTGCGTGTTCTGTGTGGCTTCACAATATCTTCCTACCTGATCCTTACTACATTGCCGCTATTAGTCATTATGCTTTCACTTTATTGAATACTTGACTATGGCTTGCCTAGTGTAGTCTACCTTCCGCTGCAGGGTAGTAGGTTTATTTCTATCGTTTGTCTTCATAACTTCCACGTTTTGAAGACTTTCATAAAAATCGCCTATTCACCCCCCTCTAGTCGATATAACGCACTTTCAATGCCCCCTCCGGCGGAGCTCCGAAACAGGCCCCAAGATGGGATCTTGTGGATACAGAAAGTTGCGGCGGTGGAAATAGGTTTTTGGCTCCATATCTGATTGTTTGGGGTTACGTGGGTATATATAGGAGGAAGAAGTACGTCGGTGGAGCAACAGGGGGCCCACGAGGGTGGAGAGCGCACCTGGGGGGGGGTAGGCGGCCCTACCTCGTGGCCTCCTGTTACGTGTCTTGATGTAGGGTCCAAGTCTCATGGGTTGTATTCGATGAGAAAATGACGTCCCCGAAGGTTTCATTCTGTTTGGTCTCCGTTTGATATTCCTTTTCTTCGAAACCCTAAAACACGCAAAAAACAACAATTCTGGGCTGGGCATCCGGTTAATAGGTTAGTCCCCAAAATAATATAAAAGTGGATAATAAAGCCCAATAATGTCCTAAACAGTAGATAATATAGCATGGAGTAATCAAAAATTATAGATACGTTGGAGACGTATCACCAGACTTGATTAAAGAGTCTGAGGAGAAGGTTAAACTAATTCGAGATAGACTGAAGATAGCTCAGTCCAGACAGAAGAGTTATGCAGATTCAAAACGCAAGGAGGTAACCTATGAAATTGGAGATAGAGCATATCTGCGAGTATCACCTTTGCGAGGAGTGAAACGTTTTGGAGTTAAGGGAAAGTTAGCCCCGAGATTTGTAGGACGTATCTTGTTTTGGAACGGATGGGAGAAGTTGCCTACAAGTTGGAGTTACCTGAAGGACTATCAGGAGTTCACGATGTGTTTCACGTTTCCCAGTTGAAGAAGTGCCATGCTGAGATGGCCGATATACCGCTAAGAGATACCGTACCCTTGGAGGCGATTCAGTTGGATAATGATTTGACTTATGAGGAGAAGCTAGTCAAGATTTTGGATTTTGCCAGTCGAGTCACCCGCATCAAGGTTATTAAGTTTTGCAAAGTTCAGTGGAGCCACCATACCAAGGATGAAGCCACCTGGGAACGAGAGGATGATCTTCGCAAAGACCACCCACACCTATTGTAGCCAATCCGAATCTCGAGGGCGAGATTCATCTTAAGGGGGGTAGGTTTGTAACATCCCAAATTTTTAATTTGGAATGCTATACATAGATCATTCTTGCATATCATATTTTATTGCATCTCGTCTCGCGATCCTCGAAATCCTAAGAAACTCAAGGACCCTCTGAGAGAGTTGGGGATTTCCCAGGTTTTCAAAGTTGATTTTATCAAATTTTGAAACAAGGATTTTTGGTTTTAATTATTTTTCTCTCCGAAAATATTTCATATTAAAGTAAATGAGAGGAGATAATATGACTTCTCCAAAATAATTGAAATATTGGAGGAAAAATATTAAAATCAAATATTTGTTTTTATTTGAATTTTATTGCAATTTTGCTTGCATTAGAAAAATTGCATGTTTTCAAAATTGCATTTTAGGGCCAAGAAAATGTTCATCTCGTTCTAAATATTTTATTTAGACGGTGAAAATTTGTTTTGGCATTTTTAGTTTTTTATTTTATTTTTCTAGGATTTTTTTGTTCGGCCAAATTGTTTTAAAAAAAATCTTCGGGCGCCGACTGGGCCGAAACCCAGCCAGGCTGGCCCACCTTCCCCGCTGCCTCGTCCCGCGCCAGGACAGCCCCGCCGCCGCCGGCTCGGACGGAGTCCGAGCCAGACTCCGCCTCCTCGCCGTCTTGCCCCCTCCCCCAAGCAACCTCCCCCTCCCCTCTTTAAATACCCAAGCCCCCCCGCCACCACCACCCACCCCGCCGCCCGCAGCCCCGCCACCGCAGCCGCG
>NC_041380.1:420723670-420895605 GCF_002162155.2 Triticum dicoccoides
CTCTACCGCGCCTCGCCGCCGCCGCTCCTGCGCCACACCGCCTCCCCGCCGCCTCGCCTTGCCGCCACCTCGCCGCCTCACCCCACCGCCGCTTCCACGTCTCGCCGGACCCGACGAGGTAGCCGTTCGCCGCTGTTTTTTAAAGAAAACCGTTTCGGTTTTTTTTGAAAAACCTAGTTCGTTTTTTAGATCGGTTCGTCGGTTTTTCCCGGTTCTTCTTTAGTGGATGTTCGTCCGTATGTTCATTTTAATGAACGGTTTTCGCTCGTTAGTTACAGACAACGAACGCTCATTCGTTAGCCTGTTCGTCAGCTTTCTTTTATCGGATTTTCCGCAATTATTTCTGATCACGATTTCTGATCCGATTTCCGTTTCAGTTTATCTTTTCGCTCGTTTATCGGAATCAGGCGATTCAAGCGCCTAGATCTTTGCCTCGAGACCCTCTTTCTGTTTAATCAACTTAAATAGGATTTTGCTACTGTAAAATTTGACCTTAGTTTAGATTAGTAAACGGATCTTGTTTCTTTCGCTGTTTGAGTTTCGTTGCTCTGTTTGATTTGATTCTTTTTGCAGCTAGAGTTCTTAAGTTGAACTTTCTGGTAGATCTTCTTATTTGAGATTTACCCGTGTTTGTTTGCTTGATTGCTTATGTATGCTATTGTTTGTTTGCGATAGAATTCCCGGAGTGCGAAGCATGTTATTTGGAGTCCCTAGGTTTCGCGGATCATCAGCAAGGCAAGTAACACTTTGATCATATCCCTTTATCACCCAGTTTTTATGCATTAGTTCCAATCCTCAAACATTGCATGATTAGGATGCCATTAACATGTGGGTTGGGAAGTAGTTGATGAGGTAGGACCTATTGCCCTGCTATATTTCAAACCTTGGGAGTTACTTATACGAATTGCTTATATTGCTATGCTATGCTTGTAGACGTGGTTTGGGTGAGTGAAATCCATGACAGATGTGAGATTGTTAATTAATGGTTTAACTTAAGGTGGCAACTTGAATACACATCTGGGTGGATTGAGGCACCTGGAGAACCCAGTGTTGCCTGTATTTTTGGAAATCCCGGGGTTCTGTGTGATTTTCCTATGGACCACCACCCAGGCTCAAAGGGAACTGAGATGATTCATGCTAGAAACTTCCGTGTGCAGCCACAAGCTATTATGGGCTCTAGCATAGTTGAGTAAGTTACGTGAAGCTCTTGAAGAGGTGGATCAGCAGGTAGTGGGTTGTAGGTTTGGTATGGTCTGCCCGGAGTAGAGAGTTAATGTTTCTGAAAGACTGTGTCTCGGTCATCCGTTTCTCAAACATCATGTAGTGCGAGAAATCCAACGGAGGCGATCGAGTCTTGTGGGGGAAAGTGCGCAAACCTCTGTAGAGTGTACAAACTAATCATGGTTAGCCGTGTCCCCGGTTATGGACATCTTGAGTATCTAATACTTGGAGTATCTTAAGTATCTCATCACTTTTTACCTTAATATTGTTGTGTTGATAATTACTTTAATTGGGATTGAGTTGGAGGAACCTTCTCAATAATGTTTCAGCTACCATGATAGTTAAATTAAAATCTATTCCTTTGTTGTAGGAAAAAATTGGCTTTTCGCAAAACAATAACCATAGAGCTTTCCACCAGCCAAATATGCATGTAGTGATAACATTATCCTATTCTTGCTCTACTGTGTTATTTTGCCAGCATATTCCATGTGCTGACCCATTTTCGGGCTGCAACGTATTATGTTGCAGACTTTTCAAACGAGGAGTAAGGTTCGTTAGGTCGTTGCCGTGCAGCTCAGCTATGCCGTTGGAGTTGATGGACTCACTTTATCTTCCAAGCCTTCCGCTGTTATCGTGTTAGATGGCCTTAAGCCATATTTATTGTAATAAGTTCTCTTTTGAGACATTCGATGTAATAAGTGTGTGATTGCTACTCTGTTATAAATCCTTCGAGTACTGTGTGTGTCAGCATTACTGATCCAGGGATGACACTGAAGCATAGAGACTTGACCGTTTGAGGTCGGGTCGCTACACTTATATAATGGGATGGATGGAGTGTTGTACTACATCATTTTTCAATTGTTGTTTAGCTTCTAATATTAACTTGGTGCTTTTAGGTACATATATCATTGCCAAAGATTCACACTTCGACCCTTTCTACGTATGGGGCAATGAGATATTCATGAACCAGCATCAAGTGAGGAAACTGATAAAGATTGTTATTAAAATGGGTCAAAAGATGTCAATCGAACTATTTGTTTACACTTTATGCAAGACAACAGTGAACTGCAGGATGGTAAGTAAGAACCCTGTAGCCTTCTTTTTACTGCTCGTAATGAGTTGTGTTAGATGACAATATCTGAATCTTTTTTCTTTTGCAGTGGATCCTGAAGCAGTTTACTCAAGATTACCTCTCAAACTGCATGATTGGTGGCCGACCATCACAAAGGGTTGGACTAGAGTCCTGCATGCCTTCTGCATCCAGGAGAGCACAATAGGGCCATTTCGCTTCACCTTGTTCAGCAACTGGAATGTCAGTCGCCTCTTTCTTTACCATATGTAATAGTACAAGCACAGAACCCTGATACATCATTCTTTATTTGGTGCTTCTATAATTCTTAAACATATGTACCTGTGAATCGAATAATGCATTGGTTGTTTGAACCTGATGGATATGAATAAATCTATAGCCTACTTTCAAGTTTAAATTAGGTACAATTTTAAATAGCAGCAATTAAATTAGGGTGAAATTACGTTGTGCATGTCATTACTGCACACACGGTTGGTAAAACACAAACGTTTGCGATATACACCATAATCCAAGACGGTTCACAAAGAGGAAACGTGTGCAACCATGCACACAGTTGCTATTTGCAAAGCGTGTGTGATGTCAGACACTATCACATACAGCGCGGGAAAACTAAATGTGTGTGATTGTCTACCTATCGTACACGGTTTATAATCATGAACTGTTTGTGATGTGCCAGGCATCGTAAAACTCCCGTGCCTAGAATCCACCTAGAAAACTCTCGTGCCTGGAATCTGCCTGGTTTTAGGCAGAACCACAAAACTCCGGTTGTGATGGCAATGTGAGCACAAACAAGTAGCAAGGATGAAGCATTTGGGATATTCGAGATATCGGAAACGGTTATATAGGGACAACTGTATGCATCAAGGCTCCCTATCCCTGATGGTTTCTAGGTCATGTGGGAAGGACCCCCTATCACCCACACTCACTTGGCGATGGTTCCAAATGCCGTCACGGAAAGGGATTAAAAACTGTTTCTTTAGGACCGACGTGCACCAGTGAATACCGCTCTAATCTTGAACACGAGCATGCTTTGTGAGTAGTTCCATTTTTTGTTGAGGACATGGGATAAGTATTGTTATAAGTAATCACGTGAATTTGGTATTCGTTCAATTTTTTGGTGAGATGTATGTTGTCTTTCCTCTAGTGGTGTTATGTGAACGTCGACTACATGACACTGCAGCATGATTTGGACCCAAGGGAAGGCATTGGGAACTAATAAGTAGATGATGGGTTGCTAGAGTGACATAAGCTTAAACCCTAGTTTATGCGTTGTTCTGTAAGGGGCTGATTTGGATCCACATGTTTCATGATATGGTTAGGTTTATCTTAATTCTTCTCTCGTAGTTGAGGATGCTTGCGAGAGGGGTAATAATAAGTGGGAGGCTTGTCCAAGTAAGGAAAGCACCCAAGCACCAGTCCACCCACATATCAAATTATCAAAGTAATGAACGTGAATCATATGAGCATGATGAAAACTAGCTTGACAATAATTCCCATGTGTCCTCGGGAGCACTTTGCTTTATATAATAGTTCCTCCAGGATTATCCTTTGCTACAAAAGGATTGGGCCACCTTGTTGCACCTTTGTTACATTTGTTACTTGCTACCCGTTACGAATTATCTTATTACCAAACTATTTCTTACCAATAATCTCAGTGCTTGCAGAAAATACCTTGCCGAAAATCGCTTTTCATTTCCTTTTGCTCCTTGTTAGGTTTGATACTCTTACTTATGGAAAGTACTATGATTGATCCCCTATATTTGTGGGTCATCAAGACTCTTTTCTGGTGCCGTTTCCGGGGAGTGAAGCGCCTTTGGTGAGTGGAATTTGGTTAGGAAACATTTATATTACATGCTGAAATGTATTGTCACTTGTCACTATGGAAAATAATCCTTTGAGGAACTTGTTCGGGTTATCTTCACCTCGACCGAAAGAACAAAGAGTTGCTCCTCAACCTACTCCACCTATTTGAAATATTTATTATGAAATTCCTTCGGGTATGATAGAGAAGCTTCTAGCTAATCCTTATGCAAGAGATGCAACACTACATACTGATATGCATCTAATCTATGTGGATGAAGTTTGTGGATTATTTAAGCTTCCAGGTTTGGCCGGAGATGAATTCAAGAAGAGTCTTCCCTTTATCTTTGAAGGGAAAGGCATTGACATGGTATAGGTTATGTGATGATATTGGAGCTTGGAATTACAACCGATTGAAACTGGAATCTCATCAGAAGTTTTACCCTATGCATCTAGTTCATCGTGATCGGAATTATATATAATATAATTTTTGGCCTTGTGAAGGAGAAAGTATTTCTCAATCTTGGGGGAGGCTTAAGTCAATATTATATTAATTCCCCAATCTTGAGCTCTCAAGAGAAATTATTATTGAGAATTTTTATGCTCGACTTTCTCGTAATGATCAATCCATGCTCGATACTTTTTGTACTAGTTCTTTTATGAAGAATACTATTGAATTCAAATGGGATCTTTTGGAAATATGCAACTCTGAAGATTGAGAGATCAATGAAGGTAAGAGTCAGGTATAAAGCTCGAATTTGATTGTGTTAAAACTTCCATGGATACTGATGCTTTTCATAATTTTGGCACCAAAGATGGACTTGACTCTGAGATAGTAGCTTCTTTCTGTGAATCATTTGCTACTCATGTTGATCTCCCTCAGGAGAAGTGGTTTAAATATCATCCTCCCATTGAAGTAAAAATAGTAGAACCCGTTGAAGCTAGAGAAGGAACTACTACTTATAATGCTGATCCAGTTATTCTTACTGCTTACATTAATAAACCACCTTTTTCCTATTAGGATAAAAGAACATGCTAAAGCTTCAGCCGTGGTTCGTAAGAGTTATACAAGAACACCTACACCACCTGAACAAATTAAAGTTGAACCTAATTTTGCTATGGTTAAAGATCTCTTGGCTGGAGAAAATTGATGGGCATGTTATTTATTTATGTGATAAAGCCACTAGAATTACTAAACCCGATGAAAAAGATAAACATAGACCTATTGTTGGCATGCCTGTTGTCTCTGTTAAAATAGGAGATCACTATTATCATGGCTTACGTGAATTGGGTGCTAGTGTGAGTGCTATCCCGTTTACTTTATATCAAGAAATTATGAATGATATTGCACCTGCTAAGATAGAAGACATAGATGTTACTATTAAGCTTGCCAATAGAGACACTATCACACCACTTGGGATTGTTAGAGATGTTGAAGTATTGTGTGGGAAAATAAAATACCCTACTGATTTTCTAGTTCTTGGTTCCCCACAAGATGAATTTTGTCCCATTATATTTGGTAGACCTTTCTTAAACACAGTTAGTGCTAAGATAGATTGTGAGAAAGAAACTGTAAGCGTAAGTTTTGGCGATGTGTCTCATGAGTTTAATTTCTCCAAATTTTGTAGACAACCTCATGATAAATAATTGCCTAGTAAGGATGGAATTATTGGTCTTGCTTCTATTGTTGTGCCTCCTACTGATCCTTAAGGACAATATTTGCTAGACCATGAAAATGATATGCATATGAATGAGAGAAACGGAATAGATGAGATAGTCTTTAAACAAATGCATGTTTTGAAACACAATTTGCCTGTTGAGACTCTTGGAGATCCTCTTCCTCCTAAGAGTGATCCTGTGTTTGAGCTTAAACAATTACCTGATACTCTGAAATATGCTTATCTTGATGAAAAGAAGATATATCATGTTATTATTAGTGCTAACCTTTTAGAGCATGAGGAAAAGAGATTATTGAAAACTCTGAGGAAGCACCATGCCGCTATTGGATATACTCTTGATGATTTTAAGGGCATTAGTCCCACTCTATGTCAACATAAAATTAAAATGGAACCTGATGCTAAACCAGTTGTTGACCACCAGCCATGGTTATATCCAAAGATGAAAGAAGTGGTAATAAATGAAATATTAAAGCTTCTGGAAACAAGTATAATATATCCTATAGCTGATAGTAGATGTGTATCTTGTTCAATGTGTGCCTAAGAAGGGAGGCATTACATTAGTCCCTAATGATAAAAATGAATTGACCCCGCAAAGAATTATCACAGGTTATAGAATGGTAATTGATTCTAGAAAATTAAACAAAGCTACTAGGAAAGATCATTATACTCCGGCTTTTATTGATCAAATGCTAGAAAGTCTCTCAAAACATACACATTTATGCTTTCTAAATGGATACTCTAGTTTTTCCCAAATACATGTGACATAAGTGGATCAAGAAAAAACTATGTTTACATGCCCTTTTGGTACTTTTGCATATAGACGTAAGCCTTTTGGTTTATGCAATGCACCTTCTACCTTTCAAAGAAGTATGATTGTTATATTCTCTGGTTTTTGTGAAAAGATTGTTGAGGTTTTCATGGGTGATTTTCTGTATACGAAACTTCTTTGATGATTGCTTAAGCAACCTTGTTCGAGTTTTGCAGAGATGTGATGAAACTAATCTTGTCTTGAATTGGGAGAAGTGCCACTTTATGGTTAATGAAGGTATTGTCTTGGGGCATAAAATCTCCGAATGAGGTATTGAAGTTGATAAAGCTAAATTTGGTGTTATTGAAAAAATGTTGTGTCCTAAAGATATCAAATGTATAAGAAATTTCCTTGGCCATGCTGGTTTCTATAGGAGGTTTATCAAAGACTTCTCTAAAATTTCTAAGCCTGATACGTCCCCAACATATCTATATTTTTTGCTTGTTTCATGCTGTTATATTATTATTCATGGATGTTTTACAATCATTTTATAGCAACTTTATATCATTTTTTGGGACTAAACTATTGGCATAGTGCTGAGTGCCAGTTGCTGCTTTTGCTTGTTTTTTACTTCGCAGAAAATCAATACCTAATGGAGTCCAAATGCAACAAAACTTTTTTGAGAATTTTTATGGACCAGAAGGAACAACTTGGGTGAAAGAAGTACCAGAGGGGTGCCCCGAGGGGGCACAACCCACCTGGGCGCGCCTGGGGGCCCAGGTGTGCCCTGGTGGGTTGTGCCCACCTCGGTGGCCTCCAGCACCGCCTCTTTGCTCTATAAATACCCCAAAAATCCAAAAACCCTAGGGGAGTCGACAAAACACAATTCCAGCCGCCGCAAGTTCCAGAACCACCAGATCCAATCTAGACACCATCACGGAGGGGTTCATCATCCTCATTGGTTCCTCTCCAATGATGCGTGAATAGTTCATTGTAGACCTACGGTTCCGCAGGCAGTAGCTAGATGGCTTCGTCTATCTCTTTTGATTCTCAATACAATGCTCTCTTGGAGATTTATTTGATTAACTCTTTTTGTGGTGTGTTTGTTGGGATCCGATGAACTTTGAGTTTATGATTAGATATATTTTATCCATGAAAGTTATTTGAGTTTTGATCTCTTATATGCATGATTTCTTATAGCCTCGTATTTCTTCTTCGAATATTTGGTTTAATTAGGTCAACTAGATCAATTTTTCTTGCCATGGGAAGAGGTGCTTTGTGATGGGTTCGATCTTATGGTGCTCAATCCCAATGACAGAGGACATGACATGTATGTATCGTTGTTATTAAGGATAACAAGATGGGGTCTATTCCTACATGAATAGATCTTGTCTACATCATGTCATCATTCTTATTGCATTACTCCGTTTCTCCATGAACTTAATACACTAGATGCATGCTGGATAGCGGTCGATGTGTGGAGTAATAGTAGTAGATGCAGGAAGGAGTCGGTCTACTAATCTTGGACGTGATGCCTATATAATGATCATTGCATGGATATTGTCATAATTATTTGAAGTTCTATCAATTGCCCAACAGTAATTTGTTTACCCGCCGTATGCTATTTTTCTCGAGAGAAGCCACAAGTGAAATCTGAAGGAAATATGCCCTAGAGGCAATAATAAAGTTGTTATTTATATTTCCTTATATCATGATAAATGTTTATTATTCATGCTAGAATTGTATTAACCAAAAACTTAGTGCATGTGTGAATACATAGACAAATAGAGTGTCCCTAGTTTGCCTCTACTTGACTAGCTCGTTAATCAAAGATGGTTAAGTTTCCTAGCCATAGACATGTGTTGTCATTTGATGAACGGGATCACATCATTATAGAATGATGTGATGGACAAGACCCATCCATTACCTTAGAATCTATGATCGTTTAGTTTATTGCTATTGCTTTCTTCATGACTTATACATGTTCCTATGACTATGAGATTATGCAACTCCCGAATACCGGAGGAACACCTTGTGTGCTATCAAACATCACAACCTAACTGGGTGATTATAAATATGCTCTACAGGTGTCTCCGATGGTGTTTGTTGAGTTGGCATAGATCAAGATCAGGATTTGTCACTCTGATTGTCAGAGAGGCATCTCTGGGCCCTCTTGGTAATGCACATCACTATAAGCCTTGCAAGAAATGTGACTAATGAGTTAGTTACGGGATGATGCATCACGGAACGAGTAAAGAGACTTGCCGGTAACGAGATTGAACTAGGTATGATGATACCAATGATCGAATCTCGGGCAAGTAACATACCGATGACAAAGGGAACAAACGTATGTTGTTATGCGGTTTGACCGATAAAGATCTTTGTTGAATATGTAGGAACCAATATGAGCATCCAGGTTCCGCTATTGGTTATTGACCGGAGAAGTTTCTCGGTCATGTCTACATAGTTCTCGAACTCGTAGGCTCCGCACGCTTAACATTCGATGACGATTGATATTATAAGTTTATGTGATTTGATGTATCGAAGGTTGTCCGGAGTTCCGAATGAGATCACGGACATGATGAGGAGTCTCGAAATGGTCGAGACATAAAGATTGATATATTGGACCATGTTGTTCGGACACCTGAAGTGTTCCGGAGAGTTTCGGATAAAACCGGAGTGCTGGAGGGTTACCGGAACCCCCCAGGAAGTTAATGGGCCACCATGGGCCTTAGAGGAGAGAGGGACGGCCAGGAGGTGGCGCCCCCCAATCCGAATTGGACAAGGGGTGGGGGCGGCGCCCCCCCTCCTTCCTTCTCCCCCCTTCCTCCTTCCTTCCCCTCCTTGTTGGACTAGGAAACGGGGGAACCTACTCCTAGTAGGAGTAGGATTCCCCCCTTGGGCCACGCCCTTGAGTCCGGCCAGCCCCCCTCCCCTCCTTTATATAAGGGGGAGGGGGGCACCCCATAGACACATAAGTTGATTTCTTAGCCGTGTGCGGTGCCCCCCTCCACATTTTTCCACCTCGGTCATATTGTCGTAGTGCTTAGGCGAAGCCCTGCATCGGTAACATCATCATCACCGTCACCATGCTGTCATGCTGACGAAACTCTCCCTCAGCCTTAGCTGGATCTACAGTTCGAGGGACGTCACCGAGCTGAACGTGTGAAGATCGTGGAGGTGCCGTGCGTTCGGTACTTGATTGGTTGGATCACGAAGACGTTCAACTACATCAACCACGTTACTAAACACTTTTGCTTTCGGTCGATGAGGGTACGTAGACACACTCTCCCTTCTCGTTGCTATGCATCTCCTAGATAGATCTTGCGTGATCGTAGGAATTATTTTGAAATACTGTGTTCCCCAACAGTGGCATCCGAGCCAGGTCTATGCGTAGATGTTATATGCACGAGTAGAACACAAAGAGTTGTGGGCGATAATAGTCATACTGGTTACCGGCATGTCATGCTTTGATTCGGCAGTATTGTTGGATGAAGCGGCCCATACTGACATTACATGACCGTGTTCATGAGACTGGTTCTACTGCCGTGCTTCACCCACATGTGGCTAGTGGGTGTCTATTTCTCCAGCTTTAGTTGAATCGAGTGTGACTATGCTGGTTCTTGTTGAAGGTTAAAACAGCACACCTTACGAAAAATCGTTGTGGTTTTTGATGCGTAGGTAAGAACGGTTCTTGCTAAGCCCGTAGCAGCAACGTAAAACTTGCAACAACAAAGTAGAGGACGTCTAACTTGTTTTTGCAGGGCATGTTGTGATGTGATATGGTCAAGACGTTATTATATAAATTGTTGTATGAGATGATCACATTTTGTAACAAAGTTATCGGCAACTGGCAGGAGCCATATGGTTGTCGCTTTATTGTATGAAATGCAATCACCATGTAATTGCATTACTTTGTCACTAAGCGGTAGCGATAGTCGTATAAGCAATAGTTGGCGAGACGACAACGATGCTACGAAGGAGATCAAGGTGTCAAGCCGGTGACGATGGTGATCATGATGATGCTTTGGAGATGGAGATCAATGGCACAAGATGATGATGGCCATATCATATCACTTATTTTGATTGCATGTGATGTTTATCCTTTATACATCTTATTTTGCTTAGTACGACGGTAGCATTATAAGATGATCTCTCACTAAATTTCAAGGTACAAGTGTTCTCCCTGAGTATGCACCATTGCTACAGTTCGTCGTGCTGAGATGTCGGATTTCGGGTTCCGGCAGACCCTTGAGGTTCGAACACTGGGGTGCACGCGGAGATTTCGCTTCCTACCTACCTGCACCCCTCCGCCTCGCTAAGATCTAAGCTATGAAAAGAACAACACAAGAGACATAGGGTTTATACTGGTTCGGGCCACCGTTGTGGTGTAATACCCTACTCCAGTTTATGGTGTGGTGGATTGCCTCTTGGGCTGATGATGATGAATGATACAAGGAAGAATAGCCTCGCGAGGGTCTGTTCTTGGCTGGGGCGATGAACTGCTAGGAGGAGTTCAGCCACCCTTCTTTCTCTCTCTCTGATCAAACCTCTCCTCTTAACCCTTCCGACCCCCTCTCTTCGGTGGGTGGCTGGTCCTATTTATAGAGGCCCTAGTCCTCTTCCCAAATATCGAGCAGGAAGGGAGCCAACAATGGCGGGCTAATTTGAAGGGGGACAGCTAGTACTCGCTACCCTGACAAAAGTAGTCTTCGCCTGCACAAAGCTCTGGTGGTGACGCCGTCCTGGGCTCCACGATGACCTCCGTCTTGTAGTCTGCCTGGTCTTGGTCTCGTTGCACCGAAATGGCAACCTTTGCCTGATGCCTTGGTACTCCGCGGCTGCGCTTGCCCCCTTTGCACCAAAGAGGAAAGGAGGACACTGCATGGGCTGGCACCCGCCTGGCGCCCTTGGTCATCATCGCTTGCGTCACGGGCACCTCGTGAGGTACCCCGCCTTGATCTCTCCGCCTTCTCGCGAGCCAGCCTGATGAGGCCGTGCCTGAGGAAGCTCCGTGCCATCCACCCCGCGAGGCTTGGCCCCTCGCGAGTGTCTTGGGTCTGTGTTGATGAAGATGGGCCGTGCTGGGCCCCCCTTTGAGCCACGCCGCAGGCAGGCAAGTCTGGGGACCCCCGTTCCTAGAACGCCGATAGTATCCCCCGGGCCCAAGGCGCGCCCGGACTTGGCCGTGTAGGGAGGCGGAAGGGCAAGAGCGAAGCGCCGCGGGCCCTAACAGCCTGCGGCCTTGGGCGCCGCGTGGCGGTTGATTGGACGTGGGCGGCACTGTTCCCCCACGCCCTCCTTATTTTGCGCCATGCTAGGCGGACCCGTAGTTGTACACAGCCGTTCCCCTTTCTGTTGCTCGAGCGCCCTCTGTCCTTCCTCCGCTCGAACTCTGGTTTCTTTTTTCAACCCAATCTTGAACCTCGCCCCTTCCCATCGCCATGGCTCAGACGAAGAAGGGAAGAGGGATGAGACCCGTGTCTCCGCCTTGCTCGCCGCCGTTGGCGGCCCCCGCCGAGGGCTTGGGCAAGGTTAGCTCGCCTCTGGCCACCATCTTCAACGAATGCGGGAGGACGACGGCCTGGCCCGCGTTCCACTTCTCCATCGACAAGATAGTCACCAAGGTCCCGTATTTTGCCGATGCCCTGTGGGCGGGTCTGGTTCCTCCCTTTTCTGATTTCTTCAATGCCGTGCTTTCCCACTATCAGATCCACATGATGCATTTGGGTCCTGAATCCATCACTCTCCTTTCGGTCTTCGCCTTTGTTTGCGAGGCTATGATGGGCATCCTTCCTTCGGTTGTCTTGCTGCGCCACTTCTTCTCGCTGCGCCTTGTTGACCCTACCCAATGCTGGGCGTGTGCGAGCTTCGTTGCCGCGTCTAAGACGACGACCTCTGGGATTGACTTCAGGCTCCCTCCGCCCGCGGCTGGGTTCCGCAAGCGGTGGCTGTATGTGGATGCTGGGGTGCCCAGCCCCCTGCTGTCGGAGCCAACTTCGCCTGCTGTCCCCAATTCGGGCTGGGGCCAGGAGACGCTTGAGAGCCCCCGGCTCGTCTTCGTCTGGCACCGCTTCGCGTTCTTGAGGTCGCTGGGCGTGACAGCGCCCAAGGTGGTGAAGGAGTTCATGCTACGCCGCGTTGCTCCTCTCCAACGCCACTCCCGCCGGATGTGGGCCTTCAGCAGGCGCGATGATCGTATGAGGCTCCAGGAAGAGGACCTGACGCCTGAAGTGCTGAGGACGGCGCTGTACCTCTGCCAAAGCAGGGGCAATTTTGTGAGGCAGATGCCTATCTTCGATGAGTGGGGGCCGCGCCCCGACGGCCTCCAGGGGCCTCGCGAGAACCCAGTGGTGGTGACTGCCCTTCTAGTTGGCCAAGGCGACTTTTCCTCAAGTGGCGGAGCAGGGAGGCATGAGGCGCTAGAGGCCGAGGGGGCTCCCAGTGGAGTGACAGCGCCGGGCGATGCTCATGAGGAAGCAGTTATTGGGGCCCGTGCCGCTGAGGCTGAGGGTGACAAGCAGCTGCCCTCTGCTCCTACGATCGAGGCCCCTGAGGCTCCGGCGGCTTCTCTTGGCGAGGCGATTGGCAGCGCACATCAGGCAGGCGCCCCTGACGCAGATCGCCTTGACGCTCCATCTTCATTGCAGGTTGATCCCTGCGCCCAACTCTTAGGCCGCTTCCGCATGGACTTCGAGGCCCTCCGGAAGAGAAGGGAGGCCCTGGGCGAAGATTACCCTTGTCGCCTGCTGAAGCGTAGGAGGTACTTCGCCACTGATGACTAAGCCTTCTCCTTTCCCAGTTCCCGATCCTTCTGTTGCTCTTACTGACCCTTGCTCCGCAGGCCCCTTCCAGCCGAGCTTGCGAAGACGGCTGAGGAGCCGTCGCCCTTGGCTTCTCCCCCTCCACCGTCCTCAAGCGCTCCAAACAGTGGAGCCCTTGTGGTGAGGGCGATCGACGAGGCGATCCGTCCCGAGGCGTATCGTGGCCCTGCGCACCTCGCGATCCTTCGCGGGCCTTCTCGTGGCATAGCCAGCCTGCCGTGGGCTTCTCGCCTGGTCGTGGACTGCGATTGGTTGAGGCACTTTCTGTGGTCTTCACCTGGGGACGGGCTGGCCCCAGGCCGGGCTTCTGACGTGGCGTGCCCGGCCATCGCGAGGGTGCCAGCCCCCAGCCCCCGGCCCGAAGGGGGAGTGCCGACTCGTGGCCCCCGACGCTTGCTTGGGGTAGATGATGGCGTGGAAGACGTGTTCGAGAGTGCTCGGGAGCGTCGCGCTCTCCGCCAAGGATTCCTTCAAAGGGCGGCTGACGTGGTAAGCCTGCTTGGAGAGGAGCTTGCCGATGAAGACGCGTGCCTTGAGGCCGAGGGCCTGCGCCTGGCTGCAGAGAGGCGCGAGCTGGAGGGCGCCATCGCCCTTGCGCGCCGTCAGCATGATCTTGACGATGCAGAGGCCAAGGCGTCGCTGGTGGCCTCTCGGGAGGCCCGATCTTGGGCCGCTGAGGAGGCTCGGGAAGCTGACCGGCGGCGAACGGCGGTGGAGGAGCGGGCTCGGGAGCTCCTGGCCTGGTGCCACTCATTGGAGGAGCAGGTGGAGCTATGGGAGGCAGCCCTCGCATCGATGAAGGTGGCCTCCGGCGACTCAGCAGAGCTCCAGAAGCGTGAGGAGGCGCTGACGCTGGAAGCCGCCAAAAGTACCCGTGAGTACGATCGTCTGGAGACGAGGGAGCGCTTGGTGACGCAGGCGGAGGATGATGTTGCTGCATAGGAAGCCCGCGTCCTGGAGGAGGTCGGACGTCGAGTAGCGATGGCGCCTTTGAACCTCGAGCACGAGTTCAAAGAGAAGCTGGGGTTGATCCAGGCCGAAGCTGAAGGCAGTACTGCTGCCTTGAGGGCCAAGCTGGAGGAGGCGACGTGGCGGGCCGATGCTTTCCGGGCCCGCTCTTGAGGTGGCGTAAGGTGAGTTAACCGCGTCCCAGGCCGAGGTGCTCCTTCTCCGCCAGCGGGTGGAGGAGGCCGAGGTCGTCGCGGGCCAGAACGCGGACGAGATACGTCAGCGGCGGATCCTGGAGCATGAGCACGGCCCCATGCTCACCATGCTCCGAGAGAGAGCCAACGCAGCCTTGGGGAACATCTGCGAGGCGGCTGTTGGCGAGCTGCATGTAGTCAACTATGCTGGCAATCTTCAGTTCTTCACCGACGTGGTGACGCAGCTGGAGGCGCGGTCGGTCAGGGCTGACAGGTTGGTGGAGGAGAGGAGCCGCGCCCTGCTCGGGCGCGCCTTTTCTCGTGTCTTCAGCCACCTCCGGAACATGGATCCCCACTTTGATTTTGACGCCGCCATCGCCCCAGTCCCCCAGGCCGTCTGAGGCGATTTGGCGCACTGGGTGGAAGACAATGTGGATGCTCTTATCAGGGCCTTCGCTTCAGACAACGACGACGTGATCGTGGCGGCCGACGAGGACGGCGTGGTGAACGGCCCTGACGCCACTGGCGGCGATGCGGACAGCGATGACGAGTTCAGCGACGCCAGCAACGGCTCAGGTGGTGCTCCTGAGAATGCATTGGGGGATTTATCCGACTGATTGTGCATCATTCCTACTTCCTTACCCTGCATGAATAGAACTCAGGTTTTGGCCTGATGGCAGTGAGAGCATTTTGGAGGGGGAGCCCCTTATGTAAAACTTGTGTTCATCGTATTAGTAGACGCTAAATTGCCCATGCGCCCGCGCCAAGTGGTTGGCCTAAGCGACGCGCTGGTCGGCTAGTTTACCTTTGTCCCGTGCTGGCCCTAAGGCAGCCTGTGGGAGGTTGTGGTGTCTAGAGTGTTCCCTGATTGGGTTCGTAGGATTTGCAGTAAAACGCCCTCCTGAGAGGACACGTCGGCGGCAGTCTGGGCTGCGCGCAAGCTAGGCCTGACCCGGCTCGCGAGGGGCTCGCGAGGGGAGGCAGCTGAGGCGAAGTGGTAACCAAAACGCGAGAAATTGCTCGGACGAGACTAAGCACCCCTTCCCCGAACACACGCAAATCTCAAATTCGAATCCAACTTGAATCCAGCGGGGGAAAGCGACAACCAAAGGGAAAAGCAACGAAAGCAAGCAAAAGGCCGCTTCCAGCACCTAGTCTAGTCTTGGACGTCTTCTCACCAGCGCGGAGCTAAGTGCTGCCACTGGGCGTGGGAGGGAGCCACAGGGCCTGAGGCCGGCACCCCTGAGACTCCGAGGCGTGTACAGCCCCACTCATTATTACGTGAGAGTGTCACGGGGCGGCGAGCTTCACAGGCACTGGGCCTTCTTCACAGGTACTGGCCTTGCTTCATATCGCCAGATGAGGGCCCCGCCTTGCGCCACACTCTAGTGCCATCAACGACGACCGGAAACCAGGACGCCGCCGATGGGGTAGAGCGGTCGCCAGCGGTTCCCCCGACGACCACGGGTCCTCCGCCGGGGGCAAGCCCTGAGGCACCTCTCCAGCGGAGGGCCTACCTCCTGAGAACACCTTGCTCTGAATGCCACGGTGGTGATGTCGGATCCCGACCCCTCTCCTGCAGCCCCCTGCGCCCTCCTCCCGAGGGGTAGGAGACTGTGGGAGCGGGGCAGCTGCTCGCTGTGGCGACCTGCACCTCCTGCGATCCATGGTTAGCGTATGCCTGCTCCTGAAGAATTAGCGGTACCCGATAATCGTTGCCTCCAGCGTGGCCAGTGGGACCGGCCCAGGGCTCTCGAAAAGGCTCACCTTCTAGCGCCTCGTCCCCCCAGCTTGGGCTGAGGAGCGAGCCTTGTTCGCTGGCGTTGGAGTAGCCTTGGAGCCCGCGGGCGCGCGCGGAGCCCCCCCGCGGGCCGCCCTGGGCTTGAGATGGGAGCTGGGTGCAGAAGGGGTGAGCCCCCGAGGCGGCGAAGCCCAGGAGCTCCGCCACCCGCTCCAACAGCACGTCGCGGTCGTCCTCCAGCAGTCTGCTCTGCAGCAGCTCTCGGGCCACCGTGAGCGCGGCCCTCGAGTTCGCCTGCTCCCGGCGGGTGTACGGTGTCGTGGTCGCGGCGTGATTGGAGGCCCTTGCTGCCAACCATGCCTGCCATGGCGTGGGAGCTGTCGAAGCCTGTCCGCGTCGCCCGCGGCCCGCAGCGCCCTGCGGACCGCGAGCTGCCTGGGGCACGGGGTTGCCCGAGGCGAGCGGTTCTGTGCGGGCGGGCCATGCCGCCCATGGATCTGGGCTGCCCGCCTGGTCGCCGGACATGATGATGACGACGGGACGGGGCACGAAGCGGTAGAAGGTGAATTCCGGCGCACCCCTACCTTGCGCGCCAAATGTCGGATTTCGGGTTCCGGCAGACCCTTGAGGTTCGAACACTGGGGTGCGCGCGGAGATTTCGCTTCCTACCTACCTGCACCCCTCCGCCTCGCTGAGATCTAAGCTATGAAAAGAACAACACAAGAGACACAGGGTTTATACTGGTTCGGGCCACCGTTGTGGTGTAATACCCTACTCTAGTTTGTGGTGTGCTGGATTGCCTCTTTGGCTGATGACGATGAATGATACAAGGAAGAATAGCCTCGCAAGGGTCTGTTCTTGGCTGGGGCGATGAACTGCTGGGAGGAGTTCAGCCACCCTTCTCTCTCTCTCTCTCTCTGATCAAACCTCTCCTCTTAACCCTTCCGACCCCCTCTCTTCGGTGGGTGGCTGGTCCTATTTATAGAGGCCCTGGTCCTCTTCCCAAATATGGAGCGGGAGGGGAGCCAACAATGGCGGGCTAATTTGAAGGGGACAGCTAGTACTCGCTACCCTGACAAAAGTAGTCTTCGCCTGCACAAAGCTCTGGTGGTGATGCCGTCCTAGGCTCCACGATGACCTCCGTCTTTTAGTCTTCCTGGTCTTGGTCTCGTTGCACCAAAATGGCAACCTTTGCCTGATGCCTCGGTACTCCGCGGCTGCGCTTGCCCCCTTTGCACCAAAGTGGAAAGGAGGACACTGCGCGGGCTGGCACCCGCCTGGCGCCCTTGGTCGTCATGGCTTGCGTCACGGGCACCTCGTGAGGTACCCCGCCTTGATCTCTCCGCCTTCTCGCGAGCCAGCCTGATGAGGCCGTGCCTGAGGAAGCTCCGTGCCGTCCGCCCCATGAGGCTTGGCCCCTCGTGAGGGTCTTGGGTCTGTGTTGATGAAGATGGGTCGTGCTGGGCCCCCCTTTGAGCCACGCCGCAGGCCGCAGGCAGGCAAGTCTGGGGACCCCCGTTCCCAGAACGCCGACACGAGACACCACGTGATGATCGGGTGTGATAAGCTCTAAATTCACATACAATGGGTGCAAGCCATTTTTGCACACGCGGAATACTCGGGTTAAACTTGACGAGCCTAGCATATGCAGATATGGCCTCGGAACACTGAGACCGAAAGGTCAAGCGTGAATCATATAGTAGATATGAGCAACATAGTGATGTTCACCATTGAAAACTACTCCATCTCACATGATAATCGGACATGGTTTAGTTGATATGGATCACGTGATCACTTAGATGATTAGAGGGATGTCTATCTAAGTGGGAGTTCTTAAAATAATATGATTAATTCAACTTAAATTTATCATGAACTTAGTCCTGATAGTATTTACATATCTATGTTGTAGATCAATTGCTCGCGTATAGCTTCCCCGTTTTATTTATGATATGTTCCTAGAGAAAACTATGTTGAAAGATGTTAGTAGCAATGATGTAGACTAGCTCCGTGATCTGAGGACTATCCTCATTGCTGCACAGAAGATTTATGTCCTGGATGCACCACTAGGTGACGGATCTATTGTAGGAGCAGATGCAGACGTTATGAACATTTGGCAAGCTCAGTATGATGACTACTTGATAGTTTAGTGTGCCATTCTTTACGACCTAGAACCGGGACTTCAAAAATGTTTTGAATGCCATGGAGCATATCAGATGTTCCAAGAGCTGAAATTGGTATTTCAGACTCATGCCCGAGTCGACAGGTATGAGACCTGTGACAAGTACTTTGCCTACAAGATGGAGGAGAATAGCTCAACTAGTGAGCATGTGCTCAGAGTGTCTGAGTACTACAAACGCTTGAATCAAGTGGGAGTTAATCTTCCAGATAAGATAGTGATTGGCAGAGTTCTCTAGTCATTGTCGCCAAGTTACTAGAACTTCGTGGTGAAGTATAATACGCAAGGGATGACGAAAACAATTCCCGAGCTCTTCGTGATGCTGAAATCAACGAAGGTAGAAATCAAGAAAAGAATCAAATGTTGATGGTTGACAAGACCACTAGTTTCAAGTAAAAGGGGCAAAGGAAGAGAAAGGGTACTTTAAGAAAGAATGGCAGGCAAGTTGCTACTCCCGTGAAGAAACCCAAAGCTAGACCTAAGCCTGAAACTGAGTGCTTTTACTGCAAAGGGAATGGTCACTGGAAGAGGAACTACCCCAAATACTTGGCGGATAAGAAAGATGGCAAAGTGGAAGGTATAGTTGATATACATGTTATTGATGTGTAGTTTACTAGTGTTCATAGTAACCCCAGGGTATTTGATACCAGTTCAGTTGCTAATATTAGTAACTCGAAACAGGAGTTGCAAAATGAACAGAGACTAGTTAAGGGCGAGGTAACAATGTGTGTTGGAAATGATTCCAAGGTTGATAAGATCACCATCGCACACTCCTTTTACCTTCGGGATTAGTGTTGAACCTAAAATAAATGTTATTTGGTGTTTGCGTTGAGCATAATATGATTGGATCATGTTTATTGCAATACAATTATTCATTTAAGTCAAAGAATAATTGTTATTTTGTTTACAAGAATAAAATCTTTATATGGTCATACACTTAATACAAATGGTTTATTGAATCTCGATCGTAGTAATACACATATTCATAATATTGATGCCAAAAGATGCAAAGTTGATAATGATAGTGCAACATACTTGTGGCACTGCCGTTTATGTCATGTTGGTGTAAAGCACATGAAGAAACTCCATGCGGATGGACTTTTGGAATCACTTGATTATGAATCACTTGATGCTTGCAAACCATGCCTCATGGGCAAGATGACTAAGACTCCCTTCTCCGGAACAATGGAGCGAGCAACTGACTTATTATAAATAATACATACTGATGTATGGATCCGATGAGTGTTGAGGTTCGCAGCGGGTATCGTTATTTTATGACCTTCACAGATGATTTGAGAAGATATGGGTATATCTACTTGATGAAACATAAGTCTGAAACATTTGAAAATTTCAAAGAATTTCAGAGTGAAGTGGAAAATCATCATAACAAGAAAATAAAGTTTCTATGATCTGATCGCGGTGACGAAATATTTGAGTTACGAGTTTGGTCTTCATTTGAAACAATGTGGAATAGTTTCACAACTCACGCCACCTGGAACACCACAGCGTAATGGTGTGTTCGAATGTCTTAACCGTACTTTATTAGATATGGTGCGATCTATTATGTCTCTTACCGATTTACCACTATCGTTTTGGGGTTATGCATTAGAGACAGCTGCATTCATGTTAAATAGGGCACTGTCTAAAATCCATTGAGATGACACTGTATGAACTGTGGTTTAGCAAGAAACCTAAGCTATTGTTTCTTAAAGTTTGGGGTTGCGATGCTTATGTGAAAAAGTTTCAGCCTGACAAGCTCAAACCCAAATCGGAGAAGTGCGTCTTCATAGGATACCCAAAAGAAACTGTTGGATACACCTTCTATCACAGATTTGAAGGCAAGATCTTTGTTGCTAAGAGTGGATCCTTTCTAGAGAAGGAGTTTCTCTCGAAAGAAGTGAGTGGGAGGAAAGTAGAACTTGATGAGGTAATTGTACCTTCTCCCGAATTGGAAAGTAGTTCACCATAGAAATCAGTTCCAGTGATTCCTACACCAATTAGTGAGGAAGTTAATGATGATGAACATGAAACTTCAAATCAAGTTACTACTGAACCTCGTAGGTCAACTAGAGTATGTTTTGCACCAAAGTGGTACGATAATCCTGTGCTGGAAGTCATTTTACTAGACCATGACGAACCCATGAACTACGAGGAAGCGATGATGAGCCCAGATTCCACGAAATGGCTTGAGGCCATGAAATATGAGATGGGATCCATGTATGAGAACAAAGTATGGACTTTGATTGACTTGCTCGATGATCGATGAGCCATTCAGAATAAATGGATCTTCAAGAGGAAGACGAACGCTGATAGTAGTGTTACTATCTACAAAGCTCTAATTGTCGCAAAAGATTTTCGACAAGTTCAAGGTGTTGACTATGATGAGATTTTCTCACTCGTATCGATGCTTAAAAGTCTGTCCGAATCATGTTAGTAGTTGCCGTATTTTATGAAATCTGGCAAATGGATATCAAAACTACATTCCTTAATGGATTTATTAAAGAAGAGTTGTATATGATGCAACCAGACGGTTTTCACAATCCTAAAGGTGCTAACAAAGTGTGCAAGCTCCAGCGATCCATCTATGGACTGGTGCAAGCATCTCGGAGTTGGAATATACGCTTTGATGAGTTGATCAAAGCCTATAGTTTTATATAGACTTTTGGAGAAGCCTGTATTTACAAGAAAGTGAGTGGGTGCTCTGTAGCATTTCTTATATTATATGTGGATGACATATTGTTGATCAGAAATGATACTGAATTTCTGGATAGCATTAAAGGATACTTGAATAAGAATTTTTCAATGAAAGACCTCGATGAAGCTGCTTACATATTGGGCATCAAGATCTATAGAGGTAGATCAAGATGCTTGATAAATTTTTCAATAAGTACATACCTTGACAAGTTTTTGAAGTAGTTCAAAATGGAACATTCAAAGAAGGAGTTCTTGCCTGTGTTGCAAGGTGTGAAGTTGAGTAAAGAGAATGAAAAGTCATTCCCTATGCCTCAGTCATAGGTTCTATAAAGTATGCTATGCTGTGTAGCAGACCTATTGTATACCTTAGCATGATTTTGGAAAGGGAGTACAATAGTGATCTAGGAGTAGATCACTAGATAGCGGTCAAAATTATCCTTAGAAGACTAAGGAAATATTTCTCGGTTATGGAGGTGATAAAAGATTTCGTCGTAAAGAGTTACATCGATGTAAGCTTTTGACACCGATCTAGATGACTCTAAGTCTCGATCAAGATACATATTGAAAGTGGGAGCAATTAGCTAGAGTAGCTCCGTGCAAAGTATTGTAGACATAGAAATTTGCAAAATACATACGGATCTAAATGTTGCAGACCCGTAGACTAAACTTCTCTCACAAGAAAAACATGATCACTCTTTGGGTGTTAATCACATAACGATGAGAACTAGATTATTGACTCTAGTAAACCCTTTGGGTATTAGTCACATGAAGATGTCAACTAATAACATAAAGATGTGAAATATTGGTGTGAAATCACATGACGATGTGAACTAGATTATTGACTCTAGTGCAAGTGGGAGACTGAAGGAAATATGCCCTAGAGGCAATAATAAAGTTGTTATTTATATTTCCTTATATCATGATAAATGTTTAATACTCATGCTAGAATTGTATTAACCGGAAACCTAGTACATGTGTGAATACATAGACAAACAGAGTGTCCCTAGTTGGCCTCTACTTGACTAGCTCGTTAATCAAAGATGGTCAAGTTTCCTAGCCATAGACATGTGTTGTCAATGAACGGGATCACATCATTAGAGAATGATGTGATGGACAAGACTGATACCTCTCCATCGTATCTATAATTTTTGATTATTCCATGCCAAGATTCTACAACTTTTACATACTTTTGGCATCTTTTTATACAATTTTTTGAGACTAACATATTGATCCAGTGCCCAGTTCCAGTTCCTCCTTATTGCATGTTTTTTGTTTCGCGGAAAATCCATATCAAACTGAGTCCCAACAGGATATAAACTTACGAATATTTTTTTGGAATATATGTGAATTTTGGGAAGTGGAATCAACGCGAGACGATGCCCGAGGGGCCCATGAGGATGAGGGGCACGCCCTGGGACCTCGTGGCCACTCCGTAAGGCGGTTAGTTCCCTTCTTCCGCCGTAAGAAAGCCAATATCTGGATAAAAATCGGAGTTACGGATCTTCAGGAATTTAAGAAACGGTGAAAGGGCAGAACCAGGGAGCGCAGAAATAGAGAGAGATCCAATCTCGGAGGGGCTCTCGCCCCTCCGCCACCATGGAGGCCATGGACTAGAGGGGAAACCCTTCTCCCATATAGGGGGAAGTCCAAGGAAGAAGAAGAAGAAGGGGGCTCTCCCCCCTCTCTCCCGGTGGCGCCGGATCGCCATCGGGGCCATCATCGCGACAACGATCTACACCAACAACTTCACTGCCGTCATCACCAATTCTTCCCCCTCTATGCAACAATGTAACCCCTCTTTTACCTGCTGGAATCTCTACTTAAACATGGTGCTCAACGCTATATATTATTTCCCAATGATGTATGGCTATCCTATGATGTTTGAGTAGATCCGTTTTGTCCTATGGGTTAATTGATGATCGTGATTGGTTTGAGTTGCATGTTTTATTATTGGTGCTGTCCTATGGTGCTCTCCATGTCACACAAGCGTGAGGGATCCCCGCTGTAGGGTTTGCAATATGTTCATGATTTTCTTATGGTGGGTGGCGTGAGTGACAGAAGCACATACCCGAGTAAGTAGGTTGTTTGCGTATGGGAGTAAAGAGGACTTAATGCTTTATAATGCTATAGTTGGGTTTTCCCTTAATGATCTTTAGTAGTTGCGGATGCTTGCTACAGTTCCAATCATAAGTGAATATGATCCAAGAAGAGAAAGTATGTTAGCTTATTGATGCAGAGCATCCCACGATCATCCCCATGTACACTCAAGCATACGCCTTTGGACCTAAGGTGAACTCGCTCCTTTCCGAATCTTCCTTTTTTGCATGTAAGACATGGATGCTACTTCAAGCGTGGACCTTGTGTATACTCAGGTACACCCGAGGAGACCATGGAGAGACCAAGGACCAAGGCCAAGCGTGCACGGAAGTGAAGGAAGGAGAAGGAAGATGGGCCAGCTACTACAACGACCGGACATCCGGCCCAACCCGGACATCCGGCCCGACCCCCGAAAATCCGGCATCGGCCATCCAGAGAGCACCACAAAGGCCCAGCGCAGCCCGGACATCCGGCCATCAACCCGGACATCCGACTCCTCCCGAAGCCCAGGACATCCGGCCCCCTTCGCCCGGAAATCTGGCCCCTCCATCACCGAATGCATCTGGAAGACCCAGGCCAGCCCGGAGATCCGGCCCACAGCCCAGACATCTGGCGCCTGTCTGCGCACAGTGAACGGGCCAAGGGCCCATGTATCGCTCTTTCCCACTTACCCCTTCGTGGCTTAGACTATATATACTCCCCCACCTCCTTCTAGTTAGGGTTAGCGTTGTGTTAGCTCATTTGTGAGATAGAGCTTCGCTCATCCATATCGGATCTAATCCTTGAGAGTGACCACGACCCCTCTTCGGAGAAGATCCACCTTGGATTCAAGACCCCTTTACGGGAAGATCCCCTTGTGGATTCAAGACCTCCTCACGGAGAAGAACCGGCTACCATTTGTATCGTCCCTTGTTGGATTTGGATCGTGTATCTCTTTGTGTTTCGAGGATCTAGCACATGTGTGATCGATCTTGTTGGTTTGAGTGATTCTCTCGTGTTTCCCCTTCTGTTTCCCCTCGTGTTCTTCGCGGGATCCTCTCCTTTCATGAAAGATCGACCATTTAGGGTTCCACCCTACATCATATTGGATCAGAGCCAGCTTGTCTCATGATATCATCTTGGTATCATGATCCATGTTGATCATGATTTCAGAGCCTCCCCTCTTTGTTTTCTAGCTTGATTTTGTTGTGTTCTTCCCCAATTTCGAAAATCCCCACCAAAAATAGCCCCAATTTTTTTGTGATTTGTTGGTTTGACGAAGTTTTGTTGATTTTGATCCATGGATTTGCTTGCTTTCGAGTGGATCTAGCATATCCCCAATTTTCCCCACTTTCCATCCATGAAATCCATCAAATTTTGCCCTTGGAATCATCAATTTCCGCCCCCAATTCGAAAATTTCCACCCCAAACAAGATCTGGAATCGTCGGGCCGGACATCCGGGCCCCAAGCCGAACATCCGGCTCCTGGAGCACAAATTCCAAATGGTTTTGGACATCAGCCCCCGGATATCCGCCCCAAGCCCGGATGTCCGGCCCCTGGCATTTCAGCCTTTCTCATTTCACCATTTTGTCCATAACTAATTCATCCGGAGTCCGTTTTTGACGTTCTTTATCTCATTGAAAAGCTCTTGACATACCCCTTCCCACAAAAATACTACCATCACCATTTGACTCCATCAATTTTTTTGGAACTTTGGCATCTTTGCCTAGGGCTTCCACCACATCATCCGCTACACCACCACCGACTTTCACAACCTAACCAATTTTGTTCCCCGTAGCATTAGTGGTTGCTTGAGGAGTGATTCGAGTATCCTAAGGTGTCTAGGCTACTTAGGGATGGTTGCTTCTTCATCAACCACCACCACCACCATAACTTCCGCATAGTTTTGCCCACCTTACACTCCCGCCACCCCGACCTAACCCAATTTTGTTAGTGTTGCGAGTTGTGTCTCCTAAGGTGTTTCGGCTACTTAGGGACCGTCCTTCCAACTCCGACACCGTGTACAGCCAACCTTACCCTCCACTTCCGCATTGCGTCTCAAATCCCATCATTGTCATTCCGCAATTCCATTGAGCTTCCATAAAACCACCACCACATCCCGATACCACCATTTGACATTTGAGATTTTGAGTTCGCAGTTTTTCTGTTTCCTAAGGTGTTTCGGCTACTTAGGGACGAGTCACCATCATCTTGGTATCTCCATCAAGATCACCGCCACTCATCATTGCCACGGACGGTAACCTCCATATCACCTTGGTATCGTGGTATCCCTCCATTGTATATTACCTTGCCCTTGCATTGAAAACCCCTAGCCCATTTTGCGTCACTTGCCTATCGAGACCAACCTTTGAGTATTGTCGGCAACGTTACTTGTGCACATTAGTGATCTACACCATCCTTTGCATACATACCATATCATATTGGTATCATATCATCTCGTGTGCCTCAAGATTGTTCCCGCCCAATTGCTACATTGGTTTGTGCATTTCGCATTGTGGCCTTATAAAAAAAGAAAAAGCTTTTAAGAAAAGAAAAAGAGTGAACAAAGAGCTTGTAAGAAAGTGCCATAGCATCATACCACATTGCATAAGATTGTCATATCCGATCATCTTGGATCATACCACCGGAACATCATATACATAGCATACTTGGGATAGAAGTCATTGCATTTTTGTCTCCTATAGGTTGTGCACAAGTGTCATATCCGCCTATTGAGCAATCATGCTAGCGTCTCTCTAGAGTTGTGCAACAAGAGCATTTTCCATGGATTCCACATTTTGAGCTCATTCCTTGGTTGCACGACCCAATTTATCTATCCATGTGTGTGTGTTTTTGTGTGCCACATATTGCTATTGGTCTACTTGTTTCACTTGCGAATTTGTGAATCTCTTTCAACATTATTGACTCTTGCTAACATTTTGCATCAAATTTTTGTGCCACTATCCTCACCGAGCTCCACCATAAGCCTTATTTGTGTAGGTGTGAGAAACCGACAAGAATTGGTACCAATTGTGCTATTTCCTTGTTACATCATTGAGTGATCATTGATCCATCTTCAACATCGGTCAAGGTACATTTCGTATAGTTCTTCTCCTTTCTCCACTCATATTTGCTCGTGTATTGTGATGGATAGGCAGGGCATTTCATCTCCGGTCTTCCACAACAACGACGGTGTGAACAACTACATCACCAAAGCGTCAATCTTCGATCTACAACGACAAATGCAAGCCGCATAATCAAGATTATGAGAGTGCATCGAGAACCTCTCCATCGACATTAGTCACTCCGAAGCAAGGAAAAGGGACTACATCGACAACAAGCTTTCCGCACAAAAGGAGGAGCAAGATGCAAGGATGGAGGAGATTCAGACCTTGTTGATCAACCGTTCTTCCCCTTCATCATCCTCAAGGCGGCGTTCAAGTCACAAGTCTTTGGAGCGCAAAAATGATGCAAGCGCAAGTCATCCACGTCCACATCTCCATGGCGACCACCATCACATTTGTGATTCACATCATCATGAAGGGCAAGTAACCTCCAAGCATCATGTGCACGACAACGATGGACGCCATCAAGATCAAGCACGACAATGACACCATCATCATGAAGATGCTCGCCAAGCGCAAATGCACAAGTCCCAACAAGCCCTACTTCACTCCAAGGCCAACCTTCATGAGCATAAGAGAAGACCGCGAGACAAGCACCACCAAGACGGAGCTACGGCTACACCAACCACTTCGGCATCTTCGCCAAGTGTTCTCGAGGCATCTTTGCCTTCGGATGTACGACATCTTAGCCTACTTCCCATGAGTTCGCCTACATCGACATCTTCACCAACGAGGCGACCACCTACAAGCGAGGGTGACATTTCCATCTAAGGTGAACTCGCTCCTTTGGACCTAAGGTGAACTCGCCATGTACACTCAAGCGCCTTTGGACCTAAGGTGAACTTGCTCCTTTCCGAATCTTCCTTTTCCGCATGTAAGACATGGATGCTACTTCAAGCGCGGACCTTGTGCATACTCAGGTACACCCGAGGAGACCATGGAGAGCCCAACGACCAAGGCCAAGCGTGCATGCAAGTGAAGGAAGGAGAAGGAAGAAGGGACAGATACTACGGCGGACGGACATACGACCCTAGCCCGTACATCCGACCTGACCCCCGGAAACCCAGCACCAACCATCCAGAGAGCACCACAAAGGCCCAGCGTAGCCCGGACATCCGGCCATCACCCGGGACATCTGGCTCCTCCCGAAACCCCGGACATCCGGCCCCCTTCGCCCGGAAATCCGCCCCTCCATCACCGAATGCATCTGGAAGACCCTGGCCAGCCCGGACATCCGGCCTGTCCCGAAGCCCCAAACATCCGGCCCCCAGCCCGGACATCCGGCGCCTGTCTACGCACAGTGAACAGGCCAAGGGCCCATGTATCCCTCTTTCCCACTTACCCCTTCGTGGCTTAGACTATATATACTCCCCCACATCCTTCTAGTTAGGGTTAGCGTTGTGTTAGCTCATTTGTGAGATAGAGCTTCGCTCATCCATATTGGATCTACTCCTTGAGAGAGACCGCGACCCCTCTTCGGAGAAGATCCACCTTGGATTCAAAACCCATTTACGAGAAGATCCCCTTGTGGATTCAACCTCCTCACGGAGAAGAACCGGCTACCCTTTGTATCATCCCTTGTTGGATTTGGATCGTGTATCTCTTTGTGTTTTTGAGGATCTAGCACATGTGTGATCGATCTTGTTGGTTTGAGTGATTCTCTCATGTTTCCCCCTCGTGTTTGCCCTTGTATTTCCCCTCGTGTTATTCGTGTTCTTCGTGGGATCCACTCCTTCGTGAAAGATCGACCATCTAGGGTTCCACCCTACATCACTTATGCCTCTCCCTCAAATAAAATTGCAATAATGATTACCGGTCTAGTTATCAATTGCCTAGGGACAAATAACTTTCTCGTGACAAAAAGCTCTCTACTAATACTAACTTAGTTGTGTCTTTATCTAAACAGCCCCTAGATTTTGTTACATGCTCTTTATTATCTTCAAACCTATCCTATCACACCTATAAAGTACTTCTAGTTTCATACTTGTTCTAGGTAAAGCGAACGTAAAGCGTGCATAGAGTTGTATCGATGGTTGATGGAAGTTCATGGAATATTTGTTCTACCTTTAGCTCCTTGTTGGGTTCGACACTCTTACGTATCGAAAGAGGCTACAATTGATCCCCTATACTTGTGGGTTATCAAGACCTTTTTCTGGCGCCATTGCTGGGGAGCAATAGCGTGGGGTGAATATTCACATGTGTGCTTGTTTGATTTATCACTAAGTGGATTTTATTTGCTGTTCTAAGTTGTTCTCTATCTTTAGTTATGGATATGGAACATGAAATACAAAAAAATTAGGTTTACTTGCTACTCATGGAGATGGGGAACCTCCTAAAACCCTCGATGCTCATTATGTGAAAGATATTATGCACTACTTTAATAATCCTGAGAAAACCCCATTCAATTATATAATGGGAGACACGTTGGATCAACGTGAATACTTTAGGGATTATCGCTTGACTCAAAAAGCAAAACTATTATGGGATCAAATATATATGTTGCATTGGTATGCTCGGCAACTATGCTTGAGATATGATTATACTTGTTGCTCTAGGATGAAGGCTCCACACCTTCCCTTTTCATGCAAATTTAATGATAATGAAACCTTAGCTTCTTATGCTAATGGTATATAGGATTACTATGATGTGGAACGAACAGAAGAATTTGTTGCTTTTAAGGGTGCTTATATGAAATTGAATCTTTGTTTAAAGAGTTTGAAGATTTTGATGATTCAGTTTATAGACCTAAAAAATTAGCTATCCTTAAATATTGCTATGAGAATTATAAATACAATTACGATATTGATGAATTTATTGAGAAAGTCTCCGCTGTCTGAGAAGAAACTAATATTTTGCAGGAGTCTATGGACGAAGAAATTGATGAAACTGTGAGCTCATTGGATGAAAAAGATGACGAGGAGAGCGAAGAACAAAAGGAGGAAGATCAGATTAGCTACCCGTTCCCACCTTCTAATGAGAGTAACTCTCCAAATCATACATTATTTAATGTCCCTTCGTTCTTACCAAAGGATGAATGCCATGATAATTGCTATGATCTCATTGATTCGTTTGAAATATCCCTTTTTGATGAACTTGATGCTTGCTATTCTTGTGGCCAAGATGCCAATATGAATTATTCTTATGGAGATGAACTTGCTATTGTTCCTTATGTTAAACATGAGATTGTTGCTATTGCACCCACACATGATAGTCCTATTATCTTTTTGAATTCTCCAAACTACACTATATCGGAGAAGTTTGCACTCATTAAGGATTATATTGATGGATGGCCTTTTACCGTTGCACATGATAATTTTTATGAATATAATATGCATGTGCTTGTTGCTCCTACTTGCAATTATTATGAGAGAGGAACTACATCTCCGCCTCTCTATGTTTCCAACACGATAAAATTGCAAGAAACTTCTTATGCTATGCATTGGCCTTTACATGATGTGCATGAATTGTTCTTGTATGACATGCCGATGCATAGGAAGAGAGTTAGACTTCATCATTGCTTGATATATGTTGTTTTGTGCTCACTACTAAATGCCAAATCATTCCTAATTCAAATTGGCTTTGATATACCTTGGGATCCGGGTGGATTCATTACTTGAGCACCTTATGCCTCGCTTAATGGCTTTAAAGAAAGTGCTACCAGGGAGACAACCCGGAAGTTTTAGAGAGTCATTCATTTCTTTTGAGTGCTTTTATAGAGTTTTAAAACAAAAAATAATAAATAGGGGAACCCAAAACTTTTCAAAAAGGAAAGTGAAAGTGAGAGAGACAAGCATTGTTGAAGTGAGGGAGCTCCTTGAACTTTGTTCATGCTCACGCACACTTTGCGAATCTTGATTGCAGAAACTTTTCAACAAATATAATTATCCCCTTGTACAATTCCATTGTATTATAAAAATAATGTACCAAGATTTTCCTTTAGGATGTCTACATTGCTTGTTGGTTTATGCGGTGCAAAATAGAAACTTTGGCTTGCGCAATTTTACATTTTTTACTGGAACGTCAAACGGTTCTTAAACATTTTGCAATATCTTTATATACAATTTTTTATTTTTCCTATTTTTTCAGAATTTTTGGAGTACCAGAAGTATGTTGAATGTTCAGATTACTACAGACTGTCCTGTTTAAGACAGATTCTGTTTTTGATGCATTGTTTTGCTTGTTTTGATGAAACTATTGATTCTATTAGTGGATTAAGCCATGAAAAATTTATATTACAGTAGCTACAATGCAAAAACAAAATATGAATTGGTTTGAAATAGTACTTAGAGTAGTGATTTGCTTTATTATACTAACAGATCTTACCGAACTTTCTATTGAGTTTTGTGTGGATGAAGTGATCAAAGATCGAGGAGGTTTCGATATGAGGAGAAGGAGGAGAGGCAATAGCTCAAGCTTGGGGATTCCCAAGGCACCCCAATTGAATATTCAAGGATCAAGAGTCTAAGCTTGGGGATGCCCCGGAAGGCATCCCATCTTGCTTCAACAATATCGGTATGTTTTCGGTTTCGTTTTGTCCATGCGATATGTGCAAATCGTGGAGCGTCTTTTGCATTTAGTTTTATATTTTCTTTGATGCACCATGCTGGTATGAGATAGTCCATGGTTGATTTATAGAACGCTCTTTACACTTCACTTATATCTTTTGAGTGTGGCTTTATAGAATGCTTCATGTGCTTCGCTTATATCATTTGAAGTTTGGATTGCCTGTTTCCTTACACATAGAAAACTGCCATTTGTAGAATGCTCTTTTGCTTCACTTATATTTGTTAGAGCATGGGCATATATTTTTTAGAAAGAATTAAACTCTCTTGCTTCACTTATATCTATTTAGAGAGATGACAGGAATTGGTCATTCACATGGTTAGTCATTAAATCCTACATAAAACTTGTAGATCACTGCATATGATATGTTTGATTCCTTGCAATAGTTTTGCGATATAAAGATGGTGATATTAGAGTCATGCTAGTGGGTAGTTGTGGATTGTTGAAATACTTGTGTTGAGGTTTGTGATTCCCATAGCATGCACGTATGGTCAACCGTTATGTAACAGAGTCGGAGCATGATTTATTTATTGATTATCTTCCTTATGAGTGGCGGTCGGGGACGAGCGATGGTCTTTTCCTACCAATCTATCCCCCTAGGGAATGCGTCTAATACTTTGTTTCGATAGCTTCTAGACTTTTGCAATAAGTATGTGAGTTCTTTATGACTAATGTTGAGTCCATGGATTATATGCACTCTCACCCTTCCATCATTCCTAGCCTCTTCGGTACCGTGCATTGCCCTTTCTCACCTCAGGAGTTGGTGCAAACTTCGGTGGTGCATCCAAACCCCGTGATATGATACACTCTATCACAGATAAGCCTCCTTATATCTTCCTCAAAACAACCACCATACCTACCTATCATGGTGAAAGCACAAATGCTCCCTAGGTGGTTTTGGTAATTAATGTCAACATATCTCTTGTTGGACTAACATTTTTATCTAGTATGTTTCAGATAAGTTCAACAGTGAAGTGGCATGGACTAGAGGATGTGAAACCCCTTCAAGATGCTAAGGACAAAGGATTGGCTCAAGCTCAAAGCTTAAGACTCTACATTTTCCATTTTAGTGATCCAAGATCACATTGAGTCTATAGGAAAAGCCAATACTATCAAGGAGGGATGAGGTGTTGCTTAATGAGGTTCTTGCTCAAAATGCTTAGTGATATGATCCAAAACCCTCAACTACTTTCTCACATCCACATATGACCTAAACCAAAAGTCAAACTCGGCCCCACCGATTCTTTCTATCCATGCCACCGAGTTTCAAATGTCATAGCCACTGCGACAAACCCTAGGCAAATCGGTCTCACCGATAGGGATCTTGGTCTCACCGAGACGGGATTGCAAACTCTCTGTTGCCTATTGCAAAACTTTCGTTCTCACCGAAACTTGCGATCAGTCCCACCGGAACTGCAATGTAAACTCTATGGTTCCCTTTTGTAACATTTCGGTCTCACCGAAATGAGCGATCGGTCTCACCGAGTTTACCTGACCAACTCTCTGGTTAGCTTATTACCAAAATCGGTCTCACCGAGTTTTGTAATCGGTCTCACCGAGATTACGTTATGCCTTAACCCTAATCATATCGGTCCTACCAAGTTGCATGTCGGTCCCACCGAAAACCCTAACGGTCACTAGCTTTGCTAAATCGGTGAGACCGAGTTTAACCATTCGGTCCCACCGAGTTTGGGAAGTTATGTGTAATGGTTAGATTTTGTGTGGAGGCTATAAATGCCCCTCCACCTCCTCTTCATTTGTAGAGAGAGCCATCAGAACAAACCTACACTTCCAACCTATATTTTCTGAGAGAGAACCACCTACACTTGTGTTGAGACCAAGATATTCCATTCCTACCATATGAATCTTGATCTCTAGCCTTACCCAAGTTGCTTTCCACTCAAATCTTCTTTCTACCAAATCCAAATCCTGTGTGAGAGAGTTGAGTGTTGGGGAGACTATCATTTGAAGCACAAGAGCAAGGAGTTCATCAAACACACCATTTGTTACTTCTTGGAGAGTGGTGTCTCCTAGATTGGCTAGGTGTCACTTGGGAGCCTCCGACAAGATTGTGGAGTTGAACCAAGGAGTTTGTAAGGGCAAGGAGATCGCCTACTTCGTGAAGATCTACCGCTAGTGAGGCAAGTCCTTCGTGGGCGATGGCCATGGTGGGATAGACAAGGTTGCTTCTTCGTGGACCCTTCATGGGTGGAGCCCTCCGTGGACTCGCGCAACCGTTACCCTTCATGGGTTGAAGTCTCCATCAACGTGGATGTACAATAGCACCACCTATCGAAACCACGACAAAAACATCCGTGTCTCCAATTGCGTTTGAATCTTCCAAACCCTTCTCTTTACATTCTTGCAAGTTGCATGCTTTACTTTCCGCTGCTCATACACTCTTTGCATGCTTGCTTGATATATATTGTGTTTGTTAAACTTGTGCCAAAAATCCACTTCAACCTGAAGAAAATTAAAAACTGCAACTTTTAGCACCTAGTGCCTAATCACCCCCCTTCTAGACACCTCTTCTCGATCCTTTCAATTGGTATCAGAGCTTTGGTTTCCATTCATTTGGTCTAAAAACCATTGGAGGAATATGGATGAGTCTACTTTGGGGAGTCTTAGACATAGAGTGCCTATTCTTGATGGAGAATATTTTCATGAGTGGAAAAATGAAATGCTTGAGATTTTCAATGAATATCAGTTGAACAAGTACATTACGAGCCCTTGTGCACCTCATGTTGATCCTTTGCATCCTACCCTTAATGAGTCAATTGATATGATTCGCAATCTTAGAACTGTTAATCTTATCACTAGAGGCTTGCCTAGAAACTTGATTGGATGTTTGCCTACTCTTAAGTGTGCCTACACCATATGGAAATTTCTTGAGGAACTCTTTCCAAATTATTCCTTGAAAGATCTAGATGAAATTCTCCATAAGTCTATTGCCTTGATTAAGATGAGTTCCAATGATCCCAAATTTGGTCACTGCTTATTTGAGCTTACTAACCTTACGAGTGCCAAAGGAGATGTTGGAATCATTAGCAATATCATTTCCAGAGCTATTAGAATTCATAAAGATAACTATAGAATTGATCATTTATCTAATGAATTACCCTCTCTAGGAATTGATCAATCACAAGATGATGGGAACATGGATACTCTGATGAGGATGATGATGATAGTGACTATGACCTTGATGATGCGATGAGACACTTTGGTCTTATGGCAAATCTTCGCGGCTACATGGCTGGAGGAAAGGAATGGGTTCTTGATAGTGGATGTACTGATCATATGACCGGAGATAAAGATATGTTCTGTGAGCTTGCTGAAAACGATGGCCCTCGAAAATATGTCACCTTTGGTGATAACTCAAAGGGTAAGGTAGTTGGCCTAGGTAAGGTGGCCATCTCACATGACAGCTCCATACAAAATGTCATGCTCGTTGAATCTCTTGGGTACAACTTACTTTCAGTATCTAGACTTGCTGATTTTGGTTTCAATATCCTATTCACCGAAGTAGATTGCCAAGTGTTTCGTAGAGACAATCGTAAAATGGTCTTTACCGGAATACGTAGAGGTGATCTTTACATTGTTCATTTCACTAAAAAGGCTCAACCTAGAACTTGCTTAATTGCTAAATCTTCTAAAGGTTGGTTATGGCATAGACGATTAGGTCATGTTGGTATGCGAAACCTTGACAAGCTTATTAAATATGATCATATCCTTGGAGTAAAAGATGTTATATATGACAAGGATAGACTTTGTAGTCATCATGCAAAGAACATCATGACCACGAGAAGACCACTTGAGCTACTTCACATGGATCTCTTTGGTCCAAATGCCTACAAGAGTCTCGGTGGTAACTCATTTGGACTAGTCATAGTTGATGATTTTTCAAGATTTATGTGGGTGTTCTTTCTTGATGACAAATCGCAGGTCCAAAAGATCTTCAAAAACTTTGCTAGGAAGGCCCAAAATCAATTTGACGTGAAGATCAAGAAGGTTCGAAGCGACAATGGAAGGAGTTCAAGAATGCAAATGTGGATACCTTTCTTGAAGAAGAAGGGATTTCACATGAGTTCTCGGCTACGTACACAACTCAACAAAATGGAGTCATTGAGAGGAAGAACCGGACTCTTATTGAGATGTCAAGAACGATGCTTGATGAGTACAAGACGCCAAAACACTTTTGGGCGGAAGCGGTTGAGACAGATTGTCATGCAACAAATCGCTTGTATCTTCACAAGCTACTTGGTAAGACGGCATACGAGCTCCTCACCGGTAACAAACCACAAGTTGGATACTTTCGAGTATTCGGCTCAAAGTGCTACATTCTTGATAAGCATCATCGTTCAAAATTTGCTCCTAAGTCTCATGAAGGTTTTCTACTTGGTTATGGCTCAAACTCTCACACATATCGTGTCTACAATAATTTCACCCGAAATGTTGAAGAGACGGTAGATGTGAAGTTTGATGAATCTAACGGCTCGCAAGTAGAGCAATTGCCAATTGATGTAGGAGACAAAGATCCTTCGGAAGCAATCCAAGACTTGTCTATTGGCAAGATTCATCCAACGGAGGTGAAGGAGAGTACCTCGTCCGTCCAAGTGGAAGCTTCTACATCACGACAAGGTGAACCAAGAGTTGATACGGAAGCATCCACAAGTGGGACACATCAAGATGAAGAAAACGAGAAAGTGCATCAAGAGGAATGCCAAAAACCTCCTTCTCCACCACAACAAGAGAATGACAATGTCAACAATGAAGAAGGCTAAGAAGACGGACAAGATGAAGAAGATGTTCAACCAAGATCCAAGCAAAATCTTTCACGAGTTCAAGCAAGAATTGCTAAAGATCATCCCATGGAGCAAATCTACAATGATATCCAAACCGAGAGAATCACTCGCTCAAAAACTCGCTTAGCTAACTTCTGTGAACATTACTTATTCATCTCTCGCATTGAACCTATGAAGGTTGAAGAAGCATTGGAAGATCCAGATTGGATAAACGCTATGCATGAAGAGCTACACAACTTTGAGAGAAATCAAGTGTGGACATTGGTTGAAAATCCCGACAACAACCACAACATCATTGGTACCAAATGGGTGTTTCGCAACAAGCAAGATGAAGATGGTCAAGTTGTCTGCAACAAAGCACGCGTAGTCGCCCAAGGCTACACTCAAGTTGAAGGTATGGACTATGGTGAGACTTATGCCCCCGTTGCTAGACTTGAGTCCATTCGCATCTTACTTGCCTATGCTAATCATCATGATATCACCTTGTACCAAATGGACATTAAAAGTGCTTTTCTAAATGGTGAAATTGAGGAGGAAGTCTATGTTAAGCAACCTCCCAGATTTGTCAATCCTAAGAAACCTAATCATGTTTACAAACTTCACAAAGCTCTTTATGGTCTTAAACAAGCTCCTAGAGCATGGTATAAATGCTTGACCAAGTTTCTTATTGAAAAAGGCTTTGAAATTGGAAAAATAGATTCTACTCGTTTTACTAAAAGGGTTAACGGAGAACTATTTGTATGCCAAATTTATGTCGATGATATTATATTTGGATCAACTAACCCTCATTTTAGTGAAAAGTTTGGAAAGCTAATGTCGGAGAAGTTTGAGATGTCGATGATGAGTGAACTCAGATTCTTTCTCGATTTGCAAATCAAGCAAACTAAGGAAGGCACCTTTGTATCTCAAACAAAGTACACCAAGGACTTATTCAAGAAGTTCAATATGCAAGAATGCAAAGGTATGACTACACCCATGCCTACTAGTGGACATCTTGATTTAACCAAAGATGGTGAACCGGTTGATCAAAAAGTTTATCGCTCTATGATTGGTTCATTGTTATATCTATGTGCTTCACGTCCCGATATTATGCTAAGTGTGTGCATGTGTGCACGATATCAAGATGCTCCCAAAGAATGTCATCTTAAGGCCGTGAAAAGGATAGTGAGATACTTAATCCATACACCAAACTTTGGCATTTGGTATCCAAAGAGGGCTTCCTTTGATCTTGTTGGCTACTCCGATTCGGACTATGCCGGTGACAAGGTTGATAGAGAGTCAACTTCGGGTACTTGTCAATTTCTTGGTAGATCTCTTGTCTCTTGGTCCTCCAAGAAACAAAACTCAGTATCCTTATCCACCGCCGAAGCAGAATACATTGCCGCTGGATCATGTTGTGCTCAATTACTTTGGATGACCCAAACTCTTAAAGATTATGGGATCAATGTGAAACATGTTCCATTGCTTTGTGACAATGAAAGTGCTATTAAGGTTACTCACAATCCCGTGCAATATTCTCGAACTAAGCATATTGAAGTTCGTCATCATTTCATTCGAGATCATGTTGCCAAAGGGGACATTAATCTTAAGCATGTTCGCACAGATAAGCAATTGACGGATATATTTACCAAACCACTTGATGACAAAGTGTTTTGCAGGTTAAGAGGTGAATTGAACATCATTGATGCTTCAACCTTGGAGTAGGAACTCCATTTAATACATGCAAGGTATGAGCCTATGACTAATCCTTGATATTTCTCTTATGTTGACTATCTTATACCCTGGATATATTTGCACCTTGCATGCTATCTAACCAGTGTAGGTACTTTGATGAATCGAAATCTATGAGATTGAAACTCACTCACATCTTGAGCAATTTCTATATCACCAAGTCGCTACACAATGGTGGATGAAGACAAGGAAGCACGCAACCATTCAAACACATCCTTTGACAAATTCTATCATGATTGTCATTTTGGATAAACAAGTGCTCTTCCTTGAAAAAACTAACCCATGTAGGTAGATGAACTCAAAATTCAAGTGATGCTCCCAACTCTTGATGAGCTACATCAACCTTGAGCAACCCACACAAGTTCAACTACATGATCATGATCAACACCACCACCCAAGGTATGTTATTCCATCTTAGAGAAGCTTTACTCCAAGTCATGGGATAAAGCAACTCAACAAGATGTGAATACATCAAGATGCTTTGATGAAAAATGGTAACCCCATTTTGAGCTTGAACGATGAGTATGACCAAAGATCAAGTGATCTCACTTGACTCCTAAGTCAATATACTCTAACATAGGTGACTTTGTCACCGCCCAATTCTAGATGAAGTTCTCTTGTGTTCTTTTCTGTGCTCTTGAATTTGTCTCATGCATATTTGTTTCCCTCTTCATCTAGATTCCTTTTAGTCTCTTCTCTTTCATTTTCTGTTCTGCATTTTCTACATTACATTCCTTCCAAATCCTTGTGAGATCTTACTTGTCTAGTGAGCTGAGGTGACAAGTGTTTTCTCTATGATGAACTCGGTCACACCGAGCTGTTTACTTCGGTCCAACTGTACCCTTTCGATGCCACTGAAACACCAAACTCGATGCTACCGATTTCACTACAGGAAAAACATCCTGCCACTTGTTTCTGAATTATTTTTGATCCAGCTCCACTCAATGAATCTTGTCCTCGACCAGCATCCCATTCAACTTGTTGCTTTGTTCTGTGACTCAAGGACCAAACCCATCAGGACAAAAATCTAGAAGAACCCTTCTTGGAAATTGATGTCAAAGGGGGGGGGGGGGGAGATCACATCAAAGCTTAATCATATCTATAGGGGGAGAGAATACTTAAGGGAAGAAAGGGTAATCATCAAGGACCCCAGATGCTTGGTGTTCAAGAGGAGAGAAGTCACATGTCTTCAAGAGGGGAAAGACATGTTCATATTTGCTCGTTTGCATTAGCTCTGTTTATTTCCTTTGAGCTCTGTTTTTGCTCTGATTTTCTGTTCCGTATCTTCTCCCAATATCCCATGTTAGATTGAGGGGGAGCAAGACATCTAAGGGAAGGAAATCCTTGAATTTATTGCACATCTTTACCTTTGGGGACATGTCTTTATCCAATGTGGTACTTAGTACTCACTCTACATGCCATCCCATTCTTGGTACTCTTGTGGTTTCTCTTGGTTGCTCTGGCCAGTAGGTGTATCTGTGTTACCTAACTTTCTTTACGTAGGTTCATCCCATCCTAAGCCAACTCAAGACCACAAGGTAAGTATATGCATCACATTCATGTGAATGAGAATTTCTTGCTGATGTACATACTGTTTGTAAGAAGGACTCATGAGCATGGAGGTACATTTCTCATATTTTCATCATTTGCTCTGATGCATATAGCCAAGATACATGTAACACATTGCTTCCTCTGTCATGTTTATGCATTCACATGCTCCTATATTCCATAATCACATGATTTCATACATGTAGGGGGAGCCTATGCAAGTTACATGTCTTTCCAAAGATTTACTTACTACTCTTAATATCTTGATCTAAAGCTTTGATGTACATTGTCATCAATTACCAAAAAGGGGGAGATTGAAAGCACAAATGCTCCCTAGGTGGTTTTGGTAATTAATGTCAACATATCTCTTGTTGGACTAACATTTTTATCTAGTATGTTTCAGATAAGTTCAACAGTGAAGTGGCATGGACTAGAGGATGTGAAACCCCTTCAAGATGCTAAGGGCAAAGGATTGGCTCAAGCTCAAAGCTTAAGACTCTACATTTTCCATTTTAGTGATCCAAGATCACATTGAGTCTATAGGAAAAGCCAATACTATCAAGGAGGGATGAGGTGTTGCTTAATGAGGTTCTTGCTCAAAATGCTTAGTGATATGCTCCAAAACCCTCAACTACTTTCGTACATCCACATATGACCTAAACCAAAAGTCAAACTCGGCCCCACCGATTCTTTCTATCCGGTGCCACTGAGTTTCAAATGTCATAGCCACTGCCACAAACCCTAGGCAAATCAGTCTCACCGATAGGGATCTCGGTCTCACCGAGATGGGATTGCAAACTCTCTGTTGCCTATTGCAAAACTTTCGGTCTCACCGAAACTTGCGATCGGTCCCACCGAAACTGCAATGTAAACTCTCTGGTTCCCTTTTGTAACATTTCGGTCTCACCGAAATGAGTGATCGGTCCCATCGAGTTTACCCGACCAACTCTCTGGTTAGCTTATTAACAAAATCGGTCTCACCGAGTTTGTGTAATCGGTCTCACCGAGATTACGTTATTCCCTAACCCTAATCATATCGGTCCTACCGAGTTGCATGTCGGTCCCATCGAAAACCCTAACGGTCACTAGCTTTGCTAAATCGGTCAGACCGAGTTTAACCATTCGGTCCCACCGAGTTTGGAAAGTTATGTGTAACGGTTAGATTTTGTGTGGAGGCTATAAATACCCCTCCACCTCCTCTTCATTTGTAGAGAGAGCCATCAGAACAAACCTACACTTCCAACCTATATTTTCTGAGAGAACCACCTACACTTGTGTTGAGACCAAGATATTCCATTCCTACCATATGAATCTTGATCTCTAGCCTTCCCCAAGTTTCTTTCCACTCAAATCTTCTTTCTACCAAATCCAAATCCTGTGAGAGAGAGTTGAGTGTTGGGGAGACTATCATTTGAAGCACAAGAGCAAGGAGTTCATCATCAACACACCATTTGTTACTTCTTGGAGGGTGGTGTCTCCTAGATTGGCTAGGTGTCATTTGGGAGCCTCCGACAAGATTGTGGAGTTGAACCAAGGAGTTTATAAGGGCAAGGAGATCGCCTACTTCGTGAAGATCTACCGCTAGTGAGGCAAGTCCTTCGTGGGCGATGGCCATGGTGGGATAGACAAGGTTGCTTCTTTGTGGACCCTTCGTGGGTGGAGCCCTCCGTGGACTCGCGCAACCGTTACCCTTCGTGGGTTGAAGTCTCCATCAACGTGGATGTACGATAGCGCCACCTATCGGAACTACGACAAAAACATCCGTGTATCCAATTGCGTTGGAATCTTCCAAACCCTTCTCTTTACATTCTTGCAAGTTGCATGCTTTACTTTCCGCTGCTCATACACTCTTTGCATGCTTGCTTGATATGTATTGTGTTTGTTAAACTTGTGCCAAAAATCCACTTCAACCTTAAGAAAATTAAAAACTGCAACTTTTAGAACCTAGTGTCTAATCACCCCCATTCTAGACACCTCTTCTCGATCCTTTCACATGGCATTTCCATAGCCATTCCGAGATATATTGTCATGCAACTTCCATCATCATCATATACATGACTTGAGCATTTATTGACATATTTCTTTGCATGATTGTAAGATAGCTAGCATGATGTTTTCATGGCTTGTCTTTTTTTTGATTTCGGTGCTACACTAGATCATTGCACATCCTGGTACACCGCCAGAGGCATTCATATAGAGTCATATCTTTGTTCTAGTATCGAGTTGTAATATTGAGTTGTAAGTAAATAAAAGTGTGATGATCGTCATTATTAGAACATTGTCCCATGTGAGGATATCAAAATAAGTGTCCAAGGAAGCCCCAACAAAAGAGAGAGAGGCCAAAGAAGCCTACAAAAAAAAGAAAAAAAAAGAAAAAGAAAAAAAGAAAGAACAAAATGAGAGAAAAAGAGAGAAGGGACAATGTTACTATCCTTTTACCACACTTGTGCTTCAAAGTAGCACCATGTTCTTCATATGGAGAGTCTCTTGAGTTATCACTTTCATATACTGGTGGGAATATTCATTATAGAACTTGACTTGTATATTCCAATGATGGGGTTCCTCAAATGCCCTAGGTCTTCATGAGCAAGCAAGTTGGATGCACACCCACTTAGTTTCAGTTTGAGATTTCATACACTTATAGCTCTAGTGCATCTGTTGCATGGCATGATACGCCTCCGTCGTATCTACTTTTCCAAACACTTTTGCCCTTGTTTTGGACTATAAGTTGCATGATTTGAATGAAACTAACCTGGACTGACGTTGTTTTTAGCAGAATTGCCATGGTGTTATTTTTGTGCAGAAATAAAAGTTCTCAGAATGACTTGAAAATCAATGGAGAATTATTTTGGAATATATAAAAAATACTGGAAGAAAGATCCACGTCAAGGGGCCCACACCCTGTCCACGAGGGTGTGGGCGCGCCCTACCCCCTGGACGCACCCCTGCCTCATGGGCCCCCTGATGCTCCACCGACCTCAACCTTGACTGCATATATTCACTTTCAGGGAGAAAAAAATCAGGGAGAAGGGTTCATCGTGTTTTATGATACGGAGCCGCCGCTAAGCCCTAAACTCTCTTGGGAGGGCTGATATGGAGTCCGTTCGGGGCTCCAGAGAGGGGAATCCGTCGCCATTGTCATCATCAACCTTCCTCCATCACCAATTTCATGATGCTCACCGCCATGCATGAGTAATTCCATCGTAGGCTTGCTAGACGGTGATGGGTTGGATGAGATTTATCATGTAATTGAGTTAGTTTTGTTAGGGTTTGATCCCTAGTATCCGCTATGTTCTGAGATTGATGTTGCTATGACTTTGCTATGCTTAATGCTTGTCACTAGGGCCTGAGTGCCATGATTTCAGATCTGAACCTATTGTGTTTTCATCAATATGTGAGAGTTCTTGATCCTATCTTGCAAGTGTATAGTCACCTATTATGTGTTATGATCCGTTAATCCCGAAGTGACAATAATCGGGATACTTACTGGTGATGATCGTAGTTTGAGGAGTTCATGTATTCACTATGTGTTAATGCTTTGGTCCGGTACTCTATTAAAAGGAGGCCTTAATATCCCTTAGTTTCCAATAGGATCCCGCTGCCACGGGAGGGTAGGACAAAAGATGTCATGCAAGTTCTTTTCCATAAGCACGTATGACTATATTCGGAATACATGCCTACATTACATTGATGAACTGGAGCTAGTTCTGTGTCACCCTAGGTTATGACTGTTACATGACCGATCGCATCCAGCATAATTCTCCATCATCGACCCAATGCCTACGAGCTTTTCCATATATTGTTCTTCGCTTATTTACATTTCCGCTGTTACTGTTACAATCACTATAAACCCAAAAATATTACTTGTGCTACCGTTACCTTTTGCTATCGTCACCACTACTATCATATTCCTTTGCTACTAAACACTTTGCTGCAGATATTAAGTTTCCAGGTGTGGTTGAATTGACAACTAAGCTGCTAATACTTAAGAATTTCTTTGGCTCCCCTTGTGTCGAATCAATAAATTTGGGTTGAATACTCTACCCTTGAAAACTATTGCGATCCCCTATACTTGTGGGTTATCAATCCCTACTCCTCACATTGACATCAATTGATGGGAAACCCCATCGCCCGTTGATTAGCCACGTCGATGTGAGACTTCCTCCCTTTTTTGTCTTCACACAACCTCCACCATCATATTCTATTCCACATATAGTGATGTCCATGGCTCACACTCATGTATTGCGTGAAAGTTGAAAAGGTTTGAGAACATCAAAAGTATGAAACAATTGCTTGGCTTGTCATCGGGGTTGTGCATAATTTGAATATTTTGTGTGGTGAAGATGGAGCATAGCCAGACCATATGATTTTATAGGGATAACTTTCTTTGGCCATGTTATTTTGAAAATACATGATTGCTTTATTAGTATGCTTGAAGTATTATTGTCTTAATGTCAAATGATAGACTATTGCTTTGAATCACTTGTGTCTTAATATTCATGCCATGATTAGATTACATGATCAAGATTATGCTAGGTAGCATTCCACATCAATTTTTTTATCATTTACCTCCTCGAGGAAGAGCATGAATTAAGCTTGGGGATGCTGATACGTCTCTGTCGTATCTATAATTTTTGATTGTTCCATGCCAATATTCTAGAACTTTTACATACTTTCGGCAACTTTTTATACTATTTTTTGGGACTAACATATTGATCCGGTGCCCAGTGCCAGTTCCTCCTTGTTGCATGTTTTTTGTTTTGCAAAAAATCCATATCAAACGGGATAAAAACTTATGGAGATTTTTTTGGAATATATGTGAATTTTGGTAAGTGGAATCAACGCGAGACGATGCCCGAGGGGCCCACGAGGGTGAGGGGCGCGCCCTGGGCCCTCATGGCCACTCCGTAAGGCAGTTGGTGCCCTTCTTTCGCCGCAAGAAAGACAATGTCTAGATAAAAATCATGTCACAATTTCAGCCCAATCGGAATTACGGATCTCCGGGAATTTAAGAAACGGTGAAAGGGCAGAATCGGGGAGCACAGAAACAGAAGGAAACAGAGAGAGAGAGAGATCCAATCTCGGAGGGGCTCTCGCCCCTCCGCCGCCATGGAGGCCATGGACCAGAGGGGAAACCCTTCTCCCATCTAGGGGAAAGGTCAAGGAAGAAGAAGAAGAAGGGGGCTCCCTCCCCCTCTCTCCCGGTGGCGCCGGAACGCCGCCGGGGCCATCATCGCGACAACGATCTACACCAACAACTTCACCGCCGTCATCACCAACTCTCCCCCTCTATGTAGCGGTGTAACCCCTCTTTTACCTGCAGTAATCTCTACTTAAACATGGTGCTCAATGCTATATATTATTTCCCAATGATGCATGGCTATCCTATGATGTTTGAGTAGATCCGTTTTGTCCTATGGGTTAATTGATGATCATGATTGGTTTGAGTTGCATGTTTTGTTATTGGTGCTGTCCTATGGTGCTCTCCGTGTCGCACAAGCGTGAGGCATCCCCGCTGTAGGGTTTGCAATATGTTCATGATTTTCTTATGGTGGGTGGCGTGAGTGACAGAAGCACAGACCCAAGTAAGTAGGTTGTTTGCGTATGGGAGTAAAGAGGACTTGATGGCTTATAATGCTATGGTTGGGTTTTACCTTAATGATATTTAGTAGTTGCGGATGCTTGCTAGATTTCCAATCATAAGTGCATATGATCCAAGAAGAGAAAGTATGTTAGCTTATGCCTCTCCCTCAAATAAAATTGCAATAATGATTACCGGTCTAGTTATCGATTGCCTAGGGACAAATAACTTTCTTGTGACAAAAAGCTCTCTACTAAAACTAACTTAGTTATGTCTTTATCTAAACATCCCCTATCTTTTATTACATGCTCTTTATTATCTTGCAAACCTATCCTATCACACCTACGAAGTACTTCTAGTTTCATACTTGTTCTCGGTAAAGCGAACGTAAAGCATGCGTAGAGTTGTATTGGCGGTCGATAAAACTTGAGGGAATGTTTGTTCTACGTTTAGCTCCTGATTGGGTTCGACACTCTTACTTACTGAAAGAGGCTACAATTGATCCCATATACTTGTGGGTTATCAAAGACCCATCCGTTAGCTTAGAAACTATGATCATTTAGTTTATTGCTATTGTTTTCTTCATGACTTATACATGTTCCTATAACTATGAGATTATGCAACTCCCGAATACCGGAGGAACACCTTATGTGCTATCAAACGTCACAACGTAACTGGGTGATTATAAAGATGCTCTACAGGTGTCTCTGATGGTGTTTGTTGAGTTGGCATAGATCGAGATTAGGATTTGTCACTCCGATTGTCAGAGAGGTATCTATGGGCCCTCTCGGTAATGCACATCACTATAAGCCTTGCAAGAAATGTGACTAATGAGTTAGTTATGGGATGATGCATCACTGAACAAGTAAAGAGACTTTCCGGTAACTAGATTGAACTAGGTATGATGATATCGACGATCGAATCTCGGGCAAGTAACATACCGATGACAAAGGGAACAAACATATGTTGTTACGTGGTTTGACCGATAAAGATCTTATAGAATATGTAAGAACGAATATGAGCATCCAGGTTGCACTATAGGTTATTGACCGGAGAAGTATCTTGGTCATTTAACGTTCGATGATGATTGGTATCATGAGTTTATGTGATTTGATGTACCGAAGGTCGTTCGTATTCCTAGATGAGATCACGGACATGATGAGGAGTCTTGAAATGGTCGAGACATAAAGATTGATATATTGGACCATGTTGTTCAGACACCGGAAGTGTTACGGAGAGTTTCAGATAAAATCGGAGTGCCGGAGGGTTACCGGACCCCCCCGAGAAGTTAATGGGACACCATGGGCCTTAGAGGAGAGAGGGCTGGCCAGGAGGTGGTGCACGCCCCCCTAGTCCGAATTGGACAAGGGGTGGGGGCGGCGCCCCCTCCTTCCTTCTCTTCCCTTCCTCCTTCCTTCCCCTCCTTGTTGGACTAGGAAAGTGGGGAACCTACTCCCAGTTGGAGTAGGATTCCCCCCTTGGGGCGCGCCCCTTGAGGCTGCCCCCTCCCCTCCTTTATATACGGGGGAGGGGGGCACCCCATAGATACACAAGTTGATTTCTTAGCCATGTGCGGTGCCCCCCTCCACATTTTTCCACCTCGGTCATATTGTCATAGTGCTTACGCGAAACCCTGCGTCGGTAACTTCATCATCACCGTCACCACGCCGTCGTGCTGACGAAACTCTCCCTCCGCCTCAGCTGAATCTAGAGTTTGAGGGACGTCACCAAGCTGAACGTGTGCAGATCGCCGAGGTGCCGAGCATCCGGTACTTGATCAGTTGGATCGCGAAGACGTTCGACTACATCAACCGCATTACTAAACGCTTCCGCTTTGGGTCTACGAGGGTACGTAGACAAACTCTCCCCTCTCGTTGCTATGCATCTCCTAGATAGATCTTGCGTGATCATAGGAATTTGTTTGAAATACTGCGTTCCCCAACAAAATCTATGACACCCGGTCTATTCTTTATCATATTTGTTTTCTGATCTATTATTTGCCTCTTTTATTTTCAGATCTATTATTCCAAAAGCCCAAAAATACCTTGCTGCAATTTTTTGTTATTTATTTTATTTCGTGAGATCTATTTATCCAATCTAAGACAAATTTATCTATCTTTTACCCGAGAGGGATTGACAACCCTCTTACATGTCGGTTTGCAAGTATTTGTTCTTTGTGTGTAGGTACCATTCACATAGTGTTGCGTGGTTCTCCTACTCATTCTATAACCTTGGTATCATTACTGAGGGAAATACCTACCGTAGATGTGCTGCATCATCCCTTCCTCTTCGGGGAAAATACAGATGCAGACAGGAGCCATCAAGAAAGGATTTCTGGCACTCTTGCCGGGGAGACATCATCAATATCTATCAGGTTCCTAATCACAAATCTCATCTCCTTGCAATTTACATTATTTGCCATTTGCCTCTCATTTTCATCTCCCCCACTTCACAAAAATTTGCTGTTTTATTCACCCTCTTTTTCGTTCGCCATTTTCTTGCTATATCTGTTTTTGTTGCGTAGTCATGATGCCTCAAATAAAATATTATGATGTTCCTACCCCAATATTTTGCTTGAAATTGAGAAAAGTACTAAGGAATATATGACTACAAAATTCGAGCATAATAAATATTTTACCGAAGAACTTAAGGAACACTCTTTGTGCTGGATGCTATAACAAAACAACTTGATGATATTAGTAGAGAAGTTTGTAATCTCCAATCTAAGTATGCTTTTGCTGAAAGTTTGCTAGGAAAAATATCCGATGCGCAAGCTGTCGGACTTAGGGCTCTGCTGACCCTTGAGAGGTTTGAACACTGGGGTGCGTACGAAGAACTCCTACTCCCCGACCTGCCGGCCCAACGATTCCACAGCTTGACTCGACGAACCTAAGGGACAAGAGACACAACAGTTTACCCTAGTTTAGGCCACCTTGCGGTGTAATACCCTACTCTAGCTTTGTGGTGGATTGCCTCGAGGGGCTGAGGATGAACTAGTACAGAGGATGAACAACCTTGGGAGGTGAGGTGTTCTTGAGGTCAATGAGCTGGTGGGTGAGAAGATGGTCTGAATGATCCCATCCCATTCTATGGTGGTGGCTAAGTCCTATTTATAGTGGCCTTGGCCCTCTTCCCAAATGTAGGCGGGAAGGGATCCCACAACGGCCAATTTCAAAGGGAGACAACTAGTACAAGTTATCCTGACAAAAGTAGTCTTCGCTTGCAAAGGCTCTGGTGGTGACGTTGTAGTGGGATCCGCGATAACCTCCGTCCTGTCGTCCTGGCGGTCTTGGTCTTGTTTCACCAATATGGAAACCTTTGCCTGATTCCTCGGGACTCCGTGCATACGCTTGCCTCCTTGACACCAAAGTGGAAACTGGCACGCTGCGCCCACTGGCGCCCGCCTGGCCTTGGTCGTCATGGCTCACCTCATGTGAACCTCGCGGGGTGCACCTTGCCTTGATATCTCTGCTCCTCGGGAGCCAGCCTAGTGAGGCCACCCCCAGCACTACAGAAAAAATACACTTCCTTGATGATACGTGTTTGTCATGGTAGGTCACGTTTTCTGTCATGCATGTACATCCATGATGATTTTATGACAGAATCAAGATAGTCATACCTATGCTGTCGTAGAAGTGTTCCATGACATTAACAAAATTATCATCATGGAAGTGTCCACTTCCATGACGATAAATCACGCTTCATAGAACTGCTTTCGTCAAGGGTGACCGACACGTGGCATCCACCATAACAGGTCACCATTAAGCTACGGGTCCGGTTTTGGGTCTGATAACCCATTAACAGCCCGGACCAATGGGGATTTTCATGTGTAAAATTCTCATTGGCCAGAGGAAACACGTGTTGGCTCACCGTTGGGACAGATGTCATCCACTCATTGGACAAGAGGCGCCTATGATACGTCGACACATGACACGACCCTATAGAGGCCCGTTTTGGTGAAAAGGCTGGCCCGTTTGACTTAGTCAAAAGGTAACGGGCCGGCCCACGGAAAGCCTGTTAACGGCCTGTTCGTATATAGCCCATTTACGACCCACTAACTCCCGGCCCATTACGACCTATCGAAATTAAGCCCAGTAGCTTCATCTGGGCCGTCCAATATGATTCCAGCTCATTGTAACTTCCGGTCAATGTATGGCCCATGATGTCTGTCGGCCCATATGAGGCCCTTTGTAACTCTTGGCCCATTAAAGGCCCGAGATAAAACTGGCCCATAATGAACAGTATATCGCTTTATACCCATTAATGGCCCATTATTCCGTCGGCCGTTTCCAGCCCGTGTTAACTTTCAGCCTTCTAAGGGCCCATTTATTCTTGGGACCATTTCTAGAATTCGGTTAGTTACGGTCCGTTACTGGCCTGTTCCGTTTGTGGGCCAGATTCAGCCCGTGGTTACATTCGGCCCGTTTGTGGCCCGTTAACCCGTTGGGCTTTTTTCATAGCGTTATCAAATACGGCCTATTAACAGCCCATTATGGTCCATGAATAGTACGACCCATGTTTGGCGAAATGATTATACGCCCATAGAAGGCCCATGGATCCTACGACCCATAGAAAACCAATGGATCCTACGACCTGTAGAAGGCCCATGGATCATACGACCCGTGGAAAGTCCATGGATCCTACGGCCCGTAGAAGGCCCATGGATCCTATGACCCGCAGGAGGCCCATGGTTACAACAGTCAGTGTGTTTCCATGATTATTGTGGCCTAGTTACGAAAAATAGGTTATTGTGGCCACTAGAAAAATGCGGAAAAAGAACTATAGTGACTACAAGCAAACAACTAAACAAGACAATAAGGAAATAAATAAGCAAGCAACTAACGCTAGCCTATTATAACTATTACACATATTACATCCAGTGGGCATCAAAGTTCGCCACCAGTGCAAATATAGGGAACAAAGCAGCATATTACATACACTGGCCGTCAAAATTGGCCACCAGTGCAAATAAACGCGGTAGCAAAACAAGTCCATAACTGAAACAACTTCAGAAGAGCTCAAGAAACGTTATCCTGGGTATCCACCATGAAGGCAATAAGCTTAGCAAGCTTATTAGCTTTATCCTGTTTGGCGCTAAAATCCTCCAACGTTTGCTGTTGCACCAGAAAGTATGCATCCGAATGCTCCAAGGACTTCCACAGTCCTTCCGCTTCTTGTCGCAGCACAACTGATCGATGTCTTTCAGCTTGTAGCCGAGACTCAAGAAACCGAACTGATTTAGACAGTGAGTTTGAATAGCTTGTGCAAGCGGTAGTGGCTAGTAACTTGAACAGTAAACCAAGACAGGACTTTGGGGTTGCCTCACTATCTTCAAGATAGTTTTCCTTAGCTGTTTTATCAGTTTTGTTGGAGACCAACAAGGATGTCTCACGATCCTGAACCTTATATGCATTACTTCCTTTACCATTTCTTAATAAGGCACTCTTCCCCAATATTCTGTCAGCATTCTAAAAGAAGAAACAAGCAGACACATAACTGGTTTAGCATGTACTTATATGAAACTTATTTCGCTGAACCAGTTCATGAGTAAGGTGGACAAGATTAAACTACCAAGTCTTCTATTGCCATGTAGTACATTATAAAAGCATCAAACAAACATATATCTATGTCCTATGGTCACAACATTGTCTTGCCAAATCAAAATAGAGACACAGTTCAAATCATATCAGTTCAAGAGAAAGCAACACTGAAAGAATACAAAGCGTGGGAAACTACACAGCACAACAAGATTTCAGATGGGTACCACGGGTCTACATGTACAACAACACCATTGGCCCTGTTATGATGCTAGTAATGTGCATGATATGAGAAGTAAACTGTATACACAATTGAAATTGAAATCAACAGAGCTATTTATAAGAGCAAACCTGTTAAAGAAACATGCGTAAACATACCTGTTGTGCCATTGGAGTTTCCATTGGATCGTTCAATTTAAAAATAAGTTTGTATGAGTAAATACAGTGATACAAGAGCAAAGCAGTATGCACGATAGCAATGGAATCTTAAACGAGAACGGTTATTCTTCAGGTTTAAGCACTTGTTCTACATGAACAGAGTATAGTAAGATGCAAGCATATAGTACTTAAAATAAAATGAGCTCATAGACCTTACCACATTCTTGGTTCGGGGCCAGTATAGAACAAGGCATTCCCAGTCATCGTCCAGTAAATGTGTCTTAGGAGAATGTAAGGGAATTTGATGAGTTTCTTTGCTAGTGAAGTATGTTTTCTTCAGGTAATTCCAATACTGCCACCAAGCATTCTTGAAGATAGCAGAGGTACTAGCACAGGTTACCTCATCCCGAGTTTCCAAAATCGATACTTCTCTATAGAGAAAAATGGGAAAATTTGCTGTATTATAACCATCATGGAGGTGGAATGTATGGGACAAAGCAAAGTAATTGCCATGAATAACATTACTTAAACATAACTCCTGGACAAACACCTGCAACTGGCATTTTCCTTCATCTTCAATATAATATTTCCATGATGGGAAGATATGCAAATAGGATTTAACAACATCAAATGCGATAGATGCTAAACTATGAATGGCTGGTTGTGCTTCCTCCATAGGAATAGGTGTACTAGCTGGTGGAGTTGGGGTTCGCCGTGGTAGTACTGGCGCTTTGGGCACTGGAGCTGCCTTACTAACTGCTCTTGTTTGGGAGCTCTGTGGTGGAGATGGTGTTGTGTCAATAGGAACTGGGTTACTATCTACTGGGGTTGGGGTTAGATTGGGTGAAGCTGGTTCTCTGTCAATCGTAGTAGGGGTAAAATCTGCAGGAGTCTGGGTTATGTGTGGTAGGGCTAGTTCTCTTGCATGTACAACCGGGGTGCTATCTCCACCTAGAGGTAGCACTGTTTTATTTGAGGACCGTGTTTTTACTCCGCTAGATACTGCCATCACCTGCTCCAATTCAAATGGCTGATAAACAGGAAACATAGTTGAATGTACAAACATTGTATGAGAGACAGATGCAATAGATAGTGTGGAAAAAAGAGGGCATTAAATAGTTGACATGTAGTCCCTCCGTCCGGAAATACTTGTCATCAAAATGGATAAAAGGAGATGTATCTAGATGTATTTTAGTTCTAGATACATCCTTTTTTGTCCATTTTGATGACAAGTATTTTCGGACGGAGGGAGTATATTGTTTAACTAAAATGGATAGCATGACATAATTTCACATATATGATGTCTATCTAAACCGGATAGTGTAGCATAACATAATTCAAAGATATGATGACTAACTAAACAGGATTGCATGACATAATTCACATACATGTTATCGAAGTAATCAGGATCACATGATTTAATTCACATATGTGATTTGTATGCTAAGCATAGGGCATTCACATATATGATGTCTGAACTAAGAACATGGTGTTGAATATTGTGTATATGATGTCTAAACTATGCAATGCAAGACACCATATGCATGATATGAGCAGTAGAACCATGCCAAGTTAGAGCATACACCTCCGTGGGGAAATATGACTGGTCATCTGTCTCTGAATCCATCTCTGAGGAGCTATCGGGACCCAACAAGAGATTTGCTTCGACAAGTAGCACCGTCTGCTTTGAAGGCCTTGTTTTCACTCCAGATTTTTCCATCACCCACTCAAATGGCCGATTCACAGGAAGAGTAGTTTAATGTACAAACATTGTCAACAAATGGAAATGTAATGAAGAAAAGGATGGGCAAGATATCATTCAAATACATGATGCCTGGTTAAACAGGATGGCATTGCACATTTCACATATATTATGGCTGGCTAAAAGACATGAGACTGCATAATTCCCATATATGATATTGAAACTAAACAAGTGGCATTACATAACATGTTTAAACACTATTGCAGGATGCTGCTAATGCGACACTACGATCAGAGACCCTTCAAGAAACTTTGTGCGATGCAATAATCGCAAACGGTGCTATATGAAAACCGTCAGAAATGATGCAAAATGTTTGCAATGAATGATACATCAAACACGGTTCAGATTATAGTTGTGTGTGCAATGAGGGGCATATAGTTGATCTATACAAACTGTTTGCGATCAGACAGAACAACAGAAAAGGGCAGCCAGATCAAGGTATGTGCGATATACAACATATAGTTCACTCCGATGAACCGTTTGCGATGAGTGAGGTGAACACAAACGATTCGGCGTAACAAGATGTGTGTGATACCCGGTAAACATGTCGATAATCAGAATTGTGTGCGATCATTATAGACACCCCATACGTTTTTTGTGTGTGAACTGTGTGCTCATCAGGGGACATAGTTCAACAAACCAACCTGTTGGCGATAATGTAGAAGATCTCTATCAAATACATATTACTAACCGTCTGCGATGAGATTGATAGGATAAATAGAGATATATATACAGTCTGCTTAATTTAGTCCTTCTTCTTCTTGTTGTTATTGTTGGATGGCCCCGCGACATCGTCTTGGCGAGGATGCTTCTTGCCGATGACCGTTGGCTTTTCATCACCGCCGCCATCGTCATCACCATTGCTGTCGTCCTCCTCCTCCTCCTTGTTCGACCATTTCTCCTCCTCATCATCGTCATCCTCTTCTTCGTCCTCCGACGGCTCCTCGTCCGTCTGGTTGTCGTCTGACGACTCCGAAGGCGGCATCCCTTCCATGAACCGGATATAATTGAGGTATGGGCTCGACGCCAGACTCATGGAAGACGAGCGGGATGATTCTGCTGTTGACCTACCATCGGGCGCCAAACTGTCGGCCGAGCTGTCGTTCTCGCTATTGCTCGACATGGATGCAGAGTGTGTGCCAGTGTGTAGCGCGGCCTGCCGGGGATGATGAAGATGGTGGACACTTAAGCGGGGTATACAGAGAAGAAGAACTGCCAATTGAAGCGGGGATTGAAGCGGGGGTTGACGTATTATCTAACCGCTGATATAATCAACTGCAATTATTTGTACCCAGTCGCTCCAAATTCCCAGGGTTGTTGATACGTCTCCAACGTATCTATAATTTTTGATTGTTCCATGCTATATTATCTTCTGTTTTGGACATTATTGGGCTTTATTATACACTTTTATATTATTTTTAGGACTAACCAATTAACCGGAGGCCCAACCCAGAATTGTTAATTTTTTTGCCTATTTTAGGGTTTCACAGAAAAAGAATATCAAATGGAGTCCAAACGGAATGAAACCTTCGGGAACGTGATTTTCGGAACGAACATGATCCAGAGGACTTGGACCCTACGTCAAGAAATCAACCAGGAGGCCATGAGGTAGGGGGCGCGCCTACCCCCCTGGGCGCGCCCTCCACCCTCGTGGGCCCCCTGTTGCTCCACCGACGTACTCCTTCCTCCCATATATACCTACGTACCCCCAAACTACCAGATATGGAGCCAAAACCCTAATTCCACCGCCGTAACTTTCTGTATCCACGAGATCCCATCTTGGGGCCTGTTCCGGAGCTCCACCGGATGGGGCATCGATCACGGAGGGCTTCTACATCAACACCATAGCCCTTCTGATGAAGTGTGAGTAGTTTACCTCAGACCTACGGGCCCATAGTTATTAGCTAGATGGCTTCTTCTCTCTTTGTGGATCTCAATACGAAGTTCTCCCCCTCTCTTGTGGAGATCTATTCGATGTAATCTTCTTTTGCGGTGTGTTTGTTGAGACCGATGAATTGTGGGTTTATGACCAAGTTTATCTATGAACAATATTTGAATATTATCTGAATTCTTTTATATATGATTGGTTATCTTTGTGAGTCTCTTCGAATTATCAGTTTGGTTTGGCCTACTAGATTGATCTTTCTTGGAATGGGAGAAGTGCTTAGCTTTGGGTTCAATCTTGCGGCGTCCTTTCCCAGTGACAGTAGGGGCAGCAAGGCACGTATTGTATTGTTGCCATTGAGGATAACAAGATGGGGTTTATTTCGTATTGCATGAGTTTATCCCTCTACATCTTGTCATCTTGCTTAAAGCGTTACTTTGTTCTCTTGAACTTAATACTCTAGATGTATGCTGGATAGCGGTCGATGTGTGGAGTAATAGTAGTAGATGCAGGCAGGAGTCAGTCTACTTGTCTCGGATGTGATGCCTATATACATGATCATACCTAGATATTCTCATAATTATGCTCAATTCCGTCAATTGCTCAACAATAATTTGTTTACCCGCCGTGAATACTTATGCTCTCTAGAGAAGCCACTAGTGAAACCTATGGCCCCCGGGTATATCTTCCATCATGTTAATCTTCCAATACTTAGTTATTTTTATTTCCTTTTATTTTACTTTGCATCTTTATCATAAAAATACCAAAAATATTATCTTATCATATCTATCAGATCTCACTCTCATAAGTGACCGTGTAGGGATTGACAACCCCTTATCGTGTTCGTTGCGATGATTTATTTGTTTGTGTAGGTACGAGGGACTCGTGCATGGCCTCCTACTGGATTGATACCTTGGTTCTCAAAAACTGAAGGAAATACTTATGCTAGTCTGCTGCATCACCCTTTCCTCTTCAAGGGAAAACCAACGTAAGTACTCAAGAAGTAGCAGTTGCGCAGGACTCCTATTGGCTATTTGGCTGGTTTCCTTTTTCAGGACAAAAATAAGGAACGACTTTTGGGATTACGCACCGGTACCGGTATGAACGGAGTAGGACAGTTGGCAAGCAATACATATCCAAGCTATGGTGTCTTGCAGGGGCAAAGCATTTGAGTAATGTAGTGCCACGAGAGTAATGTGTTGTAATTCAGCTTTTTGGCCAAAACCTCTAAACCTTCTTCTTAATCAATGAAAGTGGCAAATCGTTTGCCCAGTTTCAAAAAAAATATTTGAGCTCTTCTTATTGATAAAGCCAGTAATAATCAAACTAGAAAGGAAAAGAAAAAAGACAAAGAAAAATATCTACACGAATATTCGCGTAACATCAATGTCATAGGACCTAGATGTGCATTACCTAGAGCACATCTAGATGTGCTTTAGCAATGCTGTCAAACAAAAACCCTAATCATCATTGCAAACAACACATAGAGCATGGATAATGCGACAACCACAACTACACATGCTAGTTCCTTCTTGTCTCTTGCTTTCATCTGTTTTTCGTGTGATTGATTCTTTCTTGCTTCATCGTACTGACTGTATATTCCAGGTCAGCCAGTTTCTTCTTCAGCTTTATGTTATCTTCTGCGAGCTTGGTGATAAAACTCCGAGCCCTGCCATGCCATTCTTCATCCAGCCAGTTAACAAAGGCACAAGCCTCATAACCCTGCCAATGTTAAATAGTATTCTGGATGAGCGGTGGCATTAACTGAAGTAAAATGATGAACTTAATTAGCACTAACCTATAAGGGGAAACTGAGAAACCGCCTGCCAATGTCTATTCCCTCCGTGCATACAGGTCAAGCGGGACTGTGCCCGTGCACACAACTCAGCTTTTGGTACTTTTCGGTGGTGCAAAACTCGGAGTCGAACTCGTGTTGCGGGAGTCTGGAGTCAAGCTCCGAATCCGGCAGCAGATCGCTTTCCTGGGAGGGGGGTGGGGGGGTCATTCAGGATAGATTCAGCAAGGATCTATACTTTGGACATGCTAAAAAAGATCGGGATAGATTGGAACCTGACAGGACGATTCGGATCCATAGTACACCTGCCTTCTGATGACCTTAGGCAAATGCTTGGCGGCGATACGAGCAGGAGCAGCCGCACCAAAACCATCAGCACCACTCGTCTGCATTCCCCCAATGTTAGCGCCACGCAAGGGAATTTGGAGGCTATGTAGGGATTTGGGGCAAATGGGGAAACTATGGAGATAAGCTAACGGTCGGGAACTACTAATGGCACTATATATATGTTGTATATGACACACTGTTTGTACATGTCGTTTGTGTTGGGTATTACAACGTCACACAAGATTTCCTCACCAAATCATGTGAGAAGACAACGTAGGTTAGACACGGTTGCCGTTACATAACCGCATGTGATGTACTACCCTGTCCATATAATTGAGTTACGGTGAGATACCGTGTAAATAGGCGCTCCGCGGATATCCATAAAAAAACAGCCGCTCTGCATATAGAGATGGCGGCGGCGGCCTAGGCAGCGGCTACCAGAGAAGTGGTCAATCCTCGGTTGATGGGCGGTGGCAGCGTCATAGGAGGTCAATCCTCGGTCTGTGGCGGGAGATAGGAGGAGCTCAACCATCCAGGTCGGCGGCGTGATTCGAGCACATCCATCGCGGTTGATGGCGGGATAGTGGAGGCCTAACTTCAAGCGGCAACTTCACTAAGCTTTGCTCCTCGACCCTGCTGTCTCGGCGTGCTGCCACATCGCGCTTGTCTATCTGCTGGGTGGAGGTCGCCGCACGGCTAACTAATTAAGGTATTCTTTTCATGAGTGGCTTAATTAAGGTATTCGATTCCTAAGTGTAGTGTTGTACTAGTACTCTGCGTGTAAATTTTTTGGCCATTAATTTTTGTCATTGCATGACTGGACAACAACATGGAGCGCCCACAATAATTATTAAAATAAAACCTTGTGATTTATGCATGCATCTCTGGGCAACAGTTAATCCGTGTATTAATGTTGTTGTTTTGTTTCAACTACCATTCGTCTGCTGCAGATGGAACAATCTCGATGGATGAAGAATCAAAAAATAGCAGATTTTATCAGTGGCGTGACAGAGTTCATGAATTTGGCTGAAAGTACAAAGAGGAGTATTGGTGACGCGGATTACATCCTGTGTCCATGTACTGATTGTGCCAATACAGAGTCACATGAAGTTGCAGATGTCCAAATGCACTTAGTCTCTAGGGGGTTCATGGATGGATATACACGTTGGACCAGACACGGTGAAGAGGAGGTCATGGATGAAGATACCCAGGGCAGCGAGATGCCAAACCCTGATCAGTGTCACATGGATGTTGAATCTAACATCGGGGCAGAGGCGTCAAGCTACCAATGGAACACCGGAAAGCCGAAACGCCCATTGGAAAACCAAGAGACATCCACGCAGATGACGACGATCTTGATATGCCAGATTTTGCTGCTATGATTGTAGATTTCAAGGGCCTAGAAAAGGATATGATTGGGTACAAGGATCTGCCAACCATTGATGCAGACTCCAAGAAAGAATTGTATCCAGGTTGCAAAAAGAAATATTCCAGGTTGAGTGCCACCCTGGCGCTTCTTAGATTTAAAGTAGCAAGCAGTCTATCAAACAAGGGCTTCACAGAGATCTTAGGTATTTTCAAAGATATCTTCCGGAAGATAATGTGCTCCCTAGAAGCACGAATGAAGCGAAGAAAATTGTTTTCCCATTGGAACTTGAAGTACAGAAGATACACGCTTGTGTGAATGATTGTATATTGTACCATGGTGAGTACAAAGATTTCTGTGCATGTCCCACATGCAAGCATGCACGATACAAGCGCAGGAGAGCAAAGGACAAGTACAAATTGGATGAAAATATCAAGACAGGAATCGTTCAAGGTTTTTTGGTACTTGCCTTTAATTCGAAGGTTGAGGCATTTGTTTGCAAACCCTAGAGAGGCAAAGAGGTTGCGGTGGCATCATGATGAGCGAATTGCGGATAGGTTTATGAGGCACCCGAAAGATGCGGCTCAGTGGGAATTAATCGACAACAAGTTTGAAAAATTTCCCAAGGATCCTAGAAGTATAAGGGCCGGGGAGTGTACTGATGGGATGAATCCTTTTGGTGATATGAGCACCAGTCACAGCACATGGTCGGTGCTTCTGTGCATATATAACCTAGCTCCTTGGTTGTGTATGAAGAAAAAATACATTATGATGTCAATGATTATCCAAGGCCCGAAGCAACCTGGAAATGACATCGACATTTACTTTCAGCTACTGGTAGAAGAACTGCTGACAGTGTGGATAGATGCGCCTGCTGTAAATGTTATGATGCTTACAGAAAGGAGATTTTTGATCTACATGCGATGCTGGTGCACACCATTCAAGATATGCCGGCATTAGGCAACACATCGGGGCAGAAAACAAGGGGAGATGTAGGGTGTGTCACATGCATGGATAGGACAGCTAGCAGAAGACTTCCCAACTCGCGCAAAATAGTGTATTTGCGCCATTGTAGGTTCTAGCGGATGAATCACCCATACCGAAAGATGAAAGCTGAATTTGATGGTACGACAGAGGCAGGTGTGGCCCCAAGACCCTATGACAGGGAGGTGGTGCACAACATGGCTAAAAAATTAATGCTGTGCTTGGCAAGAACCACCCTTTGACGGTGAAACTAACACCCAAGGATCAAGTGTTTAAGAAGAAATCGGTGTTCTAGAAATTACCTTACTGGGAGATTCTACGTGTATGTCACTGCATCGATGTCATGCATGTAGATAAGAACGTATGTGAAAGCATCCTTGGTACACTGCTCAAGATTAAAGGTAAAAGAAAGGATTATGATGGTTCACGGCTGGATATGCTTACTGATCAATCACAACGCAAGAGTGAAGTAGAAGATGTTGACAAATTCATCAAAGCTCACCAGAGTTACAATTTCAGTACAAAGCAATACAGTTCTTCACCTATTTGTTGTCAGTTAAGACACCCTCTTCCTACTACGCAAACATCAGAAGTCTCGTGGATGTGAGCTCAGGTAAAATGAAGTTGGGACACATGAAGTCACATGATTGCCACGCAATGTTGACAGAAATCCTCTCGGTGGCCATCAGGAATCTGATGGACAAATATATAAGAAGCACACTCATTAACCTCTGTGATTTCTTCAACAAACTATGGCAGAAAGTTGTAGATCCTGAAGAGTTGGATAATATGCAAGATGATATTGCAAGAATATTGTCCAACCTAGAGATGTTTTTCCCACCGTCGTTCTTTGATGTCATGGTCCATCTCACTGTGCACCTTGTCGACGAGATAAAGTATTGTGGTCCTGTGTTTCTTCGTAACATGTATCCCTTCGAGTGGTTCATGGGAATACTGAAGCGCTTTTGTCGGAACCGAAACCATCCAGAGGCAAGCATCCTACAAGGTTATACTGCGGAGGAGTTGGTTGATATTTGCACCGAATACATGAAACAAAGACCTATAGGTTTGCCCCTCTCTTGCCATGAGGGAAGGCCGAAAGGTAAGCCGGTCCTTGCTGGCATGCAAATGGCTGCACCCGAAGAATTGGCAGAGAAAGCCCATTTGACGGTACTGCTAAACAGCCCAGTTCTCGTTGCTTATGCCGAAGAACACTTGGCAGAGATACACCAAAGCTTCTTACCAATGGTGCCTTCATCAGAAGTGGAGATGAAGGAGCACACTAAGAAGTACGCCGAATGGCTGAAGAATCGTTTGGCACAAGGATCCATCTATGACATTGCTACGTGGTTGGTACAAAAGCCATCACCTACGGTGTTGACGTACCAAGCATATGACATAAATGGATACACGTTCTACACTGAGGAACGTGATAAGAAGACCTCGTATCAGAATAGCTCTGTTCGAATAGAATGCATGACTGTAAATGAAGCTGATAAAAGGGTATACTATGGAACCATGAAAGAGATTTGGGAGCTTGACTATGTGAAAGTTAAGGTGGCATTATTCAGGTGCACATGGATCCCTCTTGGTTAGGTAAGGATAGATGAGTACATGAAGACCTGTGTTAACAGGACAACCATGGCATATCACGCGGACCCATTCATTCTTGGCAGCGATGCTACCCAGATTTTCTTTGTGGAGGACCCCTTGGATAAGAACGACCATTTAGCGATGCATTGGAAGAGAAGGGTACTGGGTGTCGACGATGTTGCCGATCAGGACGAGTATGATGAATTTGATGAGTTTCCAGCCAAGGGATCGCACACCAGTGCAACAGAGAAGCGTAAAATCATCAAAACCCCCAAGTTCATTCGGGGTCAACTTAATGATCCCAGTTCCCCCATGTACATGGGAATTAAGCTGTAAGACTAGTCTTTATGCCTACCCTGCAACTTAATTCGTTCAATTTAGAACTGTCATGCGTACTGAATTTGTGAGTTATGCCCGATTTTCTGTTGATGTAAGAACCGTTAATATGTTGACCTTGATATGCTGTCAGCTCAGGCAATGAACATGAACTGTTTTTTGTTGTTGTTATTATTATTATTATTATATCCTAGAGGTAGCACACTCAATCGATCTCACTATAGTATGTGTGAACAAAAATATGCAATCTGGTTTGCAAATAGCACACGGTACGTTGATGAAAGACGTGTGCCGATGTCGGAGTAATGGGCCACGGGTAGGCCAACCCGAAGCCCATAACCTTTCAAGACATCGGGGCAGGCTGCGCCCCTCAAGACCACAGGGCGAAGAGCCGCCTCCTGGGGAGTCTACGGCAAGGCGGCCAACTACCCGCTCACGGCCGAGTCCTAGGGGAGACTTCCAGAGAAGCCGGCTTTGGGGAGTTGGCCGGAGACTCCAACAAACCGTGACCTCATCGAGGGGGACTGGGCAGGGGCGTAGCTACAATGAAGCCCACTCACCGCCCCTTACCAATGGCAGGCATGGCTACAGCGCGCCGTACTAGGGAAGATCTCCCTACGGCGGGGCACTGTTGCCCAGCCAGCCAAGACATCAGCATCACTGTACCTGGTCCTGCGCCCACGACGGCTTGTCTGTACGGCCTGGAGGCAGCGGGGCCCACCATTCAGCGAGACCTTGGGAGACGGCGGGAGAACTGCCAGTCGAACCCGTCGGGAGTCGGCCCGGGGGAGTCGGCCGAGCCCTCCCTCGGGGCCCACGCGCCATTAATCAAGAAGAGATGGGGAGTGGCCACAGTGATCGCCCGCCAGGCGGCAGGGCTGTTGCCATGACCCCATGACCGAGCTTGCGTCATCAGGAGCACGGCTACAGTAATCAGCAGCCGGCAAGACCCACCCGCGGCGGACGCGGCCTGTCGGCTCCGTACCAGACCAGTCGGCAGGGCCCACCAGTCGGCGGAGAAGCCGGAGGTTGGAGGCACTGACAGTTGGGGCTGCACCCAGTCGAATTACCATTGTACCCCTGGGGGGTAGGCCTATATAAACCCCCCAGGGCACCCATGCAAAGGGTTGGATCCCAGTAGTTCTATACCACACCAGATAGAGGGAGAGAGCTAGCCTTGCCCTCTCCCACCACCAGACCCAGCTCAAGGAGCAACCTTGTAAACACTTGACCATAGTGATCATGCGGAGACCCCGCAGAGCAACAGTAGGGGTGTTATCTCCCCGGAGAGCCCCGAAGCCGGGTAAGATTTGCCGGCGTGCATGTCTTCGCCTCATCCTGTTTCCAGGCATCGGCGACGTTCTACTCGCCCCCACCATGATAAGCCATCCGTGGGCATATGTCACACCAAACCCCCGACATTTGGCGCCCACCGTGGGGCCTGGTGCACCGCCGTCCGGAGATCTGTTCTGGACGGGAACCCTTTTCCTCCCTGGCGAGCGCAGCCAGCCAGGCACGCCAGATGAAGTTTGCGTCGACGCGCTGCGCGGTGTTGAGATCGCCTGCACCGCTAGCTCCTTGGCCGAACTCGTCGGCGAGGTCCGCCTCTCCGACGAACCTGCATCCGACGCAGGCGCAGGCGGCCCCGAAAACCTCCTCGCGGGCCTCCTTGATCAACTCCACCTTTCCGGCGAGCCTGTCGTAGACTTGGAGTCCGTAGGCTCCACCGACCCGATGCTGGTCGACTCCGACACCGTGTCGGTCGTCGCGTTCCCCACCAACGTGGTGGTCTACGACGAACCTCTCCCCCACACAGAGAGCGACGGAAGCACCGTCACTGAGGTACTGGTCATCAGTCATGACGAGTCCCCTGGCGGAGGGGCGCCCGACTCACTCAGCGCGGCGCTGCAAGACCTAGCTGCGCCCATTCCAGAAGATGCTGACACAGAGACGTTAGAAGCGCGCCGCCTTCAGCTTGTTGAAGGCGCGAAGAAGCTGGCCAGCATGAGACGCTTGTCAGAAGCTTACCAGCGGGAGATGGATCGCGCTGTTGGCGGCTTGCCGGCCCCGGCAGGGCCCAGCCGCCTTGGCACGGTTCAGCAGCGCGGCGTAGCCATCGCCAGCCTGTTTGGGGCTAGCCGCCCCGTGTATGCCACGCCAGCGGAGAACATCCGAGCCGCCCAGGCAGCGGCAGATGAGCTGGACAATTTCGAGGGCGAATAGCGCCGCCTCATGATGGAGCGAGTCCAGCGGCTCCTCGACGCGGCCGCCGCGCAGAATGAGGCCGGCTGCCGCACGGAGGCACCGCAGCGGCCAAACGACGACCCGCGCCGAGATCAAGGTGCAACGTCTCGGACGCCGACTGGCGGTGCCCGAGGAAGAAAGGACAAGGAGCCGGCTATCAACCACAGTCGAACTCGGATTACCATAGAGCGCGACCGAGACGGCCGCCCGAGAGCAGTGGAACGATGGGACGACTGTCCGCCTCCTCCTCCCCACAAGGAGAGGCAAGTCTCCCCACCGCCTCTTGACCATCCGACTCTCGGTGACCGCCTTGGCCGCCGAGAGGGAGTTGGATAGAATGACGCCCGCCACCAGATCGACCGACTTCATCGGTCCCTGGAGCTGGAAGAAGAAGATGAGCTGGGTCTGCCTTGTTTCGGGCCCCGCATTCGGGACGAGCCCTTTCCCAAAGGGTTCACGCTCCCAAGAGACACGCCCAAGTACACCGGCTCCGTGAAGCCGGAAGACTGGCTAGTCGACTACTTCACGGCTGTCAGCATAGCAAACGACAACAAGCGTGTCGCCGTAAAGTACGTTCCCGCTCATGCTCCAGGGCACAGCCCGGACATGGCTGAACAGCCTAAAGCCCCGCAGCATCAATAGCTGGGTCGACTTCACTGAAGCATTCGTCCGCAACTTCACCAGCATGTACAAGCGCCCTCCCAAGCCTCGCCAGCTCTCCTTGTGCGTGCAAGGTCCTGACGAGTCGACTCGCGACTACCTCACGCGTTGGGTTGAGCTCCGGAACTCCTGCAAGGGCGTGCACGAGGTGCAGGCCATCGAGTACTTCACAGCCGGGTGCCGAGAAGGCACCCTCCTCAAGCACAAGCTCCTCTGCGACGAGCCAGAAACCCTCGACGAGCTGCTGATCATAGCGGACAAGTATGCTACGGCTGACTCCTCCATGAAGACGGAAATTCAAATCAGCACGACTGGCAAAGTAGCTCCTCCGACTCCAAGAACTCCGGCGGCAGACGTCGGCCGGTGACAACAGCAGGGCGACAACAAGCGCAAGGCCCCGCAGCCGGCTTCCAGCAGCCGGCAGGTCGCGACCGTTGAAGCCCAGCAGCCGGAAGAGCAGCCTCCGCCCAAGCGGCAGAAAGGCGGCAAGCCAAACTGGTTGCCGGCCTTCTCCTACGAGCAGACCTTGGATGGACCTTGCAAGTTCCACAGCGGCGCAAAGCCGTCGAATCACACCACCCGGAAGTGCCACTGGCTCACCAGGATCGCCAAGGGAGACGGCCTCCTGCCACCCCCGCCTGCTGGGCAGCCGCCTCCGCCTCCGCCTCCGCCCCAGCAGCCGGCAGTCAGGCCAGTTGGCGCAGTACAAGACGAATACCCTAAAGAGCACGGAGCCTACGTGGTGTTCACCAGTGTGGCTGATGATCGACGCAGCAGGCGGCTGCAGCGACAAGAGGTGAACGCAGTAGCCTCAGAGACGCCAGAGTTCATGCACTGGTCTGAGAGGCCCATCAGCTGGAGCAGGGCTGACCACCCAGAAGTGATGCCGAGTCCGGGCTCCTACGCCTTGGTCCTGGACGCCACCTTTGCCATGGACAAATGGGCCGCGCGTTTCTCGCGAGTTCTGATAGATGGGGGTAGCAGCATCAACATCCTGTAGAAGGACACCATGGAGAAGTTAGGAATCAAGTAGAGACAGCTTCAGAACAGCCGGACTGTGTTCCACGGCATTGTTCCTGGGCTTTCCTGCTCACCAATCGGCAAGATCCTGATTGACGTCCTCTTTGGGGACAAAGATCACTTTCGAGGAGAGTTTGTTTGGTTTGAGGTAGTGGACCTTGAGAGCCCATACCATGCGCTACTTGACCGGCCCGCCTTGGCCAAGTTCATGGCGGTCCCCCACTACGCCTACCTCAAGATGAAGATGCCCAGTTCCAGGGGAATTCTGACTGTGGCCGGCGACTACCGGAAGTCATCCGCTTGTGCGGCCGAGAGCAGTCGGCTGGCCGAGTCCCTGGTGATTGCAGCCGAGAAGCGACTCCTTGAGCGAGTTGTGGTGATGGCCGGCAAGCAGCCGGAGATATCGCTCGACCCGAAGGAGTCGGAAGCCGAAGGTTCGTTCAAGCCGGCCAAAGAGACAAAGAAGATACCCTTGGATCCGGAGCACCTAGAGAGGTACGCCGTCGTAGGTGCAAACCTCGACAGCAAATAGGAAGGCGAGCTCGTCGATTTCCTCTGTGAGAATTGGGACATCTTTGCATGGTCTCCCAAGGACATGCCAGGTGTACCGACGGATTTTGCCGAGCACAAGTTACACGTTCGATCTGATGCGAAGCCGGTCAGGCAGCCCCTACGCCGCTTATCAGAAGAGAAGAGAAGAGTTGTCGGACAAGAGATAGCCCGACTCCTAGCATCCGGCTTCATTATGGAAGTTTTCTTCTCGGAGTGGCTGGCAAATCCGGTCCTGGTGCTAAAGAAGAACAAGCAATGGCAAATGTGTATTGACTACACGAGCCTCAACAAGGCCTACCCCAAGGACCCGTTTGCTCTACCGAGAATTGATCAGGTGATAGACTCCACAGCCGGATGCGAGCTCTTGAGTTTCTTGGATGCATACTCAGGATATCACCAGATCAAGCTGAACCCGGCTGACAGATTAAAGACCGCCTTCATCATGCCGTTTGGAGCATTCTGCTACCTCACCATGACGCTCGGCTTGATGAATGCCGGCGCCACCTTTCAGCATTGCATGCAGAAGTGCCTCCTCAAGCAGCTCGGCAGGAACGCCCACGTTTACATGGATGACGTGGTGGTGAAGACGGAAAAGCGAGGAACATTGCTAGAAGACCTCAAGGAGACCTTTGAGAACCTGCGTCGGTTCCAGATCAAGCTCAACCCCGAGAAGTGTGTCTTCGGAGTACCAGCCGGCCAGCTGCTAGGTTTCCTGGTCTTTGAACGCGGCATAGAATGCAACCCAGTAAAAATCAAGGCCATCGAGAGAATGGAGGTACCTAGCCGACTGCTGGATGTGCAGAAGTTCACCGGCTGCTTGGTGTCCATCAGCCGATTCATCAGTCGGCTGGGCGAGAAAGCTCTCCCCTTATACCAACTCATGAAGAAGACCACTTTTTTCGAGTGGAACCAAAAGGCGGACGAAGCTTTCCACCAGTTGAAGAAGATGCTGACTACTCCACCCGTCCTGGCGGCTCCGACTCCCAAGGAACCTATGCTCCTGTACATCGCCGCCACCAGCCGAGTAGTCAGCACAGTCATTGTAGTAGAGCGCAAGGAGGAAGGCAAGGCGCTACCTGTCCAAAGACCAGTATATTACCTGAGCGAGGTACTGTCGACCTCCAAGCAGAACTACCCCCACTACCAGAAGATGTGCTATGGCGTCCACTTTCCTGCCAAGAAATTGAAGCCTTACTTTCAAGAGCATCCAATCACGGTGGTCTGCACGGCTCCACTTGCCGAGATCATCGGTAGTCGAGATGCCTCTGGTCGAGTGGCCAAGTGGGGCATAGAGCTGGCTCCTTACACCATCTACTACCAGCCCCGCACCACCATCAAATCACAAGCACTGGCCGACTTCCTTGTCGACTGGGCCGAGACCCAGTACCTGCCTCCAGCGCCTGACTCCACCCATTGGCGGATGCACTTCGACGGCTCCAAGATGCGCACCGGCTTGGGAGCCGGCGTCGTCCTCACCTCTCCCAGAGGCGACAAGCTCAAATATGCACTGCAAATCCATTTTGCCGCCTCCAACAACGTGGCCGAGTACGAGGCGCTCATTCACGGGCTCCGGCTTGCCAAAGAACTTGGCATCCACCGGATCTTGTGTTATGGCGACTCGGACTTAGTGGTCCAGCAGTCATCTGACGACTGGGACGCGAAAGACGCAAACATGGCGAGCTACCGTTTCCTCGTGCAGCAACTCAACGGGTATTTCGAAGGGTGCGAGTTCCTCCATGTGCCAAGAAACAACAATGACCAAGCAGACGCATTGGCACGAATCGGCTCTACCCGCCAAGCAATACCATGTGGCGTCGCCCTTCAACGCCTCCTCAAGCCGTCTGTCAAGCTTTCACCAGAATCAGACTCCATTTTTGTGCCGGCTCCTCCCGAAGACGGCAGATCCGACTCCAGAGTTCCAGCAGTCGGAACGGGGACTTTGGCGGGCGACTCCAAAGCTACCATAGTCGAGCCCGGCCCGGGGACTGCGGTGACGGACTCGAAGATTCCAGAACTCGGCCCAAGGACCGAGCCAGTCGGCCTGGGGACTTCATCAGCGTAGCAAGCGGCTGTTGACTCCAGCCCGCCGCCTCCCAACCCAGCCGCCCTTGTCCAAGTCGCAGTTCTGGTAGTCGAAGAAATAGCAGCACCCTCATGGGCCCAGCCCATCCTCAAATTCCTGGTGAACAAAGAGCTACCAACTGATGAGACCTCAGCTCGACAAGTGCAACACCGGGCAGCAACCTATACCATAATCAACAGAGAGCTAGTCAGGCTCAGCGTCACTGGTGTCTACCAGGGCTGCGTAGAGCCAGAGCAAGGCCGGGCGATCATCAAAGACATCCATCAAGGCGAATGTGGCCACCATGCGGCTTCAAGAGCAGTCGTTGCCAAAGCTTTTTGGCACGGTTTCTTTTGGCCGACTGCCTTGGAAGAGGCCAAGGAGTTGGTCCAAAAATGCAAAGGGTGCCAGAAGTTCAGCTCCAAGCCGCACCAGCCGGCTTCCGCGCTTAAGACCATCCCCATTGCTTGGCCTTTCGCAGTTTGGGGTCTAGACATGGTGGGACCATTCAAAACAGCACGAGGTGGCCTAACTCACCTACTTGTCGCAGTGGACAAGTTCACCAAGTGGGTGGAAGTGAAGCCAATTAAGAAACTGAACGGTCCGACTGCCGTGACCTTCATCACCGATATCACATTTCGGTATGGCATACCACACAGCATCATCACTAACAACGGCACAAATTTTGCCAAAGGCACCTTGGCCCGTTTCTGCGCAACACAGGGCAGCCGACTGGACCTAGCGTCCGTCGCCCACCCGCAGTCAAACAGCCAAGTGGAGCGAGCAAACAGCCTCATCCTGTCCGGCATCAAGCCTCGGTTGATCGAGCCTCTGGAGCGCTCGACTGGCTGCTGGCTCGATGATCTGCCGTCGTCCTCTGGAGTCTGCGCACGACTCCAAACAAGTCAACCGGCTTCACGCCCTTCTTTCTCGTCTACGGTGCCGAAGCCATCATCCCAACGGACATAGAGTTCGACTCCCCACGAGTCACCATGTACACTGAGGAGGAAGCATAAGAAGCATGACAAGACGGCGTCGATTTGCTGGAAGAGGGCCGGCTGTTGGCACTCAGCCGGTCCAGCATCTACCAGCAGAGCCTGCGCCGATACCATAACAGGAAGGTCAGGCCAAGATCTTTCCAAGAAGGCGACCTTGTACTCCGGTTGATCCAGTGAACAGCCGGCCAGCACAAGCTGTCGCCGCCTTGGGAAGGCCCTTTCATCATCAACAAAGTACTAGGAAACGACTCCTACTAACTAATTGACGCTCAGAAGCCCCGAGCACGCAAGAGGGACGACTTCGGCAAGGAGACAGAGCGGCCATGGAATGCAAATCTCCTCCGAAGATTTTACAGTTGATGCAGTATGTACCACGCTACCTTTTGTATTAAAGTACCAAGACTTCGGGCCCCCCGAGACGAGCTCCGGGACTGCCCTCTTTTGTCTGTATGATAAAAATTATGCCTACAAGTATGTTGCTCTTTGTCATGCCGCTTGGCACCGGGCTCGACAAGTCGGCCCGGGGACTTGTCGCCTTGCACTATGAAATGCTTCCTGCAGCCGGACAAGTAGTGTGTAACACCTAAGCCGTCTTCTGTCAGAAGCCGCAGCTCGCAGGGCGACTGTACGGTGGGCAGAGGTAATGTAGAATGGGTGCTCGCACGAAAAATGGCTAAGGACTCAAAGCGTAAAACATAGCTCAAGACGACTTCCAGGCTTTCTCGCAAACTGACTCTCGGACGGTCGGATTGTTGTTTTCTATCCAATTTGCTCAAACAATCTTGAAATCGGCTAAGTACATACTTTCCCAAAGTAGCCTAGCACTTGACCCAGCAACAGTCCGCAGAAGCGGCTGTCCGATTGGCAAGACAGGCAACTAAGAGAAAGCAGCAAAGGAAAACAGCCAAAAGAACAATGAGCAAGAAAAGATATATATATATATATATATATATATATATATATATATATATATATAACATAGGCCCTTGGCCGAATTGTCGAGTAGAGATTCAAAATACACCCCGCGGGTGGAATTGTGCGAATTAACAAGTTCTTCAAAAGACTACTGAAGCAGATAAAACAAAAGACACAGCGGCAGCTTAGGAGACAGCAGACGGATTCGGGGGTCGGAGGAGGCGCCAACGTCAGGCGTCGGGGCGGTCGGCCGGCTAGTCTCGGCTTGATCGCCTCCGGTAGCAGTCGGGTCGGTCGCACGCGGCTCGTTCCTGGAGACGTGGTCGGGCTGAGGCTGGCCGTCTGCTCCGTCTTCTGGTGCCTCCGCCTCGCCCTCATCCTCCGCCTCGTCCTCCTCCTCGACGCTAGAGCCAATCACCTCCGCCGAGTCTTTGCCGTAGTCTGGGTTCATCCCAAACCACTCCGGCGGTACCTCCTCGCCGTCTTCAGACCGCTCGGGGACGAAGATGCTCGTGTCGGTGTACTCGGCGATCGCCGCAACACGCTTGACGAGGGCGTCTTCCACAGCCGCCAGCTCCGGCTGGGCCTCCGACCGAAGCGTGGCCAACCGATCTAGATCCAGCACCGGGTACCACGCCTTGACGAACTCCAAGGCTCGGCGTGCTCCAGCCCGGGCCGAAGAGCCCATCCAGGCCTCGAGGCGACCAACCGCGACCTCCAACCAGTTGGCCGTCAGGCTGGGGGTGCGCGGAGCCTGCATATCTGGCCAAAGGCTGGAAATCTCCTGGGCACCGACGCGCTGAAGCCGGCGCAGCATCCGGTGAGCCGGCCGAAGGCGAGCCTCGATGCTCAAGATGTGCTCATCAAGAGTCCAGGGGGCATCGGCGGCGATCTCCGCGCCCTCCGCCCTCCGACTTTCGTGATCGGCCTCGATGGCTTGGATAGCAGCCTTCAACTGCCCAGGGAAGAAGTCTGCAAAAGACACGAAGAAACGAAGAAGCAAGTCAAAAACCAGGAATCGGGATGATCTAAGTCGGCAGCTCGAAGAAAGAAAATAAAGAGACTCACCATCAACGATGTCTTCAATCTCGTGGAAGCCGGAGGATAGCAGCGCCTCCTTGTCAGACAAGGAGGAGCGCTCGCTCGCGAACTCGGCCTAGAGGGCGGTTTCCGTCTCCTCCGCCTCCCGCTGCGACTTTGCAATCAGCTCCTTCTGCTCCGCCAACTGAGTGGCCAGCAGATCGCGCTCTGTGGCGAGCCTGCTGCACTCCTCCCCTTTGGCGAGCAGGGCGGAGTTGGCTTCGCTCAGCTGCTGTTGAAGAGCAGCATTGGCTCCTGAAGGAAAGAAAGAAAGACAACAGTCATCAATAAAGAAGGTCGCCGGGGAGATCCGGCCCGACTGCTCAGCAGTCGGCCCGAATCTCGGGGACTACAGCCCGCGGGTGCACTCGCGCGGCCCCGCAGAGAAGAAAAAAGAGGGAAGGACTTATGCCGGCTCTCCGCCAAGTCGGCGGTCCGCTTGCCCAGCTCTTCAACATTACGGTTGAAGGCAGTGACGCGGAGGTTGTGGTGATCCTGCAACAAGCATTTCAGATAAAGTTAGTACCCAGAAGTTCATCAATTGGAGTTCCGGGCCGCCTGCTCAGCAGCCGGCCTGAAACTTGGGGACTACACCCAGTGGGTGCGCTGGCGCGCCCCCACAGAGAGGAACAAGAAAAACAAAGGCCCAAAGAAAAGACATACCCGGACGGCTGCCCGCGACGCTAGGAATGCCTTGGTGCAGCTCTGGAGGGCGTCGCCCTCAGCGCGGAGCTTCGCCTGGACGTCCAGGAGCGCCCAGTTCAATGACCCTGTGCCGCCTCCCCGCACCCACCCAACAGGTGCGGCGTTCGTCGCTTCGGCGTCTGGAGCCGCCGAGCTGGCGGTGCCGGCTTCCAGGGGGCGGGGTGCCGAAGTCGCCTTCTCCAGACAACAGCGCTAGCGAGCCGACCTGGAGGAGTAGCCTCGCCACGGCCTCATCTTCGGTCAGCGGCATCGGAGGGTCCGCTGGCTGGTCGCCTTGCACGCCTTCAGACGGCGGCGGAGGCGGCGGCGGAACGCTCGCGCCCGGAGTAGAGGGCTCACCGCCTTCCCTCTCCTCGACGAGGTTCTCCCCGCCGGCTTCTCCAGTCTGCCCCGTGAACTCCGGGGGCGGCGGCGCAGAGTTCAGCGGGCTAACAAGCAATGCCGACTGGCGGCGTGCGGCTTCCTCAGCCCGCTGCTTCGCCGCGGCGGCGGCTTCGGCCTCCGCTAGTTTTTTCTTAGCGGAGGCCTCCGCCCTGTCGGCCTCCGCTTTCTCCAGGCGGAGGGCTTCGTCTTCGTTGCTCTTCTCCTGCGCATTCCGCTCTGTCGCCTCCCGGAGGTCGGCTGCGGGGTCTATCCGCCAAGTGGTGGTGGGCGTCTCCGCTGACCCCATGACGGAGGCGGCGGCGACCCGCTCAAGAGAGAGGGGAGCCCTGAAGAAAGAGGGGCGAGCAGAGGCTCAGACAAAACACGAAGAAAGAATAAACTTTGAAGTCAGAATACTTACGCAGAGACCAATGGCGGCTTCTTCACTTCCTTACGGAAGCGGATAGCCTTCGCGGCTGCCTCGTCCCGCGGGTCGCCGCAACCGAGCCCTTGGGCTTCTTCAGCTGGCTGCCGAACAAAGTCGGCGCAGCCCGGCGCTTCTTCCCGCCGCCTGGAGCGCTCGACGCGGCAGAAGAGCCCGCGCCCGGCTGGCTGGCTCCTGGCCGATGGTGAGGGGCGACTCCTCCCTTGGCGTCGTCTTCAGGCCAGTCGGCGAAGGTAGTCGAGGGCCTGAAGTCGCCTGTCGTCCCTCCTCCTCCCTCGGCGTCATCTTCTAGAGCCGCCGCCCCCAGATCGGGGTCGTCGACGTCGCTCTCCGCACGAACGGCGACGAACTCACGGGCCGGCCCCAAGGTGCCGGCTGGTGGGTGAAGAAGGGGATTCTAACCAAAAGCAGACTGATCAGAACAAAACTCGGCAAGAAGAAGACAATCCAAAGAAAGAAAAGAAAGGCGACTCACCACGGGCGGGGGGTTGGCGCGGGAGTATGGCTCCTTGCCGAATCGCCAGTATCCTGGGAGCCTGCTGTCCGAGAGGTAGTTCACCATAAGGGCCACCTCTCCGTGAGGCATGGCCTTGGTGCACATCCGACTCGGGTCGCGGCCCCCGCTCATCTGGCATATCAGGTGAGGGTGGCCTTGGAGTGGGAGAACTCGGCGCGAGACAAAGGCGGCCAGCAGGTCCGGACCAGTCAGACCCTCCGACTGCGTCAGCACTCAGAGTCGCGTGATGGCGCCGGCTCCCGCAGGTGTCAGCGACGTGGCCCGGTACGACCAGTTGGGCAGTCTGCCAGCCGGCGGGCCGGCTTCGAAAGCTGGCAGATTGACCCAGTCGCCCCTCGTGGTGACGTTCCTGACGTAGAAGTAGGACCGCTGCCACATCTTCACCGACTTCAACGGCGCGATGGAGGGGAAGTGGTTGTCGGCTCCTGTCCTTCGCACGGCGATGAAGGCGCCACACTGAGCCGGCACGCCCGCGGCCTGGGTGCCGAGCTTGGAGAAGAAGAACTCCCCCCAGAGCTTGAGGGTGGGGAGGGCTCCGAGGAAGCCTTCGCACAGAGCCACGAAGGCGGACAGCAGCACCACTGTGTTGGGAGTGGGGTGGTGCGGCTGGAGGCCGTAGAACTCCATGAACGACCGGAAGAAGCTACTCGCCGGTAGCCCCAGCCCGCGCAGGCAGTGCGAGCGGAAGATGACCCGCTCGCCCTCCTGCGGGGCGGGGGAAATCTCCCCCTCCGGCGCGAGATGCACCTGCACGTGGTCTTCACCGGGAAGCCGACGGGTCCGGCGGAGGAACTCGATGTGGTCTTCATGGACTTCGGAACCGTCCCAGGTGCCGGAGCGCACTGAGGGAGGCGCGGCTGCAGAGGAAGAGCTCATCGCGAGCTGTCGCTGCGGTGATCGCCGGAGCTTGGGCGTGCGGTAGGGCGAAGAAGAGAAGAGGAAGCAGGAGAGCGAGGAGCTGCGAGGAGGAAGAAAGCAAGGGGTAGTGGGAAGGAGGGGCGCGCGTGCCCCCCTCTTCCCCCTACTTATAGCCCCGTGGGCTGCGAAGCCGAGGGGGCGGACGTGGGGATTTACTGTGCCCGCATCCCCACGGCCCCCATGATCCACGTAAAGTTACTGCCTGCAGTAACTTCACGGGAATCCCAACCGTCCACCGGGCCGCAGCGGATCCGCTCGGGCGCCGAGGCGCGGTAGTGGCGGGCCCCGCCTACGGGCCTATCTCGTCGCGCGCGTGGGCTGGCAGGATGGCCTGGCCCCGTGCCCTCGTGTGACAGGCCAAGAACGGACGGCGGCCTGGAAGCTTAGCTAGCACGCCACTTGAAATCCCGCCGAGACGTTCGAACTACTGAGCAAGTCGGAATTGAGTGAGTCCGAGTTGGGCGAGTCCGACTCCTACTAGTCAGCCCGGCAGAAGTCAATCAAGACCGTGTGTTGAGCACCCGGAAAGAGAAACTGCTGAGGCTTCTCGGCCGATCGTCCGCAGCGCCTCACCAGCTTCGGGGACAACTGTCGAAGTAATGGGCCACGGGTAGGCCAACCCGAAGCCCATAACCTTTCAAGACATCGGGGCAGGCTGCACCCCTCAAGACCACTGGGCGGAGAGCCGCCTCCTGGGGAGTCTACGGCAAGGCGGCCGACTGCCCGCTCACGGCCGAGTTCCAGGGGCGACTTCCAGAGAAGTTGGCTTTGGGGAGTCGGCCGACGACTCCAACAAACCGTGACCTCATCGAGGGGGACGGGGCAGGGGCGTAGCTACAATGAAGCCCACTCCCCACCACTTACCAAGGGCAGGCATGGCTACAACGCGCCGTACTAGGGAAGATCTCCCTGCGGCGTGGCACTGTTGCCCAGCCGGCCCCGACATCAGCATCACTGTACCTAGTCTTGCGCCCATGACGGCTTGTCTGTACGGCCTGGAGGCAGCGGGGCCCACCAGTCAGCGAGACCTCAGGAGACGGCGGGAGAACCGCCAGTCGGACCCGTCGGGAGTCGGCCCGGGGGAGTCGGCCGAGCCCTCCCCCAGGGCCCATGCGTCATTAATCAAGAAGAGATGGGGAGTGGCCACAGTGATCGCCCGCCAGGCGGCGGGGCTGTTGCCACGACCCCATGACCGAGCTTGCGTCATCAAGAGCACGACTACAGTAATCAGTAGCCGGCAAGACCCGCCCGCGGCGGACGCGGCCTATCGGCTCCGTACCAGACTAGTCGGCGGGCCCCACCAGTCGGCGGAGAAGCCGGAGGTCGGAGGCACTGACGGCTGGGGCCGCGCCCAGTCGAATTACCATTGTACCCCTGGGGGGTAGGCCTATATAAACCCCCAGGGCACCCATGCAAAGGGTTGGATCCCAGTAGTTCTATACCACACCAGATAGAGGGAGAGAGCTAGCCTTGCCCTCTCCCCCCACCAGACCCAGCTCAAGGAGCAACCGTGTAAACATTTGACCATAGTGATCATGCGGAGACCCCGCAGAGCAGCAGTAGGGGTGTTATCTCCCCGGAGAGCCCCGAAGCTGGGTATGATTCGCCGGCGTGCATGTCTTCACCTCATCCCGTTTCCAGGCACCGGCGACATTCTACTCGCCCCCACCATGATAAGCCATCCGTTGGCATATGTCACACCAAACCCCCGACAGCCGACCAAACCCCGCCACCCCGCCCACGATCTGAGTCGTGCTTTCTGATTGGCCAGAACCCAAACCCCACGGATCATACGTCTGCACCGTTGGATCTCCTAGATCAAACGGCGATCCTCACCCCTTTCGACAGCACATGTAGTTCCGGTTGTAATTTTATTTTATGCACAAAATGCACATTAATCTCAAAAAATGTCTTAAATATAGCTAACGATACCTGAATATAAATGTTATGCTACTATGTGTATCATATCATGAAACCGTATCATAATAAATGTTATGCTACTATGTGTCATGCATGACAATATAAATAAAGTACTACATATGATACTAGCTACTCTATGACACTATGCATTAGAGCAAGTAAGTACACAATAGAGTGACATAAGACTAGCGACAATGGGTAGATACATAGAATGTTACTAGTCTATGTTACTACATCTATAGTGGGGAGTAACATATGTGTACTAACATGCAACACTTCATTTATTAGGCTATAGACTCATCTTGCCTTGAGATGTGTGATGTTACTCAGACTAGCCACAATGGGTAGTAACATAGACTAGTAACATGATGATGTGTTACTAGTCTATGTTACTACCTATATAGTGGGGAGTAACATATATGTGTGGTAACATGCAACACTTCATTTATTAGGCTATAGACACATCTTGCCTTGATATGTGATGTTGCTCATACTACTATTAATTAGCTATGTTACTACTTTCCTCTCTTTCTTCATTTATTGCTTGCCACATCATCTACTTAATTTATCTAGATATGTGTGATACTACCTATGTTACTCCCATTGTGGGTAGTCTCATACTATAGTAGGACTATACCCATAGTGGGAGTAACATAGGTAGTAACATCATACATATCCACTTTCCTCAATTTCTTCATTTATTGCTTGCCACATCATTTATTTTATCTAGATATGTGTGATGTTACTACCTATGTTACTCCCACTGTGGGTAGTCTGGCTATAAGGAATAGAATAATACATATGTGCTTATTAGTTGGAGGAAAGAGAAGAGAAGCGGGCTCTTGGTTAGTAGATCTAGCTGCAACACGAGACCCAAGACACTTTGTGAGGATGTAAAGTGCACCAGCTATTGATAAACTAGTATGTATATAAAACTTATTATTGTACATGCCCGCTAAGAGGTTGGCTATATATGACATGGCAACTTCTTATAGCCGACCCTTGGCTGTATTATTAACCATGCATGCTCTTAGTGAGGTAGCTAGTATATCATAGATGACTAGCTAGTATCAGACTAGCCACAGTGGGAGTAACTTCAGCAGTAACACCGACTCCAACTCAACAAACTTGCTTATGTGGCAATAAGTTAATGAGAAGAGAGATAGTTTCAGTAACTTAGCTAGTTACTATAGCATCACAAGTCCCAATGCAATATGAGTCTGTAACCTAAGAAATGAAGCTTTGCATGACACTGTACTTATGTTACTACCCACTATGAAGGTGGTAACATATATAGTCTAGGGATATGTGTATGTTACTAGTGTACTATTCTCCATTATGGCTAGTCTCATACTCCCTCCTTTCCGGTTTAGGCTGGTTGTAATGGTATTATCATAAGCGGTATCATGCATGCCAACTAGACTTTCTGGATGATGTGTCACACAAGATAGGATGTGGTATCATATCATTATACCGTGTCATATTAAATGTTGTACTACTACTTTGTGTGATGCATGACAATTAGTAAGGCAACCTAAGATGTTAACTTATGATACTCTGCATTACAGAAGTAGTATCCTAGCTACACTATCATATATATGCATGCATGATACTACTAGTATATATATATATCATACTCCCCATTACAACCAGCCTTATAGGGCTCAATTCATAAATACGGTCATCTATGATATATACTCCCTCCGTAAACTAATATAAGAGCGTTTAGGTCACAATTTAGTAATCTAAACGCTCTTATATATATATATATTAGTTTATAGAGGGAGCTAGTACTACTCTATGATACTGTATCATGTAAAATGTGATGCTAATTTGTGTCACTAGTAAGTATGCACGTGCAACGCGCGTCTCGACTAAAATATATTCCATTATAAAACACATTATTCTATTATAACGTAAACCTACTTTCTGTGAAGCTAAAATCTCATGCAAAGAGCATATAATTTCTAAGTCCGTAAAATGACTGAAAAATATCATGCTTTATGAATACATGCTCAAGTCCATTGCGTAACAACTACCGAATATCATTAACTAATTGATACAAATTCAGTCCATGAAGAAAACTAAATCGTGGCCAAGTATATTTGCATTATGCACCCCCCTGTACTGCATCTTGGCAACCAACGCCATCACCAACACCTCGCGGTCAACCATGGTACTATATAGATGCAGATATAATTGTTTGTCATATACCGCAGCCATGACCTCTTAAGCAGCATAATTGCCATCATTCACGTGTTATTCATAGTTAGAGTAATCATTTTATCTGAACTGAACTAAATTTGATGTATAATATTCCCAACCAAAGAAAAATATTTTTTCAATCTTATTTTCTTCTAGTTGGTACCTACAAATGTGCCACTGGCAATAGGCACTGGGAAAACAAACATGTAAGTGTGTATATAGAGGCAACGGAAATTAGTAGTTTCCACAGAAGCTCATCAAATGACGTAATTCATCAAAGCTCTAAGATACAAGTTTGCGCATCTAAGAAACAAACCATTGCTTGTTCATACAAAAACAAACCATCAAGTTGTATCAATAAGACATACTCGCCCCTGTGGTTGTACGAAGCAATGTCAAGAACACGTGAAACCAGTCACAAAACTCGCTAACGGACAAATCAGTTGCACAAATCACTAAAGGTGGAACCACGCTTACTCATAATCTAAAGGTCCTGGCCAATATGTAATTCATTTAAGGTCATTTAGTGTTAATCCTTTCATGACAAGGTCCAGAGCAACGAAGGTAATTGCAACCTGTTATTTCAAATAGTAAGCTTCTCTTGTGAACATTCACAATAAAGCACATACCCAGTTTTTAATAGTTTGGAAAATAACAACAAAACATTGGGATTATAAGTCGAATAGCTCTTAGTGAGAAACAACAAAATCCAATAGTAGTATGAAACCAAAAAGAAAAACAATAAAAATATCCAGACTACGATGACCTCCTAATTTCAATAATCTCCTTGTTCCCCTAGAATTCCCGTTATCCCTCTGAAATTTAAAAATCCAGTTCTCCGTCATGGTAGAATGAGCTCTCGGTGCATCCTCACCATCGCCAAAGGAGCAATGGACGCAGAGCAACACATGAAGACGGAGCCCGAGTGGTCAGCGGTGGCGGGGAAACAAAGCAACACGTGCAGAGGGAGCCCTCACTGTCCGCGGTGGCCGGAGACAAAGCAACACATCGCGAGAGCCCTCCTACTCGGAGGCGGCCGGGAAACACGTGCAGCCAAAGCCCCCGTGGTCGGCGGCATCCATGATACAGGGCAACCAGAGCAATGCGTGATACATAGCCTCCCCCGCCATGCCGGTCCAAGGGCATCCTGTTTGTCGGCCTCCTCAAGTCGTCGCCCATGATGATCACCTCAGCATACGCACGCAGCAACCCCACGTCGATGACCTGCACACCCATCTCCATGGTGGTGGTCGTCTGCGCCACGCCGTCGTTGTCGCACCGCTGCAGGCCGATTAGCTGATAACCGAATTTACTTTTTAGACTTGCTAACTGAATTAGCCCATGTAGCCCTTGCTACTTGTACATTTTTAGACTTGATAACATAATTTACTTTGGGAAAAGAGATTAGGCATTCCATTTCCTTGCATAAACAAATCGACATGATGTTACCTTGTCATCTACGGACCTTTTGTTCGTATACCTTTTTCGGACCTCAAAGCCCTTTTGACCACCACAGCTAAGCCAAAATGCCCAAGCTTCATCCAAATTTTTAAATTTCATGCCAACATGGGTTACCAAGCCGGACAATATAGCTCTACAATGGAAAAGTAATCATGAGCACAAAAAACTTGTGCAAGTACCATATTTCAGGATGAGAGAAAAGTAAATGTGAAAGGGAAAGCTTGGTAGCTCATGTTGGCATGGTACGATGGTACGATGTGTTAGCCTCTTCTTCCATCTCAATAGACAAAGTAGAACCCCGACTGATTCTTCGTTTTATAAAAGGGAAAGCTTGATCAAGTTGAAGGTAGTCTTATGATAAAAATTATGTCAGTTCTAGTGAGCTATTCATAGGAACATGGCATGAGAAAGGGAAACTTCAGACTTACACACTAGATTGAAAAGGAGAGCAGTTATCCTCACCGGCTCACTAGTAGAAAACAGGGCTTTGGTCACGGGGCAATATTCACATCAGTCTTGGTTCAGTCACGAACCGGGACTAATGTGAGCATTGGTCCCGGTTTGTGCGGCTAAGGCATTAGTCCCGGTTCACCTGAGCCCTTTAGTCCCGGTTTGAGACACGAACCGAGACTAAAGGGTGTGATGCCCTTTAGTCCCGGTTTGTGTCTCAAACCGGGACTAAAGATTAGACCTTTAGTCCCAGTTTGAGACACGAACCGGGACTAAAGGGTGCGATGCACTTTAGTCCCAGTTTGTGTCTCAAACCGGGACTACAGGTCCCATTTTCAAACTATACCACCCCCCTTGTGGATCGCCTTTTTTGTTTTGAAAAAATCAAAAGAAAATGATAAAAACTTCAAAAAATAAAATCCTTCGAGAGGTAGTTATATTACTACATCTACTAGTTAGGAAAATTTACAAACTTAAATTTGGACATGTTTTGCAAAACAAATGTAGGGAAAATGTAAAATGGCTATAACTTTTGCATAGGATGTCGGAAAAAAAGTATAATATATCAAAATGTTTGGAACGAAAACCCGCATCCGCATCGAAACGAAAATCCTACGGCCTGTTTGCAAATTTTTGGAATCCTCAAATTCTAAAAGGAAAAAAAGTTATGCTCAAATTTCAGTTTTTTTTGAATTTTTGTTAAATCTAGTCAAACTATGGTCAAACTACTTATTCAAGAAGTATTAGTGTTAGTAAATAATTATTCAAGAATATTAGTGTTACTAAATAATCATTTCAGTTTTTTTGAATTTTGGTCAACTATGGTCAAACTGTGGTCAAACTGTGGTCAAACTACTTGTTCAAGAAATATTAGTGTCGCTAAATAATTATTGATTTTTAGAACAATAGTTTCAAACTCAAACAGTGAAATGTATGACTTCATGCTAAAACTAAATTCCCGAGGGTTAATAGGATTGACATCTTACTATTGTCAGGAAAACAACAAGTGCAGACTTGGAAACGAGGGAGAATAGAACCCGGAAGTGAGAGGATGGGTGACCATTCGGGAAGTTAGATGATTTGGAATGATGACGGAAGATTAGAGATTAAAGGTTAAATTGAGCAGTGATGAGGGGTGATTAGAGATTAGAGGTTAAAATAATTCAGAAATTTGAAATTCAAAAAAAAATCAATTTTTTTTAAAAAAATCATAAAATTTACTTTAGTACCGGTTGGTGTTACCAACCGGGACTAAAGGTGGACCTCCATGCAACGGCCACGTGGAGGGCCTTTAGTCCCGGTTCTAGTTAGAACCGGGACTAAAGGGGGAGGCTTTAGTACCGACCCTTTAGTCCCGGTTCCAGAACCGGGACTAAAAGGCCCTTATGAACCGGGACTAAAGGCCCTTTTTCTACTAGTGGCTGCTTCTTCCACGAATAAAAGGGCAGAGGTTGATCAAGTTGAAAGCAATCTGATGTTCCTAATTCCGGTTAGTGATTCATGGGGAAGATAGCAGGAGAAAAGCAAATAGAATTACGTACAAAATTGAGCACGTCGTTCACCAGCGATTGACTCCTTCACCAGAACGCGATTGAAGAACAGAGTTCTCTAGCAATCCAGTCCTTCACAAGAGTGGGCTCACCCTGCGGCTCGACTCCAGGGCCTTCCTCCAGGAGGAGCAGGGCTAGCACCAGAGCTACGGGTCCCACGTGCTCGCCCTCCTATGCCGCGACTCCCCGGGCCGCCGACGCCATCTCCCGCGCCAACCTGAAGGCGGACAACACCACGCTAGTCTTTGAGGCGTCGGCAACAGAGATACATGGGCCATGATGTTGTAGGTATTGGCCCTTTTGCCCCGCCATCCATGATCTAGCGACAGCACGGGTGAGAGTGGCATGCGTCTCGAAGCAGAGAAGGTAGGGGATTGGTGGCGGGGGGCAGACTTGCAGTCGCGTGCGCGCTCGCCGCGTTGATGTGCCCTTCGGCATGTTGGGGTTGTTTTTCTTTTCGGCGGCGACACCTAGGACCTGCGGAGTTCAAGCTATCCTCTCCACCACCGATTCATTTTCTGTGGAGGTGCAACTGGCTAGGGTTGGGAGGCTATGGAATCGGGAAGGATGTGAGGGACGGAGCAGGCGGAGTACGAAAAAAAACAACGCCTTACTATTGAATCGTTACTTTTCACTTATGGGTGGCATGGTGGGTAATTTTCTTCAAAGGTGGAGTACGGTCAGTCAATGCAATTTACTAAGTGCACACAGACTATGGGTTAGATTAACACTAGCTGTTAGATTAAGTTTAGTGGGCCTAATCATGCGGTGGTAATGGGTCTGTGTACATTTCGTGGGGTGCATTTAGAGAAGTTCTTATTTAATTGTTTAATAGTAGTGGAGATGCATGTCAATAAATATGATCTATATATGATACTATACTCTATGTATTATACCATGCGCTATAGTTAATTAAAGGTAGTATCATACACTAGTATCATATGTATTGTATATTCTTGATACTAGTATATGACACTCTCCACTAAACTCATGATTTCTTACCGTGGAAAAAATTTGGAGGCGAAACGACGAACTCATGTTTTCATCCGAACAGAAATATGATGTTAGGTAATGTAAATGTTTTCAAAGAGCACACGGTTCACTCACAAAAGCCATGTGTCCACTAACCCGTGGCTGATGCACCCCCACCCCTCTGCCATGCGCGCGATCTAAGTCATGCGTTCTGATTGGCCAGAAACCAAACCCTACGGATCGTACGTCCGCACCGTTGGATTCTCCTTGATCGAACGGTGATCCTCATCCCTTTTGACAACACATGTACATGTTTTCAAATATCCCCTCCCAAAAAATGTTTTCAAATAGCACACGGTTCACATACGAAAGCCGTGTGCCTACCAAACCGCGGCCGATGCCCCCCTCGCCCGCGCACGATCTGAGTCATGCATTTTGATTGGCTAGAACCCAAACCCCATAGATAGTACATCTGCATCTTTGGATGCCCCTAGATCGAACGACAATCCTCACCCCTTTTGACAGGAAATGCAGTCCGGCTAGGAATTGATTTATATGCCAACATGCACGGTAAATGCCAAAAAATGTCTTACATATAGCACACGAGACCTGAAATGCGCCAGCAAATCAAACTCGTTGTAAAATTGTGATTGGTTTACGTGCGAAAAATTTAAAGGCGAAACGATGAACCCACGTCTTAATTTCAAAATTAGTATGTCTTCATTTCAACGAAATTATTCTGTTTGTGCACACGAGCGCTTAGAGGCAACCATTTGCATAGGCCTTTCCGCACGCACGGCGACTGGGATATTTTTCACCCTTTTCACCTAGGCCGCCAACACCCCCCACCGTTCGCCCATGTTTCACCCAACTAGTCCACCCAATCTCCTTCGCCAGCTCCCCCTCCCCTAGATCCACAGCAGAACCCTCTCCGGCGCCGCCGTGCTCACCCCGGCCATGTGCCCGCTCTTCGGCGTCAAGCCTACCTCCACTGTCGTTCCCAACACGCGGCGGCCCGCGCATCGCCGTCTTCATTTGCTCGCCAGCCACCCTCGAGCATATTGATGTAGTGACCCTCGCCTCTCCTGTGGTCCGGCCAGGTTTGCATTAAGAAGCTTGTTAGTTACTGCTCTCCATCATGGTGAGGCATATTTCCGCGCAATCCCTATTCCAATTTCGTTTCGTATGTTCCCGAATTGGCTATAAATGACGGAGAGCGTATATATGTTCATTATCTACCTTCCTTACTACATATAAGTTGTATTTGTTCCAATAAGTTGCTGCCTATTTACAGATCGCGGGCGCCCGAGTCACACAAACTTAACAAATTAGCCGTACATTTTCTAAATTATTGCATGGCATGATTAGAAAGCTTGATACCAAGTTGTTAGTTTTATGCTTATCCTCCTTTCCTGAGTTTCACATGTGTTCTCTGTAGATGCCGAGTAGCAGTGACATCACTCATTCAGGCCATGTATCTTCATCTGATTCGGACAACCCTAGGTCTTGAGCAGATTGTGAGGGATCACGTAGTCTTGAACGGGATAGAGCTGCAGAAATTACCCTTTCGGTCAAGACATGGAGGAATGCTCCAAGGAAGCCCACACACCATCGTAAATGTGTATATGAAGTAATCGAGATTGATTTAAAGTCCTGGGCTCCAACTAAACCAGATAAAGCACGCATGAGGTTCAGGAGTGTGTGTGGATTTGTTGGCAGGGCAAGGCTCAACATTAATCTGCCGGGGTTTCGGAAGGTTGACACAGAAACACGACAAAGGATAGTTCGGGAGATCACTTCAATGTTCCAGAGCAGTGGAGAGTGCAGGTGGAACACGCTGCACTGAAGAAGGCTAGGGATGCTTGGAGAAACTGGAAGCACATGCTATACAAGAAGTACTTGAGTGAAGGCAAGGACCCAATCCCCGCATACACCCAAATTACAAAGGCAGAATGGGAAGAATTCAAAAGGGCCAGGGAAACTCCAGAGTTTGCTGCGAAGAGTTTCAAGCAAACGGAACTTCAGAAGAAGAACATACACCCCCATCATATCGGTGTGGCAGGATACTACGACATGAAACTGATATGGGAACATGAGGACAAAGAAGCAGTAGCAGCGGGTGGGAATCCGACCTTTAGTGAAATCAAGGGCGAATGCACCAGATACTGCTTGCGGGCACGTGCAAAGAGGTGTGATTGCAGAACTTATTATTTTGAAAACGCACGTGACGCCAAACTGTATGAAGTGATGGTAGAGGCTTCCAAGATCCCTGGAAGGTTCTACAGGAACTCAGGGCCATGTGACATTCTGTCCATTGCTATGGACACAAAAGAGCCCCCTGGCCGTGCAAGGGGTATAGGTGTTAATGTCCCACACAATAGGGCTTTCACGCTCAGCAAAGAAGAGAAGCTTAACATGGAAAAAGCGAGGAGTGAAATGTAGCAAAATGCATTGTTTGAAAAGTTGAAGAAGGAGATTTATCCGGCTGTTCGAAAGGATGTTGAGGAGTCAATGATGATGCAGAAGACTCTAACACTGACAGATAGCCAGCAGATGGGAGGGGAGGCGGGCATGGATGATTCTTCTTATTGAGCGACAACACTGCACAAGAGTAGATGTGCATCAGCTGACCCCAGCGACACTGAGACTGCAACTGCTCATGATGATGCTATATCTGATCTATCTGGAATGAAAGACAGACTGAAGGGCATGCTTACACATTATGAAGTTACATTAAAATGTGCAGCGGCCTGGGTTTGCCCACCCTTCTTGGAAGATGGCCTCTTCTTGGACAATGTGCCATTAAAGCCGGGCTGTGTGAAGTGCTACGTGACTGAAGTAAAGCCTAGATTCAATGAATTTGCCCTGAAGAATGTCCTAGGAGACTTCATGAGCAAAGGACCTTGGGAGAAACACTGCTACATCACATCCAGTGGCCACGAAAGGAAATAGAGTTCATCGATGAGATTCTTGAAGCCCTGCCAAGAGCAACCACTATCGCCCCTCAACTGGTGGCGCTCTCTTTGCCACAGCAGCTCTCGCGGGTTGATGCATCAACCTGTGATCAGCCGGCCCGACTTTGTGGCGTACAGGCCATGTCATCCTCCGCCCCAAGCAGCCAGTGGCAATGCCTACAACTGCTGATGACGCACCACCGGTTCAGATGCGGGCCACTGAAGCAGCGGGGGGAGACCCAGCTGCAGCACATGCTCAGTAGACCAACCTGGTGGAATAGACTGCTAAGCAGTCTGATGCTTCGGAACTGCCTGCTAAGCAGTCTGTAGGTCCAGAACCGACTGCTGATCAGTCCGTTGGTCCGCAGGCGCGTGATCAGCATACCAATACGTCAGCACTTCCTGCTCAGCAAACCAACGCGTTGGCACGGCCTCCTCAGCACACCGACAAGTTGGCACCACCTGTGTAGCAACCCGACATAGCTTCAATGCATGGTCAGCAGTCCGATGCCTCTGCTCCTACAGCGCAGCAGTCCGTCACAGCAGCACCGCCAGCTCAGCGGTCCGACATAGATAAACGTCTGCTAAGCAGTCCGTCCAAGCTTCACCGTTTGCTCGGTAGTCTACCGTGCAGGCAACCAGACACTCTACCAGAAATGCTTCAAGTACCAAGAAGGAAGTGGCTAGAAAGGCTACACCCATGAACATGAGGAAGCACAATGGGAGAGTGAGAGGAAAGAGAATGGTTGCCTCTTACTTAAAGCACTCATCGCCCAGAACCAAATTAACAACAGATTGTTCGAATCGGGGAGTAATATTATTTCTGACGCCATGGGTGATGAAGAAGTACATTTGTTGCTTGCTAAAAATAAAGCAGGCATACTTGAAGCATGCAATTACGTCCATGGACATCCATTTCTTGTTGGCGAATACTTTGATGGGTGCAGCTCCAGTTGCCGCGAGTTACATGAATATTGCATGGATCAAATGTTAGAAGGTCATCACCATTTGCTAGTCCACTACAACAGAGATCATTTCCGACACGATGCTAGTTCCATCATTGTGAGTTTCGAGGACTTACATCTCTTCTTCAACTTCAACATGCTCGATGCCACTCTTGTTAGATGCGTGATTTTGTAAGTACTTAACAAACTCTGATCAACTTCTCCATACAAGGTTGTATATGATAAATAGCTAACTGCATTTTATTCCTCTCAGGGGATTGAACGCACAGAGAAGACAAAGTGAGAGTGTGTATTTCATAGATCCTGCTTTAGAAAATGGCACAACATTACATGAAAAGAACCAAAGGGACTGGGCCGTTAACACGGCCTCCGTATCTTGGAAAACACGTCCCATGCAGAATCATTTCTCTGGCCATATCATGAACGGTAAGTCAAGTAAACAACCACGCATACACTGATTGTCTTTCAGATTTCGACATCATTTGTAAGTTCATGGCTTTCTTAATATGTAGCAATCACTGGATATTGGTATTCATTGTTCCAAACAAGAATATAGTTTACTACATCGATTCTCTCAGAGAGTCAACAAACGCTCATGATCTGACGCATCTTTAGCAATTCTTGGATAGGTATTGAATTCTATGATGTTGAAATTAATTTGCATTCATATCTGGTTCAATAATTGATGTTGTCAAAATTCATCATCATTTGCAGTGTGCTCGCATTGTAGGAAACTAAAACAGGGAACCTCTTCAAGAGGAAACTACCTCTGCAGCACGAGATCGTTTCTCCGGTAACACACCAAAATCCATTATTTTCGGAAAATTTATCCAATAATCTGCCAATACCTTTCCTTATGCTAGTCAAATGTTCAAGCTTCTAAATAAACCTCTTTCTATTTTGTCCAAAGAAAAAATAATACATCTAACACCGGTTAGGTTGTTCCTAACAGGACAAATACATGACTAATTTTGTACAAAATTTTTTAGTGTCCTCAGCAAGAAGCAGGCACCAACCTTTGTGGATACTATGTTTGCAGGCACATGATCTCCATCTGCAAATCTGCTGATAGTTGTGACAATCTTCGTGAATTAGTACCAGTAAGTGTATCTTAATTAATATCTTCTACTCCACTCATATGGCACATTCCGATCTTAAAAATATTGCAGCTCATCTTAAAACCGAGGACCCTAAACCGCTCCCGGCTGGTGAATTGCTGATGGTTCGGAGATTTATCAAAGACTTCTTCCTGGATCACCTCATCAATCCCACTGGTGATAATGAAGATTTCAGCATGTGAAACATCGGGTAAGAGTTAGCCGCTAAACATATAACGCATGGATCCATTATTTTCCATCTGATGAGGTCTTCGTATTTCGTACACTATGATTAATTATGTAATGCATATATGTGTGGACAAATCATTGGAATTTAGCTACCATATGTTCAATTGCAATTGTTACGAAATCTGATGAATGTTCTTCCTATGGACACTATTTGTTCAATTGAATATTGTGGCGAATTTGCTTTTTGAGCGCTGATTCAAAATGGGATATTTTTGTTTATTTGTTCAATTGGATATTGTGGCGAATTTGCTTTTTGCGTGCCGATTCAAAATGGGATATTTTTGTTTTAACCTGGCAATTTCTCCGCACACGGTTCAACTAAATGAGTGTGTGTGATCCACATCGGAAAGCGTACGTCAATCGTAGCGGAACCATCGGTGATACACAACAGATCACAAACGATTTGCAGTGCTAATACATGTGCATAGGTTCTCCGAAACCATTTGTGATATCGCGTTATCGCACACGAGAACTGGGACTAAACCATGCCCAATGCAAAATACAATCCCAGTCGTATTTTTTTCAGGAAACGTGTGGGATCCCAAACGAAAAGCACACATCACTCTTGCGGCAACCGTCGGTGATACCTAAAAATCACAAACGGTCTGCAGCACTTGTATCTGTGCGAAGGGGCTCTTGGACCATTTGTGATAGAACATTATCGCAGACGGTAATTGTTGGAAAACGTGTGCGATGGAGTCTAGCATGGCAGATGGGTTACGTAGAAAACTCATGTGCGATAGGGCACAAATCGCACACAGTTCATATGTTGCCCGTGTGCCTTACATACAGTTTCCTAAACGGTTCGCTACGACAGACCGTATGGTTTCACTGTGTCATTAGAAATGCTTAATCACCGATACCACACAGGCAAAAGAATTTAGTGTGTGCTGCATCGCACACGATTACATTTTGGAAGGCCTCTGGATCACTGTTCCATATCCCCAACGGTTTTTGGGTCGTGTGGGAAGGACCCCCTATCGCACACACTCACTTGGCGATGGTTCCGAAGGCTATCGCGGAAAGGGGTTAAAAACTGTTTGTTTAGGACCGACGCGCACCAGTGAAACTAAGCAGATGACATATATGATGTCGAAAGTAGGCACTGCAAGGCAACATATGCATGATATGACTAACATCATCATGCCAAGTTAGAGCAAACACCTTGGGGGGTAAATAGGAGTGGTCAGCTGTGTTTGAATCTGCCTCAGAACATATATCTTCCTCTGGATTACAATCTGGAGAGGGAAGGGGAGGGTTTGCCATTGAACCCACCGTGGAGCGATGTCTGCATGACATTGTATTGCCACGCAAAACTCTTCTGTTTTTTCCTACATGTTCAGCATGACTGTGTACAATATCTGCCATGCATACAAAAAAATATAGTGAGATTATATAAGGAGAACATGTAGAAATCTAGAGTAATGGTAACAACCAGTGGATGGATCCAAAAATAATGATAGCAGGCTGATGATTGCTTTAATTTAATAAAAAACAGATGATGATTGCTTTACTATTTGTTTACCACCCAAGATGAACAACATAGGCATACCCTAGGTGAAACAGATATTAGACAGAGATACTATTCATTGCTGCCTTGATATGTGCCCCACAACTAATTTAGAACTCAAGTTTGAACATCAATTTGGACCTGACTTGGAGTCTAAGAGGTGAACAGGATAATAAAGTAGCAGGTAATATTAAGCAATGCATAACATAAGCAGAAACAAAAGAGTGTGACCTCTCTTGTGGACCCGTGTACTCCTCAGGTTCATGTGTGGAGTTGATGATGGTGATGCCATTGCGGTGGGTGCTGCCAGCAGGGAAGGAGATCTGAGGCGGCGAAAGACGGTCAGGGGTCGTGATGTCTGGTTTGGTGGATGCTTCTGTCGATGGATCAGCTCAGGTGAGGTGGACGACATCCCGGTAGGAGCAGGACAAATCACACAAAGTTTTCTTCGACACCTACCTGTAACTGAAGTAATTCTATAAGGGCTCATTTGGCTTGCATGATTCTAAAAACGCAGGGATAGGAGGAAAAACACCGGAATAGGATAGAAATGCACATGGGAAACAGCGCATTTGTGAACACTGGATTTCTGTCAACTTGGGTGTTTGGTTCACAGGAATTGGAGGAGCATAGGAATGCAAAGAAACATGGCCAAAATAAAGTGAAACCATATGAAAGCGTGCACAGTTAGAATGTTATTCTGCCACTAATGCACTTGGTCTTGTTTTAATGCATAGGCTTTTGAAAAGTAGGTCTAGGTGGATGTTTTGCTCCATTCATTTCAACAAAATGCCTGAATAATTGAATAGTAGAGTGCCATAGGAAAATTTCCTATTGCTATGTTTTTCCGTTGAACCAAAATAGCCCTAATGGATCGACATGAATGTAGAGTAATAAGTGATGCGACAAGTGTACAACCTCTTTGCCGTAGCCATGTCGACCTTAGCATCATTAGGTTTTGTCGGCGTCCTGGGAACGGGGGTACCCAGACTTGCCTGCCTGCAGCCTAGGGCATGGCTCGACCAGCGGCCTGGTACGACCCATCTTCGTCTACCAACACTCAAGACCCTCGCGAGGGGCCAAGTCTCGTGAGGCGGATGACACAAGACCTCCTCAGGGGCAGCCTCACTAGGCTGACTCGCGAGGAGCGGAGAGATCAAGGCGAGGGGCACCTCATGAGGTTTCCGTGACGTGAGCCATGACGACCAAGGCCAGGCGGGCGCCAGCAGGCGCAGAATGCCAGTTTCCTCTTTGGTGCTAAAGAGGCAGACGCTGGTGAGGAGTCCCGAGGCGTCAAGCAAAGGTTTCCATATCGGTGCAACAAGACCAAGACCAGCAGGATGGCAAGACGGAGGTCATCACGGATCCCACGATGGCGTCACCAGCAGAACCTTTGGCAGGCGAAGACCACCTTTTGTCAGGATGGCTTGTACTAGCTGTCCCCCTTCAAATTGGCCATTGTGGGATCCGTTCCTGCCTAATATTTGGGAAGAGGACCCGGGCCTCTATAAATAGGACTAGCCACCACCATAGGAAGAAGGATTATTCAGATCATCCCCAACCACACAAGCTCATCGAGCTCAAGAACACCTCTCATGAGGAGGCTGTTTTTCCCTTGTAGTTTTTTATCCCCAGCCTACAGGGAAATCCACAACACCACACTGGAGTGGGTATTACACCGCAACGGTGGCCCAAACCAGTATAAACCCTTGTGTCTCTTGTTCCTCGGGTTCGGCGAGATGGGCTTTGAGATCGTTGTGAGAGTGTGAGCTAGGGGGAGAGAGATCTTCGTGCGCACCCCTATGTTCGAACCTCAAGGGTTTGCCGGAACCCGTATGTGCTAAAGCTTTCCTTCCGTTGGCCCGCGTTCTACAACTCCATCGCATCCATGTCTGACGCTCGCCGAGCCCGTGCTGAGTGCCGCACCGCCCTCGCAGCCCACGTCGCTCAGACGGCGCCTGTTGGCGGACCTCCCCGCCGTTCTCCATCTCCATCTCCAACAGCCAACACCGCCACCGGCCCGACAGCAAACGAGCAGCCAGCGTCATCGCTGCACTCCTCTGTGCGGCAGGACGGCCGCACCACCACCCTGTCACTAACTCCGACCAGCTCGTCGTCCCACGCTCGTCCCGCGCCCATGGACGCGCAGGCCACGCTGCTCATGGCACGCGAGCTCCTGCGTTACCGCCCGGTCAACGACCTCTACGAAGACTGGTTGGACCGCCTCGCCAAGCTCGTCAGCGCCGCTGGGGGCTCTCCTGCACCATCCCTCTCACTGCCTCGCCCACCTCCAGCCATGGGCGACATAGCTCACAGAGTGCCTCCGCCTCTACATCAAGACGGCGCCTTCGTGCCAAGACGCGTGGCTCATGGAGCGCCCCTGCCTCCTCTGCATAAAGATGGTGTCCTCGCCCAAGACACGTGGTCCCGCGGCGTGATCCGCCATGCCGTGTGCCCGCGCACGAAGAAGGAAGCTGCCAGGAGGTCCCTCGACCGCAAGAAAACGCTCTTGCACTCCCTGCACCACCACGTCAAGACCGCGCGCCGTCCTCCACCACTACGACGGTCTCCACTGAACAAGGCAGGCTACTGAGCCTTTACATTCGAGCAACGCACCATCGTTTGGCCAGGCAAGTTCAAGCCGGACCTACCTCCATGCTACGACGGCACCCCCAACCCTGCAGAGTTCTTGCAGCTCTACGAGCTGAGCATCGAGGCAGCCAACGGCGACGAGAAAGTCATGGTGAACTGGTTTCCCATGGCTGTCAAGGATGGTGCTCGCTCATGGCTCCTGAACCTGCTCGCGGGATCGATCTCCTCGTGGGGCGAGATGCGCGAGCGTCTCGTCAACAACTTCAAGGGCACTCGCGACCGCCCACCAGCCGCAGGCGACCTGCGGCGCATCAAGCAGCAATCAGGGGAAACCCTACAAAAATACATCCAGCACTTCAACAGCGTCCGCCACAAGATCCCCAAGGTGACATACGAGGCCATCATCTCCGCGTTCTTCAATGGCGTCCACGATGTCAAGATGAAGGAGGAGCTCGCCTTCCACGAGGAGCTATGCTCGGCCCTGGAGATGTTCAACATGGTGACCAAGTGTGCAAGAGCAGAGGAGGGGCACCTCTCCCTCCTCGAGCTCCCTGCTGCTGACCCCGAAGAGAAGAAAGCCAAGGCCAAGGACGTGAAGTGCAAGGGAGTAGCCATGCTCGCGGCAGAGCTAGACTCGAAGCGTGGCCGGGACCACCCCGAGTCGTCTAAGAGCAGCCGTCCGTTCTGCGCCTTCCACAACGTACACAACCACAACACCAACGAATGCCAAGAGCTCAGAGCCATTCGAGATGGTCGCTTCGTTTGGTGCCCCGAGCGGAATGACCAGAGCTACGGACGAGGAGGAGGACGAAGTGGGGGACGCTGGAACGACCGTGGCCCCCATCAGTAGTGGCGCGACCGGCCTCGTGAGGACCACTGGCAGGGCCAGCCTCGCGAGGGCGCCTGGAGGGACCAGCCTCATGAGAACCGTCCTCAGGGCAATGCTGGCCTCCCTTCGCTGCCGCCAACACCAAGGAGGAATGACGACCACTGTCAGGACGAGGTGGCTGGGGGCTTCCAGGAGCCGCGCACTGTCACCTGCATCCTGGGTAGTGCTCAGGCCCCAGCTTCCCAGCGCATCTTCAAGCAGTTTGCTCGTGAGGTGAACACGGCCCTTCTGAGGCTCGAGGCCACGCGCCCGCTTAGGTGGTCCAAATGCGCCATCACCTTCAACTCGGTGGACTAGCTCAAGTGTGCGGCGACCACCGGCATCCTTCTGATGCTTTGTTCACTCGTCATCAGCAACGTCCAAGTCACCAAGACCCTCACCGACGGCAGCATAGGGCTAAATGTCCTATCCGTCAAGACATTCGATAGCCTCCAAGTGCCATACGATCAGCTACAGCCTACCAAGCCTTTCTCAGGAGTGACCGACGGCTCCACCACCCCAATAGGGCAGGTCCGCCTCCCTTTCACCTTTGGCCAATGTAACAACTACCACACCGAGCTGATCGACTTTGACGTCGCCCACATCCGTCTGCCGTACAACGCCATCCTTGGGTATCCAGCATTAGCCAAGTTTATGGCAGTGACCCACCACAGCTACAACATCCTCAAGATGCCAGGGAGTGGAGGCATCATCACGGTCCCCTGCGAAGAAAGAGATGCAGTGTGATCCCTTGAGCGTGCCTTCCAAGCCACTACGATTGAAGACCCCGACAACGAAGGCATCGCGTACCCTCCTGAGGCCATCCCCAAGAAGAAGAAGTAGCTACTCCTCCCCGGGCCTCAAGAGAGCAGCGTCTCCAGCGACACCACCTCAGGACATGTGACCACAGTTGGGGTGCCTCCCTCCCTCGCATAGGAAGGTGCGCCCGGCGCCCTCCTCGGGCAAGGCTCGGGGGCTATCTTCTGGAGGGCCTCAGACCTAGCCAGCATCACGAGGGAACCGCTCGGGCACCATGTGGTGGCATGCTTCGCCGCATGTTTCCCTTAGGAGGGCACTGGGCGAGGAGCGCCCGGTGCTCAGGAGTTCATCGTCAAGGCGACCCAGGAGCTTCAAGAGGCAAGGGCCATATGTGGCGACCGCCACCCACCACCCGGCGTAGCCCCCCATCCTGGCGAGGACGGCAGGCTGCACGTCTGCATCGACATTCCAGGGCTCAATAGGGCCGCATCTCAGGAGCGCTTCTGGCCTTCACGCGTTGGCCGGTACAAGGGTCCACCTCACAGCTACGTTTGCATGCCATTCGGCTTGCCGAACGAGGCTGTCACCTTCCAGCGCCACCTGTGGTGCATCCTGGCGGCTCAGAAGGCCAGGCACCACACCGTCCTGGAGGAGATGGCGATGGTTCTCAAGGAACCGCCCGAGCCCCCGGAGCCTCGTGAGGCTCAGGGCCCTGGTGGCTCATGAGGAACGAATCCTTCAGCGCGCATCCTCGGCTACTCCAACATCACCCCAGCGGCGTTATCAGGTGACTGTTTCCAATTCATTCAGTTGGGGGCACCCCTCGGGCTGCATTATCCCCAAGTCACACGGGTCTGTCCCTGTGGCGTGTATCCTTTTTGCATCTTTAGCTTACCCTACCGGGGTGCCCCTCGGGCTACATCATCCCTGGCTGCTCGGGTCCGTCCTAGTGGCATGTATAGTTCTTGCATTTATCTCAGCTAATCTGCCGCTTTGCTTGAGTCATTTTATGACTATCACCTGCTTATCTGGTACTTCGATACCCCACCCGTGACCGCCCTCGTTACCACGGGAGCCACGCGCCGGTTGTCTTTCTTTAGGATCCCTTGCATGAGTAGGCTAGGCACGACGTCTGTGCTCGGGTCCGTTCTTGCAGCGTCGATAAACCCAACGGCTGAGCTCTATCTGGCGGGCCGGCCCAGTTCACGTCTCCTCCTGGGGTCGTTGGTGTCTGACCTTCTCATGTGACCGCCTCAGGAAATTCGTCTGGTGCAGGTTGCCTAACCATCTTGCAGGACCGCTGAAGCTATCAAGAACCAAGACCAGGCGCAACCCACCTTGAGGTAGGGCCTCGTGAGTCCCGCGCTGGCTCACGGGTGCCTAGACACACCTTGTCTAGCCTTGCTGTGCAAGCCACGTGTCAGGGCGGGGCTGTACATGCCCCGGGGGCTCCACTCAGAGGGAGCCCTCACCCACGCACAAGTGGAAGCACCATGCTCCGTACTGACAGTCGACATGGTCGAGGAGCGGCTATGCCTGTGCAAGTCTGGAAGCGCTACGCTCCGCGTTGGTGATAAACAACTAAGGGCGGCCCCATGGCCGTACCAACCTCAGGGAGCCACCCGACTTAGTGTCCAGCCTGACCAAAACGCTTTCCCCTTGGGAGAGTCGTGCGAGGGGCCTGGGCACGGGGGGTACACTCAGGTCCTGCCTAGCATACGCCGCCGTCCCTCGGACCTGGTCGTCACTCACCACTCCCGAGCGGGACCTCGGCGAGGACATGTATGAAGGTCTGTTTGAGCATCAAGGGGGACTCCTGAGCATCGTGACTTAGGAGCCTAACTGGCCACATAGCCCCTCACCCCTTGGTTTGTCCTGGTGATCCAGACGGTCCAACGGTGGCTAAGGTATGCGCGGGGTCGGGCCCTACCGATGTAGAACATTAAGGCCTACTTTAGCGGCTCCTTCCCGCAAGTCGTTTGCGCATCAAGGGGGACTCGTAGGCATCGCGACTCAGGAGCCTAACTGGCCACGTAGCCCCTCACCCCTTTGCCCCGTCCTGGTGATCCGGATGGCCCAACGGCGGCTATGGTATGCACGGGGTCGGGCCCTGCTGACGTAGAACATCAAGCAAACGGGAAGGAAATCGCAGAACCTAAATAAATTATTACACAACATATTGTCCCCAAATGTCAGGCAGAGTTTTAACGCCTCCACGAGGAAGCCTCATGTCACATGAAAGCTCACAGGAAAGTAAATGAGAAGGAGCACCATTCTTCACTAGCAAGCCTCTTCTTCAGCCTTGGGCGCCGTCATCAAGGAGTGCCTTCCCGCCGGCAGCGTCACCATCGACCGTGTCATTGGCCTCAGTCGCAGGATCGGCGGGGCCATCGGTTGGAGGTGCAGGCTCGATGGCGAGGAACTTCTTCAACAAGGCCTCCACCTTGCTCTCCACGGCTGCAGCAGCAGCTGCGCAACGCTCCTCCTCCATGGGCTCGAGAAGCTCGCTGAGGTCGGCGTCGGGGTCGCGAAGATCCAGGTGGCCGAAGACACGCGTCAGAGCAGAAGAAGAAAGCGCGCGGGCTTCCAACTCCACCATGGGGACGATCCCGGCAACGACACCCTCGAGCACCACGACAAGATAAGGTAGCAGCTGGGCAGGGCCTTCGTCGTCCATCGCCAATGGCTTCTCCAAGCCCTCCTCGTAGAGTGCCCACAGCGCCTCACGAGATCTCTCCTCAAGGGACTTGAAGGCCGCACGATCCTCTGCCAGAACCTTCGCTTTGGCTTCTAGCTGGGCCTTCTGTGCCTCCACCTCCCGCACCAGCATCTCCAGGTGGCCACGCTCTGCGGCCTGCGCCCTTGCCAGCTGCTCCAGTTTGGTATCATGACCGGTGACGTCATCTTCTCGGGCCTTCATCTTCTCCTCCTCCGCCTTGTGACTGCGAGCCTCGGCCGCGCGCTCGTTGTGCATGGTCTCCAGCTCGGCCTCCATCGACCAGCATCGCTCCTTGGCGGCTTCGGCATCCCTCAGCGCCACCTCGCGGGCGGCCGTGGCTCGGTCGGCGGCCCGCTTGTCCTCTTCGGAAGCTACCATGGCCTGGCCCAACATCGCCCCGATAGACGCATCGGAATGCAGCTAACCCGAGATCAGCTCTAAGTGCCACGCCACCAGGCGGTAGTCAGCTCCTTGAAGGTCGCCTCGAAGCCGCGCCAGTGCGGAAAGGTACTCCTACAAGGCGTCGGCGAAGCGGAAGGATCACGAGCCAGCGATTCAACTGGAGGAGGAGGTTGCGCCGTCGCCAAGACCTGTGAACTAGTGATGGAAAGAAGAGGAGCTGGGGGCTCCTGAGCCTTGGCTGCATCGATGGGCGAGCTGGGGGCTCTTGAGCCTTGGCTGCATCGATGGGCGAGCTGGGGGTAGGCGCCTCTGGAGCCGGCTTGGCCGAGGAGATAGCCTTCTCCCGAGAATGGCCCACTGGGCCACGCAAGGACGATCGAGCGGGAGAAGTGTGGGCGTCTTCACCGCCTTTCTACACCGGAGGGGATGCGGCCAGGCAGGCTGCTAGGCTCGCGAGGATGTGGCCGCCCCCCTCTCTTCTTCTTCACCGATAGTGTCAGCCTGATAATGCAAGAGGAGAACATCAGGAAGCAACAACAGAAGCGGGAGCAAGAACAAAGTTAGGGCAAGATGCTTACTGGTCCATGGCGGCGTAGTCCCATGCCCTCTTCAGGAGCACAGAGCCCAAGGGCCTCGTGGTCTGGGGCACCGGTGCGCGGGCCCTAAGAGCAAATGAAGAAGCAGAATCCGGCCCAACGGCAGCACCAGATAGCGGCATGGCAGGAGCATCACCCTGGGAGACCAGTGTCGACCTGCTCTTCGTCGGAACCATAGTCGACGACTTCTTCAAGGGGGTGACCTTGGACCTTGTGGTGACCCCAGCAGGGGGGCGGGGCTCCCTCACCGGGTGGTCACCGGTGTCGTCATTATCAGGTATGGCGCGAAGCAGATCAGCCTTGCGCGGAGGGGAGGTATCCCCGGTCCCCTCTGGGGTCGTCTCCGAGTCCTGCTCCTCCTCCCCGTTAGAGTCGCCGGAGGACACTACCATCGGAGTCGTCGCCACCAGGGCCTTAGAGGGCACCAGCGGCATGAGCCTACGTCCATCAAAGACAGGCATGGCGGCGCCAACCTTCGCTCCATCGGGGCGGCGGTACAAAGGAACAAAGGTGTCCAGAGGGTACCCCTGGTCGTCCCTGAACAGGCAGCGGAGAGCCGTGCCCAGTTCCTCGTCAGCCAGGGCCTCCGGACACAGGCGGAGGTCGTCGATGTCGGTGTTCTCGGAACGGGGGTCCCCAGACTTGCCTGCCTGCGGCCTGCGGCGTGGCTCAAGGGGGGCCCAGCACGGCCCATCTTCATCAACACAGACCCAAGACCCTCGCAAGGGGCCAAGCCTCGCGGGGCGGACGACACGGTGCTTCCTCAGGCACGGCCTCATCAGGCTGGCTCGCGAGGAGGCGGAGAGATCAAGGCAGGGTACCTCACGAGCTGCCCGTGACGCAAGCCATGACGACCAGGGGCGCCAGGCGGGTGCCAGCTCACGCAGTGTCCTCCTTTCCTCTTTGGTGCAAAGGGGGTAAGCGCAGCCGCAGAGTACCGAGGCATCAGGCAAAGGTTGCCATTTTGGTGCAACGAGACCAAGACCAGGAAGACTTGAAGATGGAGGTCATCGTGGAGCCTAGGACGGCGTCACCACCAGAGCTTTGTGCAGGCGAAGACTACTTTTGTCAGGGTAGCGAGTACTAGCTGTCCCCCTTCAAATTAGCCGCCATTGTTGGCTCCCTTCCTGCTCGATATTTGGGAAGAGGACCAGGGCCTCTATAAATAGGACCTGCCACCCACTAAAGAGAGGAAGGTTGAGAGAGGGGGTTCGATCAGAGAGAGAGAGAGAGAGAGAGAGAGAGAAGGGTGGCTGAACTCCTTCCAGCAGTTCATCGCCCCAGCCAAGAACTGACCCTCGCGAGGCTATTCTTCCTTGAATCATTCATCATCATCAGCCCAAGAGGCAATCCACCACACCACAAACTGGAGTAGGGTATTACACCACAACGGTGGCCCGAACCAGTATAAACCCTGTGTCTCTTGTGTCGTTCTTTCCATAGCTTAGATCTTAGTGAGGCGGAGGGGTGCAGGTAGGTAGGAAGCAAAATCTCCACGCGCACCCCGATGTTCGAACCTCAAGGGTCTGCCGGAACCCGAAATCCAACATTTGGCGTACCAGGTAGGGGTGCGCTGGGATTCGTCTTCCACCACCCCGTTCTCCTCCGACCATCGGACCCATGTCTGACGCTCGTCGGGCCCGCACCAAGCGCCGGGCCGCTCTCGCTTCCCACGTCACCCAGACGGCTCCTGTCGACGGGCGTCCTCACCGTTCCCCATCACCTGCCATCAACGTCGCCACCGGCCCGGCGGGGGACGAGCAGCAAGCATCATCTCAGCATCCGTCCGTGCGGCAAGACGGCCGCACCGCAACTCCCTCGCTCCCCCCGGCTGGTTCTTCGTCCCACGCGCTCTGCGCACCCATGGAGGCTCGAGCTGCGCTCATCACGGCAAACGAGCTCCTGCGCTACCGCCCCGTCGATGACGTCTACGAAGAATGGCTCGACCGCATCGCCGAGCTCGTCCGCGCCACAGGGGGCTCTCCTGCGTCGTCCATTCCGTTGCACCGCACCCCGCCCCGCGCGGGCGACGAAGCTCCGGCGGCGCCCCGGCCGCCTCCTCCTCAAGAAGGCACCATGGCTCCAAGGCGTGTGGCCCCTGGGCGGAACCCGCTCCGTCAGGTGCCAACGCAGCAAGAGTAGAGCTGCCAGGAAGTCCCTCGCCCGCAAGAAGCTGCCCGGGCGCTCCCTGCTCCAGCACGTCGCGACCATGCTCCTGCTCTCGCACGTCAAGACCCAGCTGCAGCGCATGGGGACATGCAAGACCAAGCTCTCCGTCACCCAAGACCTCCCGTGGCCACAGCAGGCTGCCATGCCTTCACCGCCGAGCTACGCAGTGTCGCGTGGCCCGGCAAGTTCAAGCCAGACCTGCCTCCTCGCTACGATGGCACGGCTGACCCTGCGGAGTTCCTCCAGCTCTACGAGCTAGGCATCGAAGCTACCAACGGAGACGAGAAGGTCATGGCGAACTGGTTTCCCATGGCGCTCAAGGACGGGGCCCGCACCTGGCTCCTGAACCTGGCTCCAGGCACGATCTCCTCCTGGGACGAGATGCGCACCCGCTTCATCGCCAACTTCCAAGGTACTCGCGACCAGCCACCCATCGTGAGCGACATGCACCGCATCAAGCAACAACCCGGGGAGACCCTGCAGAAGTACATCCAGCACTTCAACAATGCACGCCTCAAGATTCCCAGGGTGACTGAAGAGGCCATCATGTCAGCCTTCTCCGACGGCGTGCGCGATGTCAAGATGAAGGAGGAGCTGGCAATGCATGAAGACCCGAGCACTTCTTTGGAGCTGTTCAACCTGGCAACCAAGTGCGCCAGGGCTGCGGAAGGGCGTCTCTCCCTCCTCGAGCTTCCTGCCGCGGACCCGGAATAGAAGAAGCCCAAGGCCAAGGATGTGAAGTGCAAGGGGGCTGCTGTGCTCGCGGCAGAACCAGACACCAAGCGGGGCAGAGATCAGCCCGAGCCCTCCAAGGGCAGCCGATACTGTGTGTACCACGACCTCCACACCCACAACACCAATGAATGTCAAGAGCTCTGAGCCGTGCGAGAAGGAAGGATCGTCCGTTACCCCGACCGCGGTGACCGGGGCTACGGTCGAGGAGGAGGAAGGAACATAGGATGCTGGGAAGACCGTGGCCCGCGCCAAGGGTGGCGCGATCAACCTCACGAGGATCGCTGGCAAGACCCGCCTCGCGAGGGAGACTGGAGGGGTCGGCCTCGCGAGGATCGCCCGCAAGGCAACGTAGGCCTCCCTCCGCTGCCGCCGCAACCAAGGAGAAATGAGGACCGCCACCAGGATGAGGAGGCTGGGGGCTTCCAGGAGCCGCGCGCAATCGCCTTCATCCTGGGCGGGGCTCAAGCCCCAGCCTCTCTACGCATCTTCAAGCAGTTCACCCACAAAGTGAATGCAGTCCTCCCCAAGCTCGAAGCCACGCGCCCACTCAGGTGGTCGGCGTGCGCCATCACGTTCAGCTCGGTAGATCAGCTCAAGTGTGCGGCTACAGCCGGAGTCCTCCCGATGCTCTGTTCCCCAATCATCAGCAACGTGGTGGTTACCAGGACCCTCATCGATGGCGGGGCGGGGCTCAACGTCCTGTCCGTGGAAGCATTCAACAATCTCCAAGTGCCCTATAGCCAGCTTCAGCCAACCAAGCCTTTCTCCGGAGTCACCGACGGCTCCACGGTACCGATTGGGCAGGTCCGCCTCCCTGTCACCTTCGGGGCACGCGACAACTACCGCACTGAGCTCATCGACTTCAATGTCGCTCACATTCGCCTGCCGTACAACGCCATCCTCGGGTACCCAGTGCTGGCCAAGTTCTTGGCCGTAACTCACCACGGCTACAACATCCTCAAGATGCCAGGAAGTGGCGGGGTCATCATGGTGCCCTGTGAAGAGAAGGATGCGGTGTGTTCCCTGGAACGAGCCTTTCAGGCTGCGTCACTTGAAGACCCGGATCACGGAAGCAGGAGGCTTCTCGAGACCGCCCCCAAGAAGAAGAAGACATCGTCCGGCCCGGCTCCTCAGGAGGCAGGCCCCTCTGGGCCCGTGCCTGCCCAGGGGGAACCTCCTTCCATCGCATAGGAAAGTGCGCCCAGCGCCCTCCTCAGGCAGGTCTCGGGGGCTCTCCCCTGGAGGGCCCCCGACCTGGCTAGGGTCACGAGGGAGGCGCTTGGGCACCACATGGAGGCGTGTTTCGAAGCACGTTTCCCTGAAGAAGGAGTAAGGCAAGGAGAGCCAGACCCTCAGGGGTTCGTCAGCAAGGCCATTCAGGAGCTACAGGAGTCAAGAGTCATGAAAGGCGGCCACTGTCTACCAGCAGTGGCTCCCCATCCAGGCGAGGATGGTGGGCTGCGCGTCTGCATCGACATACCAGGGCTCAACCGAGTCGCCTCTCTGGAGCGCCTCTGGCCCTCGCGAGTGGGGCGCTGCGGATGTCCACCCCACAACTACGTTCGCATGCCTTACGGCTTGCCGAACGCGGCTGCCACGTACCAGCGCCTCATGAGGGGCATCATGGAGGCGCAAGAGGCCAGGCGCTCCGCAGCCCTGGCGGAGATGGAGATGGTCCACAGGGAGCCGCCAGCACCTCCGAAGCCTCCCGAGGCCCCCGGGCCTGGGGGCTCGTGAGGATCGGCTTCCGCAGCCCACCGAGTCTGCTACACCAACACCCCTTCGTCCTCAACGTCATCAGGTGACATCTTTCAAGTTTCATTTCCAGCTGGGAGCGCCCCCCAGGGCTGCATTATTCCCAGGCCGCGTGGGTCCATCCCTGCGGCATGTACCCCTTTTTATTTCATGTTGTTAGCTTACCTTATTGGGGGCGCCCCTTGGGCTGCATGATCCCCAAGTCGCTTGGGCCTGACCCAGTGATGCCCGCCTTCCCAGCATCTATTTGAACGAATCCACTCCTTCGTGGCTAATGTGCTTTACCTAGTTGCCTGCTCAGCTGACGCCAACTAACGGAGCTGCTCCCAAACGGCACGACGCTTGTGCATGGGTCCGTCCCTGCAACACCGACAAACCTGAATGGCTGAGCTCTGGCCGCGGCAGCCCCGCATAGCGTCACCTCATCAAGCCTTCAGTGCCTCATTACCCCTCGGAAGCAACCAACGGCTGACTGTCAATTATCATGGCAACCCCTCGTTTTCTTTTCTATGATGGGTCTACAGGATCTCTTAAAGGAGCTGCGTCAGGCGAGGCCCTTGCGGTGTCTCCTCCACTCTCGTCCGCGTGAACCGCTTGCACGTTAAAGGGGGGTGCCTGAGCATCACGACTCAGGGCTCCTACTGGCTCTCCAGCCCTCACCCTCTGGCCTTGTCCACGGCATCGCGACCTGGCATACCAGCGACGGCTGAGACTCGCTCGAGGGCTGGGACCCGAGGACGTAGAGCAGAAAGGGGAACAAAGGCGAGAGGGGAGAGACACACGAGGACCTCGCCGAGAGCCCTCGCGCCTGCCAATGCACGGACCCGGCGACACGCCAGAGAGCGGCCCCTGATTCTCGAGATAAGTCATCACCCGGAAGCGCCAGCTACCGTGGCACCATCCCCGCACCTAATGCTATCCCGTGTTAGCAACGCCGCTCTCCTTTCTCACCAAATGACGGCTGCTTGGGCGCCAAAGGGGACCTCCTGAGCATCGCGACTCAGGGGCTCTTACCGGACTCCGGGCCGCTCACCTCCTGGCCTTGACCACGGCATCGCGACCTGGCATACCAGTGACGGCTGAAGCCGCCTTGGGACTGGGACCTATCGGCGCAGAGCACCAAGCCCTCGTGAGGTTTGAAAGGAAGGACTAAGCTAAGACGGAATGAGCAACTCGCACAATTCTACGACAAGGGTTATATTAACAAAACAGGATCACAGGCACCTTACAAGCCCCCACGGGACGCGTTTTTGATTCCTCGCAGGGAACAGATCCTAAAGGGACACTAACTACACGCGCCCCAGCAGAAGACGCCATCATCAACAGTGGGCCATCAAGCACCGGCGCCAACCCCATCCAGATCAGAGTCGGCGGCGGCCTGACGAGCCCGCCTTGCTCCAGGAGCGGAGCCGGCTCGGGGGCTCGTAGCTGTCGTCGCTCGTCTCCGGAGTCGCAAAGAGCTCGCCAGAGTCGCTGGAACCTCCTCCACCTCCTCCGCCTGAGGAGCCACCAAGGGAGCGGTCGGCGGGCCCAGTGCTCGCCACAGCAAGGCCCCGGCCACCTCTCCCAGGGCAGCACTCCAGCCGGCTCCCGCTCGCGTCGAAGACCTTGAAGAGCATCACCGAAGCACCATCGTAATCCAAGTGGATCGCGCAGACGCCCCTTGTCCTGCAAACCCGGGCGATCTCTCTCCAGCCCCGAGTCATGAAGACCTCGCCCGGGGCAACGACCGCGACCTCTGCCTCGGTCGCGAGGGTGCTGCAGCCGGCATGCTATAGCCAGAGCTCCAAGGGCTCCCCCTGCGGGATGATGGAGGCGAAGAAGGGAGGAAGGCGAATCCAAGACTGAAGAGGAATGGCGACGTGGAGCACGAACTCTCGGGAGGAGCCCTCGGTGTGGACCCTAGGGGGGACGACCCATACCTTCGTGACCCGTCGGCGCCGACGGCGGCGCCGCCCGTGGCGGTCAGCATCAGCTCCTTATGGGCCCTCGACATGGGCGTACAATGGAAGCGGGAACCCCGGCGGCGCCCGCTCGCACCAAGGCCTCGACACCACCTGAAGGGCCCCCTCTTCGGGGCCACGGGGGATGAGCCATTTCTTCGGCGGGAGTGGGTCTGGTTCCTCTCGGGGAGCCTTTCCCTTCTCTCCCATCGAGAACCGGCGGATCGAAGCCATCGCAGCAAGACAGAGCAAGGATCGGGAAGAAGGAGAAGCAAGAAGGGATGGACTGGAAGGGCGCACGCCGTTCCGTACTTATAGCCGGTGAAGGCCAACCGCCGAACTCCACGATCGCAGGTAATCATGACCCGCTTTGCATGCAGAGACTTGTCCAATCCGTGCAGTTGCCGAGGCGCCATGGGGAAGTGGAGATGCCCACATCCAGTCAACCGCCATGCGGCGCCTAAGGCCGCAGGCTGTTAGGGCCCGCGGCGCTTCGCTCTTGCCCTTCCGCCTCCCTGCACGGCCAAGTCCGGGCGCGCCTTGGGCCCGGGGGCTACTGTCGGCATTCTGGGAACGGGGGTCCCCAGACTTGCCTGCCTGCGGCCTGCGGCGTGGCTCAAGGGGGGGCCCAGCATGACCCATCTTCATTAACACAGACCCAAGACCCTCGCGAGGGGCCAAGCCTTGCGGGGCAGACGACATGGTGCTTCCTCAGGCACAGCCTCATCAGGCTGGCTCGCGAGGAGGCGGAGAGATCAAGGCGGGGTACCTCATGAGGTGCCCGTGACGCAAGCCATGACGACCAGGGGTGCCAGGCGGGTGCCAGCCCGCGCAGTGTTCTCCTTTCCTCTTTGGTGCAAAGGGGGCAAGCGCAGCCGTGGAGTATCGAGGCATCAGGCAAAGGTTGCCATTTTGGTGCAATGAGACCAAGACCAGGAAGACTTGAAGATGGAGGTCATCGTGGAGCCTAGGACGGCGTCACCACCAGAGCTTTGTGCAGGCGAAGACTACTTTTGTCAGGGTAGCGAGTACTAGCTGTCCCCCTTCAAATTAGCCCGCATTTGTTGGCTCCCTTCTTGCTCGATATTTGGGAAGAGGACCAGGGCCTCTATAAATAGGACCAGCCACCCACCGAAGAGAGGAAGGTTGAGAGAGGGGGTTTGATCAGAGAGAGAGAGAGAAGGGTGGCTGAACTCCTCCCAGCAGTTCATCGCCCCAGCCAAGAACCGACCCTCGCGAGGTTGTTCTTCCTTGTATCATTCATCATCATCAGCCCAAGAGGCAATCCACCACACCACAAACTGGAGTAGGGTATTACACCACAACGGTGGCCTGAACCAGTATAAACCCTGTGTCTCTTGTGTCGTTCTTTCCATAGCTTAGATCTTAGCGAGGCGGAGGGGTGAAGGTAGGTAGGAAGCGAAATCTCCGCACGCACCCCAGTGTCCGAACCTCAAGGGTCTGCCAGAACCCGAAATCTGACAATCGCCTTCGTCCCCGAGCTTCCACAAGGGGCACGAGCACGCCTGGAGTAGAGCCACGCGCTGCAAGAGGAATTCCTTGACGATCATGGCCCCCGTCAGCTTCGCCGCATTTGGGTCGTTAGGCTTCAGATCGGCAGTCATCTTCTCCAGCACATGCTCCGCCCGGGGGTCGGTGAGCTTCGTGCGGAACCACCCACCGTGATACATGGGCATCCCCGTCGGCAGCACAAGCCGGGGGTGGGAGTGCTTGGTATCCATTAGGACCCACTTGCTCCTGAAGCCCTCGGCCTTCTTCCCGGCCTTCGAGATCGTGTTGGTCTTGTTGGACGCAACGAAGTTGGCGCACCCTGAGCAATGGCCGCCCTTGATCCGGAGATAGAAGAAGTGGCACAGCAGCGCCACGGACGGCATCACCCCGACGTATGCCTCATAGTAGAAGCAAAAATTGACAGAAGGAGGACAAAGTTGGGATGAAGATGGAAGGCGTGTAGCTTGTAATGGCTGAGGACAAAGTAGAAGAAGTCAGAGAAGGGGGGGACCAACACTGCTACAACACTGCTCATGAAGAAAGGATAGAAGGTGCTGCCAGAGGCCTCTAGCTGGGTGGAGCCAACCCGAAGCGCGGTCTTCCTCTTCTCGTCGCCGCCCTCCGCCATCATCAGGAGTGTGGCGGCGAGGTTCCTATCAGAGACGCTGGGCGTGCTCAGGTCCAGCTCATACTAGGAGGGCGGAAGGGTGGCCCTTGCCTTGCTTGGCGCCATCAATGGTGGGCTTGGAGGAGAGTTGGTGCAGATCTGCAGGCTTGGGAGAAAAGAGCAGGAAAGGGGATCTGGAGCAGTACGAAGGCAAGCAATGAAGACACTGCGGTGCACGCCAGCCTTTTGTCAGCCGGGCAATTACCAAGGCAGCATGGGGAAGCAGAGACGCCCACGTCCCGTTAATCGCCACGCATCAATCAAGTCCGCGGGCTGTTAGGGCCCGCGGTGCTCCGTACTTGACCCTTGGCTTCGCCACTAAGACAAGCACAAGCTCGCCTTGGGCCCGGGGGCTACTGTCTGCGTCCTGGGAATGGGGTACCCAGACTTGACTGCCTGCGGCCCAGGGCGTGTGAAAGTGCAACTATCCCCGGGTGGTTTTAGTAATTCCTAACAACATATAGCTCATTGAGCTAATGCTACTTGAAGATAAATATTTTAGGAAAAGCTCAATGATTGGCATGGATTAGAAAGTGGATCCCTCAAAACGCTAAGGACAAAGTATTGGCTCAAGCTCAAAGCTCGGGACTCTGCATTTTTTTATTTTAAGTGATTCAAGATCACATTGAGTCCATAGGAAAAGCCAATACTATCAAGAGGGGGTGAGGTGTTTCTTAATGAGTTTCTTGCTCAAAGTGCTTAGTGATATGCTCCAAAAACCCTCAACTACTTTCTCACATCCACATATGTCCCAAACCAAAAGTCAAACTCGGCCCCACCAAAACTGTCTATCCGGAGCCACCAAGTTTAGTTGACATAGCCACTGCTAGAAACCCTAGTCTTTTCAGTCTTATTGATAGGGATCTCGGTCTCACCGAGATGGGATTGCAAACTCTCTTTTTCCCTTCATAACGTTTTGGTCAAACCGAGATGAGCGATTGGTCCCACCGAGATTGCAATGCAAACTCTCTGTTTCCCTTTCGTAACGTTTCGGTTCTGCCGAGAGAGCGAATCGGTCCCACCGAGTTTGCCTGACCAACTCTCTTGTTAGTCTATTACGAAAATCGGTCTCACCGAGTTTGGGTAATCAGTCTCACCAAGATTACGTTATGCCCTAACCCTAATGATATCGGTCCCACCGAGTTGACATGTCGGTCCCACCGAAAACCCTAACAGTCACATTATGAACTAAATCGATCTGACTGAGTTGTATGATTCGGTCCCATCGAGTTTGGTGATTTGTGTGTAACGGTTAGATTTTGTGTGGAGGCTATATATACCCCTCCACCCACTCTTCATTCGCGGAGAGAGCCATCAGAACATGCCTACACTTCCAACATACATTTTCTGAGAGAGAACCACCTACCCTTGTGTTGAGGTCAAGATACTTCATTCCAACCACATAAATCTTGATCTCTAGCCTTCCCCAAGTTGCTTTCCACTCAAATCATCTTTCCACAAAATCCTATCATATGAGAGAGAGTTGAGTGTTGGGGAGACTATCATTTGAAGCACAAGAGCAAGGAGTTCATCATCAACACACCATTTGTTACCTCTTGGAGAGTGGTGTCTCCTAGATTGGTTAGGTGTCACTTGGGAGCCTCCGTCAAGATTGTGGAGTTGAACCAAGGAGTTTGTACGGGCAAGGAGATCGCCTACTTCGTGAAGATATACCCTAGTGAGGCAAGTCCTTCGTGGGCGATGGCCATGGTGGGATAGACAAGGTTGCTTCTTCGTGGACCCTTCGTGGGTGGAGCCCTCCGTGGACTCGCGCAACCGTTACCCTTCGTGGGTTGAAGTCTCCATCAGCGTGGATGTATGATAGCACCACCTATCGGAACCACGCCAAAAATCTTCGTGTCTACAATGCGTTTGCTCCCTCCAAACTCCTCCCTTTACCTTCATATGCAATCGTTTTACATTCCACTTCTATACTCTTAGAATTCCATGTGTAGGTTGTTGGCTTGACTTGTGCTAAGTTGCAAAATTCTGCCAAGAATTAAAATTGGGAAAAGGCTAGATTTTAATTTGGTCAAGTAGTCTAATCACCCCCTCTAGACTTACTTTCGATCCTACAAGTGGTATCAGAGCTTTGGTCTCCATTTGCTTTGACTTCCATAGCTCTTGGTGGTCATAGCCTTGGTTTCACAACCTAGGAGAGTATGGCGTCTAGCGAGGGAAATTACCACCGTAGAGGTCCTTACTTTGATGGTACTAATTTTGCTACTTGGAAGCATAAGATGAAAGTGAATATTCTTGGACATAACCCTGCCGTTTGGGCTATTGTGTGTATTGTCTTGCAAGGTGAATTCTTTGATGGGAGAGAACCGAACCGTGAAGCTACTTGGAAGAGTTAAAGATGATGCAACACAATGCTCAAGCTTGTGATACTCTCTTCAACGGATTGTGCCCCGAAGAATTCAACAAAATCAGTCGTCTTCAGAATGCAATGGAAATCTGGGATACTTTGATTGATATGCACGAAGGTACCAACTCTGTCAAGGAATCCAAATTGGATGTGCTTCGAAGTCAACTTGACAAGTTCAAAATGAAGGATGGTGAAGGTGTCGCTGAAATGTACTCTAGGCTTGCTCTCATTACAAATGAGATTGCCGGCTTAGGAAGTGAAGAGATGACCGATAGATTCATCATCAAGAAGATCCTAAGAGCCTTGGATGGAAAATATGATACCGTGTGCACATTGATCCAAATGATGCCTAACTACAAAGATCTCAAGCCAACAGAAGTCATTGGAAGAATTGTCGCTCATGAGATGTCACTCAAGGATAAGGAAGAGCTCCACAACAATTCAAGCAGTGCCTGCAAAGCCTCATATGATGGCCCCACATCATCAAATGAGAAGAAAACCTTCAATGAAGAATTGAGCCTAATAGTGAAGAACTTCAACAAGTTCTACAAGAATAGAAGCAAGGAAAGAAGTTCTAAGTCAAGGTCCTATAATGACAAAAGATCTTCTAGTCATGAGCGTAACTTCTACAATTGTGGAAGACCCGGACACTATTCAAATGAGTGTACGGCTCCTTACAAAAGAAGAGAAGATTCTCCCAAGAGAAGAATCACTGCCAAGAGAGAGAAGGAGTAGAGATGATCATTATGAACGAAGATCCTCTCGGAGAAGCAAGGATTCAGAGAGGAAGGACAAATCATCAAAGAGCTAAACAAAAAGAAGACATCAAGCTCATGTTGGTGAATGGGTATCCGGCTCCGACTCCGACAGTCACTCCGAAAGAAGCTATCACTCCGACTCCGAATATATCAAGATGAAGGTGTTGCCGGTCTAGCACTTTTGTCAACCAACTCCTACGACATATTTGAGTCACCAAATGAAATAAGTGGAAGATGCTTCATGGCTAAAGGCCCAAAGGTATCACACTCCGAGTATGTTGATTTCAATAGTGATGAAGATGACTTCCTAGGTGATGATGCTTTACTTGTTGACAACTCTAGTGATGAAAACTATGATGAACTTGCTATTAATCATGCTAATCAAGACAAAACGAATGACGATGATAAGAAGGAGATTGAGCGTCTAACTAAAGAGCTCAATACTCTTAAGTTAGCTCATGAAACTACCTTGGAAAATCATCGAGAGATTTTAAAGACTCATGAGAAGCTACGCTTTGAAAATCTCAACCTTGAGCAAGAGCATGAGTTCTTAAAGGCGATTAATGATGATCTTCGCAAGAAAAGCTCTTACATTGCCAAGCATCTACTTTTGTCTACTTACATGCCACAAGTTAAATCTAGCAACAAGAGTAAGAAAGATTCTTCTTCTAGTAGTAACAATAATCATGCTAAACTCAATGATGTTGCTTCCAGTAGTTCTCATGATTCCACTAATGATTCTCTTAGCCAAGTTACACTTGAGCAAGAAAATAGCTTATTGAAGGGAATTATAGAGAAATGTGTTTACAAGAGCCTTGCTAGAAGTAAGCAATTTGAGGAAATTGTACGCAAGCAAGGAAGACACCGGAAGAAACAAGGTGTTGGTTTTGAATGAAAGTTCAATGCCAATGGAGTTGAGTGGGAAGAAGATCAATACCCCAAGATGAAGTTTGTTCCTCAACAAGATAAGTATGATCCTACTTATTTCCAATGAACACAAGCTCAAGATGATCTTCCACCACAAGACCACAAGCTAAAAGGCAAGGACAAGCTTCAAGAGGAGATTGATGCATTTGAAGAAGCTCCCAAAGCCTTGGTCAAGTGGGTTCCCAAGACTACATCAAGTTCTACTTCATCAAGTACGACTACAACTCCAAGGATTCCCATCAAAATGGTGTGGATCTCGAAGAAGAAGAACTAGAGATTTCTTGAGCGTGACTCCGCCAACATACTTCACTCATATCATTTTGGCGAGGACAAGTGCAAACAACTTCCATATCTTGCACTAGTTCAAGGAGTCACAAACCCTCTTGTTGGTAAGACAAGGGACAAGGTAACCTAATGCTTCCATGGACATCATCCTATGTGAACGTTACTCTATGTCTATGGATATCCTTGTTTGTTCCTTGTGGGACTAACCCGTGTAGGTATTGAGAGTGCAACTCACTCCAACGGATTGCTCCAAAGGATCTACATCAACATTGAGCATCTACATCTTCAACACCTACATGAAGTCATCATCGACAAAACCCAAGGTTAGTTCATCCCTCTTAGGGGGGACATCACATCTAGGGGGAGCTTTACTCCAATCAATTGAGCTAAAGCAACTCTAATGGTGTGAACACAATAATGCTTTATGTAAAAATGGCAACCCCACTTGCACTTAACGATGAGTATGACCTATGATCAAGTGTTCTCATTTGCTAACTCAATATACTCATATATAGATGACCTAGTCATCACCAAATTGCTTGATAGATGCTAGAGTGTTTGTGCATGCTTTGTCACATATTTCGTTTGCCATCTTATTGTGTGAGCATGTTGGATGCATATTTTACTCATTCAAGGACATCCATTTGTTGCTTTGATTGTTTGCCTTTTTCTCTTCTGCCAAATAGATGGACAAGAATGCCTAAGAACTCCCTCTAGCTATCTATGCTTTCCTCGTCTCAAACTATATTCATGCTACATCACAAAGTTTGATCAAGTCAGATTCATACCACTCTGTGTGAGGAGCACTCGGAGTCCCCGGTTCGTCATAGACTTAAACTTCCAAAACCCCTTTGTGCATTTCGGTATGACCGAGTCATCCATTTCGATCACACCGAGACCACTAAGTTGATCTAGGTTTTCAATCTCGGTGCAACCGATTAGAACGTTTCGGTCACACTGAGTTGCAGTAACCGCTTGTAGTTCTGCATCTCGGTGCCACCGAGTCGTTCCACTCGGTCACACCGATAGTGTCAGGTTATATATACTGACGGGTCAAATTTTGGAAAATTTTCCGAAACTCCTCACCCGCGCGTAACCTGCTCTGCCTCTTTGGGTCTCCGGATTGTCCTCTCGCCGCCAGCGAGCTCCTGCCGCTGGTCTCCGCCGCCGTCAACGGCAATGTGCTCCGTCATTGCCGCCGTAGAGAACACTCGCCTCTCTATGGTAAGTGTTCGACCCCTTGTGCTGTCGTCTTCACTCCAATTCCTAGCACAAGGACAATGCCATGTTTCTGGCCACGATTGATATTGATTCATCCAGCTAAAACTCCCTTAGTTCTAGATTGATTAGAAAATTTTAGGGTTAGCTCTCCGCAGAACTCATCTCGGACCGACCGAACTGTAGATATCAGTCTCACAGATTCGGCCTTGGCCATTGCACATGCCCTTTTCGGTCTGACCGAAACGTGCAAATCGGTGTGACTGAGTTCAAGATTATGTGAAACCCTAGCAATCTCGGTGCCACCGAACGGTGACTCAGCCCTACCGAGTCCACTAGTTTAGGTTCCAAGTGTTGCTTCGGTATCACCGAGTTGGTCAATTTGGTAGCTCCGAGATCACTTTTGTAGAGAACTAAAACTAAGATTTTTAACTCAATTATTTTGCAAAACCTCCGTACTTTGTGATGCTCATCTACTCTACCTCATCTACAACCTATTCACAGGGTCTGCTGACAGTTTGCCTGCAAGATGTCTGATCAAAGTGAGAACCAAAACAAATCTGAAGAACAGGTCCAGATGAGTGAGGGCACTAGTACCTCCAGCTCTTTTGATGATGGAAGCAGGAGCACTTCAAGCAACTTACCTAAGGCAGCAACCAGATCTAGAAACAATCAAGAGGACTGCTGTTGACCAGAAGAGAAGTTGTGGGTATGCTCCACACATTCAGGAGCTCATCAACTCTAAGATGGGCACATGAACTTATTTGCTAGACAAGGAGCATCTAGCCATATATCCTAATTTTGAAGACAATACCGTTGTGATGACTGAGGAAGATCCATCATCTGTGCAAGCACATGAGAAGAGAGAGAAGGCAAGGGAAGAGAAAGCTGCAAGGATGCCAACTGCTGAAGAGGCATCTCAAGTATTCCTGAAGAGCAAGCAAGATCAGCTTGGATATCTGATTCAGGCTACACTGAGGATTGAGAAGCGCTTGGCCACCCTGACTCAGAATCAGGAGAGCCTAGAGAGGATTGTGGAAACAAATTTCTATGATCTTGATCTCAAGGTGACTGAGATTCAGACTGCAGTTGAGCAGCTTCAGGAGGAAGCAGGGGAGAGGAGAGGAAAAGAAACCACTGATGCTTTCAAGCGTGTGCCATGAGGTCCAAGGTCTGCTGCAGTGCCAGTCTCAGATGCTAGAGCTTTAGTGTCAGCACCAGCAGCTACAGCTCCAGTGCCACCTCCAGCACCTACTCTAGCAGCTCCAATTACTTCATCGGAAGCCTTCGTCCTTGGAGTTATATCCACACATCCTCTAGCTATTATATGTAGTACTAGCAAGATGGCCATGCGTTCCACGGAACATCAAGATGATTGAGGGGAGGCCTTATTTGCAAATATGGAGAGGGGTGTGGGTATCTTTTTTCAAAATTGCCATAGTTTCCTTCCTATCCATCAGATATAAATCGGACGACCTATATTGCAGGATGGCAGGCACACCATCATCAACGACTCTGTTTTTTATAAGAGTAGAGATAAAATATATTATATGTAGTATAACATGTTCATAACCACACCATGTGTATCACCGTTATATATATTCATGCATGCGTCGGTTTAAAACACTGATAAATTCTTCAAATATCTGAATTCACTTTTTATAATGAATTACGATCTCTATTCGTCTTTTACACCCACACAATCCTCTTACCTTTGTAGCTAGCGCTAACTTTCTCTCGTACATGCACACGCCAGCATCCCTCTCACCCTCCCTCAGCATTCTCTAGCTCCATCGCGCAAATTCGTCTTTTAAATTTAGGTCATTCACCCACGGTGTGTGTAGGCCCCCAGCTCCTTCTTTACGGCACACATCGATCGATATGCCTCTCTAGCCAGGTGTGCCTACCACAAACACAAGCTTCCCCTCTTCTCTTCTCACCGTCCATGCCTCACTCCTACCCCTCTTTTCATCAATCACTTACTCGCACACTCCTTCCCCCTCGATATAGTATGCCTCTCACACCACCTCCTAGATGCATCCCTCTCTCTATCCTTCTCCCCGAGCCTTATTTTCTTCTAACACATACATGCATGTATACCGATCGATCTCCCTACATATACCTAGGTCGACTTTAACTATTTTCCCCCACCCATCGATCGACATACCTCACAAGTTATGTCTCTCCTTTCTCTGACAAAGGATGATTGATCTTGCTATGTAGTTACGTCTGCTTACCACAACCATATTGTCCCACTCATCATTTGTGCATGCCTCCAGACCCGTCTCTCACACGCACGTGCACAGACAGGCAACCATCCCCTCTCTTATTGATATTGCAGGTGTGGCCTCCGTTTGTCTAGCAAGCCTCTCCCACCATTTGTTAGAAGCAACTCCACCACCACCCCCTCCAACACTCTAGCTCTGTCTCTCTCCCAACCTTATTCCTCTCCTACACATATGCATGGATGCCGATCGATCTCCCTTAATACATAAGGTAGGCCTCTCTCCTCCGCCACACATATACTAGCCATTGTACCTCTATAGTTAATTAGGTCTCCCCCACCCCCACCACACACCGATAGTCGAGCGTTGTAGGTAGGTATCCATGCCATAGAGACAAACTGCACCTGTCCCCTCTCACGTTCTAGTAGGCCAGCCACCCTATATCTTTGACGTGGGTGGCACACACAAATTCGATGGCACTCTTCATCGATCGCGCACACGCACACACACATCATCCCTCTCTTCGATTCTATGGATACCTCAAGCCGATGATACCTCCACTCTCTTCTCGTGGATCGCCCCTCTATATATATGATATATCCAGGACTTTATTTCACACACATTGCATATGTTAAATTTTGATCGACCCCCCCAAAACACTCACGAACCCACACACTATATCTATCTATGTTTGTATCTCTCTCACACAACCCCACGTAGGTGGTGTACGTACACGAAGAGAATAGGTACACGTACTCACGCTTCATGCCCAGCCACACCTGCGCGGGTACACGGTGGAGCTCATTTCTGTACGAAATGGCAGCCCACGTGCTAATTTGAATGTGTGTAGTGGTTGTTTACCTGCGGAGGTCATGTACCACGCGTGCACGAAACAAAGTTCGACTTGATGCGTTGGCGCATTATTTTTAAATAAAGTTATATTGCTCAATGGCACGTACACAAAATATAAAACGATTTTTATGGATAAAAAGGTAGTCCGCTCCACTATATACAATGGAGCATGTCTGCCTAGGTTTGTCTCTCTTCAGAGTATCTCACACAAGGCGGCGGTGGCCTCTCTCTCTCTCTCACCGTTGGTCACTGATCCGACCGCATCCCATCCGCCGACGGAAAGGGAGGATGTCCATTGATTCTCCGTTCGACGACGCCGAGGCAGCACGTCCTGATCTGTGGTACCCAATGTTCTCTATGACCAAGCTCCGGCGCGGTAGGGCCTATGCCACCTGCTCACTACCGCAGTATGGGGAGATCCTGCCCGCTGTCGCTCACCTAGTTACATCCCAACAACCCCCAGGTATCCCCTCCGGCCTTGCTCCACTGCCTATCTTCCCACGTCGCTGCTTGTGGAAAATCTTGCATGTGGATCTTCCATAGTTCTTTGCCCAAAACGTAGCTCGTGCGACGTGCTTTCCATATTGCAATCTCGTCCTCACACCGTTTTAGACAAACATAACCGTGTTGTTATCTTCCCTTAGGACAAGGAATATGCTTCTTTTTTGTCGTCGTATGTGTCATCAACTGTTATTGGCCAGTAATTGTTTCCTCTCTACCTCTTTTTTGCAAACAGGGCTATCCATTTCACCTTGTTGCTATTGCGACCTTTTGGTGAACTGCACAAATCACTTTTTTCTTAAGAGTGTTTTGTGCAGTTGTACTAAAATTTCACACGGGCAACGTCTCTACATTTCAGTGCGACTACACAAAGGGAGATTGGTTTTGCTCTATCCTCCTCATCCAACTCCGAGCCTATTCTTTTCCAACTATTTGCTTAATCTTCTCCAACTAGTTAGTCTTAAGAGAGACTGCAAAGGTGTCCGGCTTCTATTTGTGTGTTTATTGTTTCATCAGCAGTCCTCTATTATTGTAATCACACTTAATATCTTGGGAACAGGGATGCTCAGCTCTATTTTTGTGGAACTGCACAAAATGATCGGAATGTTGCATGCTCCAGACAGCTACTTTTTTCCCAACATGCCTTGTTAATTTAGCCAGAGCTGGGGGGACATTGTTGCCAATGACAGCATGGATCAATTTTAATTTAACACCTTCTCACAACTTTGTCTTCAGTTGTGATGTAAATATTAGCTTTGATCTGCTAATCATTGAGATGCATTATCAAGGAAGTTAGTTTTTTATTGTTTCCGAAAGAGCATGGATGGCAAGACACACGAAAGAAAAGCTGAAAGCTCAGAGCATTGTACAATTTCATGTCGTTGGAAAATTATTTGTATAGTACGACAATTATGTAAACAAATTCTAGAAGCTTGATAGCATTGCGAGAAGCCTCTTCAACATCCGGGTCCATGTGCCACGCACAAAATTATACTTCCTCCGTTCCTAAATATTTGTCTTTTTACAACTTTCAAATGGACATATTTTAGAGTGTAGATTCACTCATTTTGCTTCGTATGTAGTCACTCTTTGAAATCTCTAGAAAGACAAATACTCTGGAGTGTATTTAAGAACCGAGGGAGTTGTCCACAACCGCATGGGAGACTTAGCCCGGTCGTTGCGCCGCATTAATAGTGAGTAATGAGCAGTCAAATCATAAGCCCCACCTTTCCCACTATAAGTTGCTCGGAAGAAGCAACCATCAATACGCTCTTCTTTGAATCCACTCATACTACTCCATCTGTCACTGTTTATAGAGCGCTTAAAAAAACAATCTCTGGGACCAAGGCGACTAGAGATCGGCCTGAAAAAATAGCATTGGTAGTTATAGCACGTCGTCTATTACTAGAGGAAATAATGCGTACACACATGCATGCAGTGCTTCCACCCCGGGTACACACATGCATGCACTTACTCCACTCCGTAGTACATCGAGAGAAAATTGTGGACTTGATTGCGGTTACCACGCCCTAATTAATTGAGCGCGCCCTAATTAAACCAAACACGTCTAAAGTCTCTTTGGTGGTGGAAATGCATGGAGAGAAATGCATCAGAATGAAGCGCGCCCTATAAACTGTGACGGAGGGAGGAGTAGTATTAAGGTGCAAAACCAAGCACGCGTATGGCCAATCGATCAACGCACTTCCTCTTGGCATATCACTGACATGTGGGACCGGAGTGTGAGCAAACCGATCTCAATTGACGACAAAATGGCCAACCTGCCGTTCCTTGAGAGAGACGAGGAGCGAGAACACACAGACGGGCTCACACGGAGGCCAAGATATATTCGAGCATGGTTGATCTATATCATCATTACATGTTTGATGTTTTTTAATACTACTATTGGGCTGCCATTTTCTGCCCTTCTCCTGAATAAATGTGTACTTTATCAGAGATTAAAATAAAATAAGAGTACAGACGCTCCACCATGCGGTTCTAGTAGTAGTAGTACTCATACTACTAAACCTTGCGCTTGGCTCTTCGCCTCTTCGTGAAGTTGAACAATGATGGTATTCTGCATGTTGGGTACTACAGTGTATGCCGCTGGCAATCTGACACCGAATGAACTGCTGCATGTCCACCTCCTGGGCAAGGGTTGGTTGCATTAGTCAAAAGGCGTAAGCGAGGTTCACCTTGTCTTGCAAGCTTCTCCTTGTTCTACGAGTTGACGGGACACACCAAAAATTAGTGCTAGTCCATACTCCCTCCTTTTCTGTTAATATGGCTTAATCTTTTTTGCGGGTAAATGAGAGAGCTTTATTCATATATAAGCATTCTTAGGACGATCAACCAAGAGACTGGTCACTAGGAAGCAAGGTACCCCGCCAAAAAATAAGAAGGAAGTGAGGTGTTTCATCAAGCCAGCTCTCGGCCACATTCAAAGTGCAGCAAACATGGTTCGCACAAAGATGCGCCGCAAGGTTTGCTGACCTGTTTACATGCTGAATAACAAAAGAAGAGGAAATATTACCGAGCGCTCCTATTTGTAACAAGATATGAGCCAGAATTAAGCGAGAATTGTGGCGAGTGTTCCATGCAATCAACTTCCATTATCACATGTGAGAACCCTCGAAGAAAACCAAATGTGTTGAAGATTGCTTTATCACATTTTATAAAATATAATAAGAGTGCAGATGCTCCTCCATCCGGTTCCTAGTAGTAGTACATACCTCTATAGTAGTAGTACTAGTACTAGTAAACTTTGCGCTTGGCTGTTTGCCTCTTCGGGAAGTTGAACAATAATAATACTAGTATATTGTATGCTTCTGGCAATCTGACATCGAATTAACTATTGCACGTCCACCGCCTGAGCGAGGGAGAGCTTGCATTAGTCAAAAGTTTCTCCTTGTCCTGTGAGCCACCGCGCGCAAGCTTCTCCCGTCCTGCAAGCTTTTCCTTGTTCGGCAAGTTGACGGGACACAACAAAGTAATGCTAGTCCATACTGCCTCCTTTCCGGTTAATATGGCTTAATTTCAAACGAGATAAATACACTGTTTGTCACTGTATCTATACCTACTATTAAATGGAATAGGTATTCTTTGTTTGGTTTAGTACTTTTCGTTCGGTTTACACATGCCAAGCGATCTGGGCCAGGTACTTGTATGTTTATGGGAATTAAACATAGGACCTCCTCTCTAGCTCTGATGTAACAACCAACGACCTATCTTCCTTTCAAATTTACTAATCCCAACTCGCTCTAAAAATACGAGTGACAGTCATCATGTCTAGGGTGAGCTAATCAAACAAATGAGCTAATACAGGAAGGATTGTGGGCTTAAATACAATATTTAAAAGGACGTGGCTAATTAAAGAAAGGATTATGGGTAAACCGGTGGAATAACTAAAAGAAATATTGCGATCTTAAAAAATTCTACATGAAGGATTTGAGGTAAAAGGTAGGATAATTAAAAATAAGAATATGTAGGCTTCAATGTGCTGGGGCTATTAAATTAGAAAAGGAAGGATATGAGTCCCGACTAAAACAGGTAAAAACATCATGGTAATTAATGAAATGATTATACTTAAATGCCATTAAAAAGGATTATACTTCAATGGAATCAGTGGGAGATTATGCCCGACAAAGAAAATTTGAACACGGCTAAATTGCAATGTATTTTTTATGTTCATTTTCTAGAAGGATGCTACGTTGCATCATGTTCTTCGTAGTGAATCCGGTGCTGTGGGACATTATGCTTGCACAAAACATCATTTTTTTCTATTACAACGCACGGGCATATGTGCTAGTATTTGTAAAAATACAGTCAGTGGACTTCATAATATGCTCATTGCACTCAATATATATATTTTCCGGTGTTTATACGTCACTAGCTCACCCTAGCCGAGTATGTGTGTGCATGCACTTGTGATGACCCACAAGTGTAGGGGATCTATCATAGCCTTTTCGATAAGTAAGAGTGTCGAACCCAACATGGAGCAGAAGGAAATGATAAGCGGATTTCAGCAAGGTATTCTCTGCAAGCACTGAAATTATCGGTAACAGATAGTTGTGTGATAAGATAAATTGTAACGAGCAACAAGTAATGAAAGTAAATAAGATGTAGCAAGATGGCCCAATCCTTTTTGTAGCAAAGGACAAGCCTGGACAAACTCTTATATGAAGGAAAGCTCTCCCGAGGACACATAGGAATTATCGTCAAGCTAGTTTTCATCACGCTCATATGATTCGCGTTCGGTACTTTGATAATTTGATATGTGGGTGGGCTGGTGCTTGGGTACTGTCCTTACTTGGACAAGCATCCCACTTATGATTAACCCCTATTGCAAGAATCCGCAACTACAACGTAAGTATTAAGGTAAACCTAACCATAGCATGAAACATATTGATACGTCTCCGTCGTATCTACTTTTCCAAATGCTTTTGCCCTTGTTTTGGACTCTAACTTGTATGATTTGAATGGAACTAACCCGGACTGACGTTGTTTTCAGCAGAACTGCCATGATGTTGCTTTATGTGCAGAAAACAAAAGTTGTCGGAATGACCTGAAACTCCACGGAATATCTTACAATAAATAATAAAAAATCCTCGCCAAAGATGAATACCAGGGGGCCCACACCCTGTCCACGAGGGTGGGGGGCACCCCCCCTAGGGCGCCCCCCTAGGGCGCGCCCCCTACCTCATGGGCCCCCTGGAGACCTCCCGACTCCAACTCCAACTCTATATATCTGCTTTCAGGGAGAAAAAAATAGGAGAGAAGAAATCATCACGTTTTACAATACGGAGCCGCCGCCAAGCCCTAAAACCTCTCGGGAGGGCTGATCTGGAGTCCGTTCGGGGCTCCAGAGAGGGGAATCCGTCTCTATCGTCATCATCAACCATCCTCCATCACCAATTTCATGATGCTCACCGCCGTGCGTGAGTAATTCCATCGTAGACTTGCTGGACGGTGATGGGTTGGATGAGATTTATCATGTAATCGAGTTAGTTTTGTTAGGGTTTGATCCCTAGTATCCACTATGTTCTGAGATTGATGTTGCTTTGACTTTGCTATGCTTAATGCTTGTCACTAGGGCCCGAGTGCCATGATTTCAGATCTGAACCTATTATGTTTTCATCAATATATGAGAGTTCTTGATCCTATCTTGCAAGTCTATAGTCACCTATTATGTGTTATGATCCGTTAACCCCGAAGTGACAATAATCAGGATACTTATCGGTGATGACCGTAGTTTGAGGAGTTCATGTATTCACTATGTGCTAATGATTTGTTCCGGTTCTCTATTAAAAGGAGGCCATAATATCCCGTAGTTTCCATTAGGACCCCGCTGCCACGGGAGGGTAGGACAAAAGATGTCATGCAAGTTCTTTTCCTTAAGCACGTATGACTATATTCGGAATACATGCCTACATTACATTATTGAATTGGAGCTAGTTCTGTCTCAGTCTATGTTCTGACTGTTACATGATGAAACCACATCCGGCATAATTATCCATCACTGATCCGATGCCTACGAGCTTTCCATATATTGGTTTACGCTTATTTACTTTCCCGTTGCTATTGTTACAATCACTACAAAATACCAAAAACATTACTTTGCTTTCGTTACTCTTTTGTTACCGTTACCATCACTATCATATTACTTTGCTACTAAACACTTTGCTGCATATACTAAGTTTCCAAGTGTGGTTGAATTAACAACTCGGCTGCTAATACTTGGGAATATTCTTTGGCTCCCCTTGTGTCGAATCAATAAATTTGGGTTGAATACTCTACCCTCGAAAGCTGTTGCGATCCCCTATACTTGTGGGTTATCAAGACTTATTTCTGGCGCCGTTTCCGGGGAGCATAGCTCTGTTCTTTGAGTCACTTGGGATTTATATCTGCTGCACACTATGAAGAACTTGAAAGACGCTAAGACAACAATTTATCCCTCAACTACAAGGGGAGGTAAGGAACTGCCGTCTAGCTCTGCACTTGATTCACCTTCTGTTATGAGTAAGCTTGCGACACCTAAACCAGCTTCTGCTATTCGTTCTGATATGTCGCATGTTATTGATGACGCTACTTCTGCTATACATGATACTTATGATGAAACTACTTCTATGCTTGATACTACTGTGCCACTTGGTGATTTTCTCGAGGAACGACTTGCTAGGGCTAGAGAGATTAAAAATATTGAATCTGATTATGATGATGAAAGTGATGATGAAGAATCACTTGTTATTCCTGAGGGTTATTTATTTGATCAAGAAGCTTCTCTAGCTATTTTAGCTTGCAAAGATAGATATGAGCTCAAGAGGTTATTAGCTAAATGGAAGCAGCAATCTCTTAATGCTAGAATGAAACGTGACCCTGCTTTCGCTGCTTCACCTATCTGTGTTATTGATAAGGATTATGAATTCTCTGTTGATCCTGATATAATTACTTTGGTTGAATCTGATCCTTTTCATGGCTATGAATCTGAAACTGTTGTGGCACATCTTACTAAATTAAATGATATAGCCACCCTGTTCACTAATGATGAGAGATCTCACTACTTTTATATCCTTAAAATATTTCCGTTCTCATTAAAGGGTGATGCTAAGATATGGTTTAATTCTCTTGATCGTGGTTGTGTGCATAGTCCCCATGATATGATTTACTACTTCTCTGCATAATATTTCCCTGCTCATAAGAAACAAGCTACTTTAAAGGAAATATACAACTTTGTGCAAATTAAAGAAGAGAGTCTCCCACAAGCTTGGGGGAGGCTTCTCAAGTTACTTAATGCTTTGCCTGATCATCCTCTTAAGAAAAATGAAATACTTGATATCTTTTATAATGGACTAACCGATGCTTCCAGAGATTACCTGGATAGTTGTGCTGGTTCTCTTTTCAGGGAAAGAACACCGGATGAAGTTGAAATCTTATTGAATAATATGCTGACAAATGAAAATAATTGGGCACCTCCCGAGTCAGCTCCTGAGCCAGCTCCTCCTCCAATTAATGATCCTATTCCTAAACCAACTCCAAAGAAGAGAAGTGTTCTATTTCTCAGTCCCGAAGATATGCAAGAGGCACAGAAATCTATGAAAGAAAAAGGTATTAAAGCTGAAGATGTTAAGAATTTACCTCCTATTGAAGAAATACATGGTCTTAATTTACCGCCTATTGAAGAAACATATGATCTTAATCCTTTATTTATTGAAGAACCTCCAGACCTCGATAACCCAACATAGGTAGTAAAGGAAAATTCTCTCTATAGATATGATAAAGCTGAAATCCCTCCTGCTAAAATTGCTAGTCAATGCTTGGATGAGTTTGATAATTTTATGTTTAAGCAAGAAAACTTCAATGCTTATTTTGGTAGACAATTAAAACAAGATGCTGATATGATTACATATATTAGGTGATTATATGGCTAATATTAGAGGTGAACTTAAACATGTTAGCAAACATGCTTCTATGGTTACCACTCAAGTAGAACAAGTAGTTAAAGCTCAAAAGGAACTTCTCAATGAGATGAATAGTAAGAAAAATAATTATGATGTTAAAGTGGCTACTAGAACTGGTAGAATGACTCAGGAATCTTTGTATCCTGAAGGCCACCCTAAGAGAATTGAGCAAGATTCTCAGATAAATAATATTGATGCACCTAGTTCTTCTAAAAGGAAGAAAAATAAAAATGATAGAACTGTGCAAACTTTTAGTGAACCTATTGCTGAACCACCTGATAATCCCAATGGTATATCTATGTCTGATGCCAAAACACAATCTGGCAATGAACATGAACCTAATGAAAATGTTAATGATGATGTTCATAATGATGCTCAACCTAGTAATGATAATGATGTAGAAATTGAACCTGCTGTTGATCTTGATAACCCACAATCAAAGAATCAACGTTATGAGTTGCTAGGAAACATGGTAAAGAAAGAGAGCCTTGGGTTCAGAAACCCATGCCTTTTCCTCCCAAACCATCCAAGAAAAAGGATGATGAGGATTTTGAGCGCTTTGCTGAAATGATTAGACCTATCTTTTTGCGTATGCGATTGACTGATATGCTCAAAATGAATCCTTATGCTAAGTACATGAAAGATATTGTTACAAATAAAAGAAAGATACCAGAAGCTGGAATTTCCACCATGCTTGCTAATTATACTTTTAAGGGTGGAATACCAAAGAAACTTGGAGATCCAGGAGTATCCTACTATACCATGCTCCACTAAAAGAAACTATGTTAAGACTGCTTTATGTGATCTTGGAGCCGGAGTTAGTGTTATGCCTCTCTCTTTATATCGTAGACTTGACTTGAATAATTTGACACCTACTGAAATATCTTTGCGAATGGCTGATAAATCAACTGCTATACCTGTCGGTATTTGTGAGGATGTGCCTGTTGTGGTTGCAAACGTTACTATTTTAACAGACTTGTTATTCTTGATATTCCCGAGGACGATAGTATGTCTATTATTCTTGGAAGACCTTTTCTTAATACTGCAGGGGCTGTTATTGATTGCAACAAAGGCAATGTCACTTTTCATGTTAATGGTAATGAGCATACGGTACACTTTCCGAGGAAACAACCTCAAGTTCATAGTATCAATTCTATCGGAAAAATTCCATCGATTATATTTGGAGGTTTTGAATTTCCTCTTCCTACTGTCAAGAAGAAATATGATATACTTATTATTGGGGATGTGCATATCCCTGTTGAGGTAACCTAGTGTTATTCGAAATTTCTCCGGTTTCATGTTAATCGGAATGAGTTTGTTAACAAGACCTGATCAACCTTGTTAGTGGATTCCTTTTGACGAGCATGAGATGGATGAAACTAGAAGCACAACCTTCTGTACCCTCTCTATACTTTCTATTATTTAGTTGAAATAAAGTAAAAATGGTATTTTTCTGTCTGTTTCCTGCCTCATGGGCCCACGGTGGCCCTCCTCGACTTATTCATGCACCCACCCTCTTCTTCTTCCTCCGACAAACATGAAAAACCAACTCAAGCACGAGTTCCAGCCCTCTTTGCTGCCATTTTCGATCTCCTTGCTCAAAGCTCCTCTCACAAAAATGCTTGGGGAGATTGTTCCTTGGTATGTGACTCCTCCATTGGTCCAATTAGTTTTTGTTCTAGTTCTTTATTCATTGCAAATTTTTGCTGCTTAGGTGACCCTGTTCTTGAGCTTGCATGTCAAATTTATATGGTCAAAAGTAGTTTTGATGCATGATATAGGCTCTAGGCACTTGTAGGAGTGGTTGCTATCAATATTATTGAGTTTGGTTTACTTTTATTTTGAAGTTACTAAAAATTTCAGAATTTTTCAGAAAATGATGAGGAGACTTTTGAGGGGCTCATCGAGCCAAAGCTCGAAGGAGAAGGCACCGAAGCCTAAGTATAATTTGCCTCGCACCGCAGAGGTTCAGGCGTGTGAATGGCCTTCCGAGGATTTCTTAAGAGCAGCCGGGATTTATGAAGATTTTCATGAGTTGGCTCAGACTGCAGGACTTACCGCTTTCCTCCATGACCAATGCGATCAGTATCTCTTGCTCACAAATAACTTTGTGCAAAACTTTCATTTTCATTCTAAGAACTCACCACCTACGATGGAATTTCATTTATATGATGAGCATAAGGAGATGTCACTTTATGATTTCTGTCGGATTTGTTTAGTCCGTTTTGGGGGCAATACAGAAGAACCACATCGTGATTATGTGGAGGGATTTATTGACACTATTGCTGTAGGGGAAACAAGGAAGGTTTCCGATGCACGAATCACTAGCATAAATTTTCCCGTTTTACGCTACTTTGCATTATTTGCTAGTCGTTGCTTAATTGGTCACGGAAACTGTGGAAACCTGAGTATCCATGATATTATTATTTTGCACCATGGCTTATACGGTGATAACTCTTTTAGTATAGGCGGCATTATTGCTAGATGGTTAAGTATGAACCTTACTAAGGGTCCCATCTTTGGAGGCATTTATGCTTCATGCCTCGCCGCACATTTTAACATACCTATTAGGAATTATGAGAAGGAAGAAAAGGTGTTGCCTCGTGTTTATCTAGATTATAAAAGTATGGTAGCACATGATTTTATTGTTAAGAATAGGGAAGGAGAGCTTCAATATCAATTGTTCTTTAATAAACATCATCATGAGACTATTACCTTGCCTGCTCCTTCTTTGTTTGATTTGACTGTAGGCACGTACTTTGTTCCGTTGGCGGCTATTCACTCCTACCGGAACCCTGCACCAGCCCCGGAACCGGAACCACAAGAGGAGCCTCCACGACAGTCTGTTTATTCTTGGGATCCGGAGATGGCGGTCAGCCAATGGCAGTCCGAGTCTTGTTCATCACAGTACGACCCCAACAACTATTATTATGGATATCAGCCAGGCCAACCGTGACCATATACCAACTTAGGCCAAAAGCCTAAGCTTGGGAGAGTACGTATTTCTCACCGACATTACATTTATGTTCACACACACTCATTGCTAGATGTCGGTGTTCATACTTTTTCATTGTATCATCCATGCTAGTTTATTTCTGTCGGTGTACTAGAATAGGGGTACCCTAGTACCCCGAACTTGTGCACGGGCAGTTGCAGCACCCCGCGGCAAAGGCTTGCCGGGCGAACGCCAAGATCCCCCAAGGTTACCTTGGAGCCATCCAAGAACAAAGTATTTAAGCTAAGGAGACAAGACCCCGGCAAGAGGAGCTTGCCGGGAAGGCCAACCAAGGCGCTCCAAGGAACTTGCCGCGACGCGCCACGCGCTCCGGCAAGGCAACAAGGCCCCGGCAAGAGGAGCTTGCCGGGAAGACTAAACAAGGTACACCGAGGCCCGGTGAGCGACGAGCTTCTGGGCCCGGCGAAGATAATGACAGCGGCAAGGCGCTTGCCGCGGCAGGCGGCCACTCTGCACCCACGCTCCAGCGCATCCACCAACGTGCCGCTCTGGGGGCCTCTCCGGGCGCACGTGGCGGGAGGCTGTGCAGCCAGCGGTGCGCAGTGGCATGCGAAGCTGACAAGATCGCCATCGTGGCGAACGGTGGCGCCCCTAACGGTCCTTTTCTGCACTGTTCGGGCGACTCAGACGGGCATTTAATGCCCTTGTCCCCTGCCGTCAGGGTTAGGTAAGGTGCACTATACAAGCAACTGTATCAACTACCTCGCTTTTTATGTTTTTACCCTCCTCTGCGTTGCCACCTGTCGGTGACCCCTTTAGCGTATAAAAGGAGGCCCATGCGCAACGTAGAGGGGGTTCGGTTAAAAGGTTCGGATAGTTGGCTTCGATTCAGTGGTAGCCCAGAAAAACATCACACTCTCTCGCTCGAGAGCAAGAACACTAGATAATACAACCAGACAAGCAGCAATAGGAGTGTTATCTCTCCGGAGAGCTCCGAAGCTGGGTAAACTGCTCGTGTGCTTCGCCTCGATCTGCTCTTCGTGCGACCTCCGCCCCCCCCACCGAACCGAAAGGGGCCCGGTCCGCCGGCCCCATAGGTGTTCGTGGATCAGTTTCCCCGACATCTTTGGCGCACCAGGTAGGGGTCGTTGAGATTGTGTGAACCAGATCCTGCGTTCACACGAGCTAGATCCATATTCCCTTCATCAATATGCCACCGAAGAAGAAGACTTCGGCGGTAGCCGCTCCATCCACGTCACTTCCGCCACCGTTGGAACAAACGAGTGGTGGGATGGACGCCGGCGGAAGAAAGGACGTCGACGAGGAAGCTCATGATGCCGCCAGGTCCAAGAACAAGGCTGCACAAACCTCGGCGACTGTACATGTTCCACGCCACTCTCAGGAGGCGCAAGATCAACAGCGTCATGGCACTAGCAGTGCCATACGCATGATAGCCCAAGACCAAGCTGGTGGATCTCGGGCCGCTCAAGACCAGCATGCACGCCAGCGTGCTGGCACGAGCGGGGCGCGGTCGCCTGGACGGGATACTGCTCCTTCTAACATAGTTAGAAGTTCGAGCACGTCCCTCTCCTCGCGTCGTCCGCCACTGCCACCCACCACTCCAGCAGAAGCTTTGACGCGAGCTCAACTTCTCCTAGATTACCCTCCGACGTCAGACAAGATTGACGAATGGAGGGCCACCATTCAGAGTCTCATCGTCTACGCCAACGGCGACACTCCACGGCAGCCAAGCGCGTCGCCGCCACGGCAGAACCGCCGGACGCGAGCCGGTGGCGACGAAATGGGCGGAGGGGCAACTACCATGCAATCACCGCCCCGAAGGCCAAGATCGCCGACTCGCCGGATCCACCTCGACAGCGACTCCACTGCATCGTCGGATCCAGGAGCTCGTTGCGATCGGCGCCAAGTTCTTCATGATCGACAACAAGAAGACGCTCGAACCCGCATCGAGCGCCAAAGAGAAGCGTGACGTCAATCCGACAAGCGCGCTGGGCCCTCTGTTGACATGCATGCACCAGGGGAACCAGGCGATCTGCCGTACGCGGTAGGTTGTCCTGCGTTCACTCGTGAGCTGCGGCAAGTCCAGTGGCCCAGTACAAAGAACTTTAAGCCAGACGTACCGGAGAAGTACGATGGCAAGACGCATCCGTCAGAGTTCCTCAGCATCTACACCATTGCGGTGCAAGCTGCCGGGGGACGAGATGACAAGATCCTTGCCAACTACTTCCCGCTGGTGCTCAAGCCCAACGCCAGGTCCTGGCTCATGCACTTGCCGGACAACTCCATATCCTCTTGGGCTGATCTGTGCCATCAGTTTGTCGGTGCCTTTACAGGCGGACACAAGCCTCATGGCCAAGAGAGTGATCTTCATCTGCTCGCCCAGAAGGAAGGAGAGCCCCTGCGCAAGTACATTTAGAGATTCATTAGTGTGTAGCACAACATCCCAGACGTCCACCCTGCCGCGGTGATCAGCGCGTTCCATCAGAACGTGCGGAACCGCAGGATGCGGGAGGAAATGGCGATGTGCAAGATCAGGGACGTCAGTGAGTTATATGCGCTGGCCGACAAGTGTGCGCGTGCTGAGGAAGGGAGGAGACTCCCCGGAGAAAATATAGGAGCGGGAGGATCTGACAGTGAAGATGCTGCCCCGACAAGGAAAAACCGGCGGCGGAACAACAGAAGGAGGAAAGGCAAAGAAGTGCTAGTTGTTGAGCAGTCCGGCCACGGTGGTAGCGTCAAGGAAGCCAAAGCTGGTGACTCCGGCAAGGAGGTTGCCGCGGAGGTGGCGGTCACCGACAAGCAGGACGGCACCAACAAGCATTATTGCAAGATCCACCGCACCAAGGGCCATGATCTCCAGAACTGTAAGAAAGTCGAACAGCTTGTTGAGCAACAAAAAGCTGAATACGAGCGGCGCGACAAAGAGAAGGCCCAGGAAGGAGCTGGTGGATCCGGCAAGAAACGTCCCGGCCGAGGAGGACGCCGCGGCAAAGCCAAGCAGCGGCAAGGAGACAGACCTCCTCGCGGCCGCGACAAGGATGAAGATGACGGTGACGATGAAGATATGGATGATGATGAGACTGATGAGCAGGAGTTCCAGAAAGCCACAGAGGTCCTGTGCATTGACGGTGGTGCTTCCCTGCATGCCTCGCACTGCCAGCTCAAGCAGTGGGTGCGGGAAGTTAATGCAGCAGAACCACCCGTCGAGTCACGCAAGCCTCTGAAATGGTCCGGCACGCCTATCATCTTTGATATTGAGGACCACCCGGATCACATAACTGCGATCGGGTGCTTGCCGATCTTGGTTTCACCAGCAATTCGCAACCTCGAGGTCACTAAGATGCTAGTTGACGGCGGGGCCGGCTTGAACCTGATCTCCTGCGCGGTGCTCCAGATCCCTGACAGTGAGCTCGAAGAGACCGGCACATTTCAAGGAATCAACCCAGGAAGGAGCAAGCCAAAGGGAACGATCACGTTGCCGGTAACATTTGGCAGCGAGCTGAACTTCAGAACTGAGAGGGTCACGTTTGACGTTGCCGACTTTCCATTACCTTAAAATGGAATCCTTGGCCGTCCGGCACTCGCCAAGTTCATGGCAGCCTCTCATTACGCGTACAATGTCCTGAAAATGCCAGGCCCAATAAGTGTCCTCTCTGTCCCTGGCGACAAGAAGGATGCTCTTATCTGCACCGACAAGATCTACCGGGAAGCCGCAGCCACAGCAGAACGAAGGACACTTGCCGCTGAAGCTCCCGGGGGGAAGAAGAAGACCAAGTCCGGCAAGAGCTCTGATGCCCACTCCGGCAAGCGCACCTCTTCGGAGTGCTGCGCTACCGTCGAGGACGCACCATCGAGCTCCACCGGCAAGTGTAAGAAGGCAATGGCAGCTCCACCTAAGACCAAGAAGGTGTCCGCCAAGGAGGATGGCACTGGTGGTACCTTCACCATCAGCGCCACTCTTGACCCCAAATAGGAAAGTGCACTCGTTGCTTTCCTGCGGGTGAATGTCGACGTGTTTGCGTGGCAACCGTTTGATATCCCCGGTGTTCCCAGGAAAGTAATTGAGCACCACCTTGCTGTGTGTCCTCATGCGCGGCCCGTCAAGCAGAGAGTCAAGAAGCAGGCAGTAGAGCGCCAAGAATTCATCGCAGAAGAAATCAAGAAGCTGGAAGCAGCAGGCCTTATCAGAGGAGTGCTCCATCCCACGTGGTTGGCCAATCCTGTTGTTGTGCGCAAAGCTAACGGGAAATGGAGACTTTGTATTGACTTCACTGATGTTAATAAAGCTTGTCCCAAAGACCCATTTCCCTTGCCGCGTATTGACCAGATTGTTGACTCCACAGCCGGATGTGATTTGCTTTCATTTCTTGATGCATACTCAGGATACCATCAGATCTTCATGGCAGAAGAAGATGAAGAGAAAACCGCATTTATCACCCCGTGTGGCACGTACTGCTTCGTACGGATGCCTTTCGGTTTGAAGAATGCTAGTTCAACATTCGCAAGGGTAGTCCACCATGCTTTTGAGCCACAAATACACAGAAATGTGGAAGCTTACATGGATGACATAGTGGTCAAGAGCAAGAACAAGGCGACCCTGATTCAAGATTTAGACAAAACATTTGCAAACCTGCGCAAGATCAACCTCAAGCTTAACCCCGAGAAGTGCGTGTTTGGAGTCCCTTCCGGCAAGCTTCTCGGGTTCTTCGTGTCTCAGCGGGGAATTAAAGCCAATCCCGACAAGATCAAAGCCATTGAGCAGATCGATGCACCAAAGCGCGTCAAGGATGTACGAAGGCTTGCCAGTTGCGTGGCTGCTCTCAGCAGGTTTATCTCTAGATCTGCTGAGTGCGCCCTGCCATTTTTCAAAATTTTGAAAAAGGCAGTTCCAATGAAATGGACTCCGGAAGCGGAGGCTGCGCTGCAGGACTTGAAGAGATACCTGTCCTCCACTCCAACGCTTGTCGCACCTAAGCCGCAAGAGAAGTTGCTGCTGTACATAGCGGCAACCAATCAAGTGGTTAGTGCTGCGTTAGTGGCAGAGAGGGAGGCGGATGATGAGCCAGCGACCACGGCAGATCCATCCAGCGACAAGCAGGGGGCTTCGCTGACAAGCTATGGTCCCGACAAACATGGGTTTGCGCAGGAACATGATAAGATACCAAGGAGAATGGTGCAGCGCCCAGTTTACTTTGTCAGTTCTCTTCTGCAGGGGGCTAGATCAAGGTACTCTGGTGTGCTGAAGTTGCTTTTCGGCCTCCTCATGGCCTCGAGAAAGCTGCGCCATTACTTCCAAGCACATGAGATCACATTCGTCACTCGCTTTCTGCTGAAGAGGATACTGCAAAATCCAGAAGCAACGGGCAGGATTGTCGAGTGGGCGCTGGAACTGTCAAGCTTTGGCCTCAAGTTTGAGAGCACCTCAACTATCCAAAGAAGAGCATTGGCAGAGTTCATAGCAGAGTGGACGCCAACCCCAGATGAAGAAATTCTAGAAGCGAGCATCCCCGTCAAAGAGGCAAGCAAAGAGTGGCTGATGTACTTTGATGGTGCCTTCTCGCTGCAAGGCGCCGGTGCAGGCGTGCTGCTTGTCGCACCCACCGGAGAACACCTCAAGTACGTAGTCCAGATGCACTTTCCCAAAGAGCAAGCAACCAACAATACTGCAGAGTATGAAGGATTGCTTGCCGGTCTCAGAATCGCAGTAGACCTTGGGATCAAGAAGCTCATTGTCAGGGGTGACTCACAGCTTGTCGTCCGACAAGTGAAAAAGAACTACCAGAGTCCTTTGATGGAAGCGTATGTCGATGAAGTGAGGAAGCTAGAAGAGCACTTTGACGGCCTACAGATGGAGCATATCCCAAGAGCTCAGAATGATATTGCTGATGGCCTGTCAAAGTGCGCCGCACTAAAGTTACCTGTGGAACCAGGGATCTTTGTGCTCAAGTTGACTCAACCATCCGTAACGCCCTCAACTAGACAAAGCAAGAAGAGGAAGTTGGTTTCCGGCGACTACTTTCCGGCAGAGCTCCCCGAAGCCGCTGCCAAGAAAGTCCCCAAGATCAACACCAAAGATGCTGAGGGGCAGTCTGCTCCGGCAAGCCTTATGGTTTGTTCCGTTGAAGCAGACGCTCCCGACAAGTTTTGCTCCGACAAGCTTGCCGGGGAACATCAAGCTCCGACAGGACCACAAGTCCTTGCCGTGGAAGCGGATGTTCCCGCAGCAGCAGATGCGCCTTTAGTCCTTGTTGTCGAGCCACAAGCTCCAGCATGGGCACAGCGGATTGTCCATTTCCTTCAGACAGGAGAACTTCCCGAAGAGCAAGAAGAAGCGGAAAGAGTAGCCCGGCAGTCAAGTATGTACCAGTTTGTCGATAGCATACTGTACAGAAGAAGACTCAACGGTGTCAAATTGAAGTGTATTCGCCGGGAAGATGGACAAAAGCTGTTGGCGGAGATACATGGAGGCATATGTGGCCACCACATGGGCGCAAGAGCACTTGCCGGCAAAGCTTTCCGGCAAGGTTTCTTTTGGCCGACAGCCCTCCAGGATGCAACTGCACAAGTAACCAAGTGTGAAGCGTGCCAGTTCCACTCCAAACAGATACACCAGCCAACTCAAGCTCTCCAGACGATCCCTTTATCCTGGCCATTTTCGGTCTGGGGGCTCGATATCCTCGGCCCCTTCCCCCGAGCTGTCGGGGGCTTTGAGCACTTGTACGTCGCAATCGACAAGTTCACAAAGTGGCCGGAAGTGCAGCCAGTGAGGAAGGTGACAGCACAGTCAGCAATCAAGTTCTTCAGGTCAATTGTTTGCCGTTTCGGGATCCCTAATAGGATCATCACCGACAATGGCACGCAATTCACGAGCTGCACCTTCATGCAGTACGTCCAAGACCTTGGCGCCAAGGTCTGCTTCGCTTCTGTTGCTCATCCGAGAAGCAACGGTCAAGCAGAGAGGGCAAATGCTGAAGTGCTGCGCGGGCTCAAGACCAGAACTTTCGACAAGCTGCATAGGTGCGGAAGGAACTGGATCGAGGAGCTGCCGGTGGTTCTTTGGTCGATCAGAACGACGCCAAATCGAGCCACTGGCCAGACACCTTTCGCTCTAGTCTATGGAGCAGAGGCAGTTCTCCCCACGGAACTCGTATATGGAGCACCTCGAGTGCTTGCTTATGATGAGCTTGAGCAAGAACAGCTGCGGCAAGACGACGCGCTGCTCCTTGAGGAAGATTGTCTTCAGGCTGCTGTACGAGCTGCTCGATACCAGCAAGCTTTGCGCCGCTATCATAGCCGCAAAGTTAAAGCCAGAAGCTTCGAGGAAGGCAACCTTGTTCTTTGGCGCGTTCAGTCCGCCAAGAATTCCAACAAGTTGACGCCGAAGTGGGAAGGCCCTTATCGGGTGAGACGAGTCACAAGGCCTGGCGCTGTCTGCCTTGAGACCGAAGATGGCATTCCGGTGAGCAACTCCTGGAACATAGAACATCTTCGTAAGTTTTTCCCATAAGGCGCGGTTGCCGGAACCCATTCCGGCAACCACCTTTTGTACAAGTCTTGCCACTGTTGCATGTAATCCTTTGTACAAAGCCGGGCGCAGATCCCGTGCATAAGTAAAACCCCATGTGCTCCGCATAGCTTGTCCATTTCATGCGTTAGTTCCTCTCTTGCATGCGATTATCTGACACTTTGTGCAGCACCTACATCCGGTAAGCAGTAACGAGCCGAAGAGCTCCATATTATTATTTTCTCTTCTTTCTTTTTCTTTCAATGGAAAAGAAGGTTCTCTCGCACACAAGTTTGCCGGGGGGGAGGAGAAGATTGTGGTATGGGCCAGGCGTCATTCAAGCAAAGACTTGCCTTACCGGGAAGCAAATGACAGAAAAGCTAAGTTGCCAAAGTTTGAGCAATCACTTTTTAAATTTTTGAGTTATCTTCCTCGAACGACCCTGCTTTGTATGGAAAACCTGTGTACGGAGGAACCAACTCGTGGCTAGTTGCGCCCTTACTTTGTTTCGAGTCCGCTCAACAGCTTAAGCGTGCTGCATCTAGTCGCGACAAGGTTTCTTGTTGGAAGCAGTGCCGCTAGCAGGCTGCTGAAGTTCCGCACTCAGCGCTCGCGGCTCGGGCGCCTGCGCCGACAAGTTCCCTAGAAGCGTAGGGTAAAAACATACAAAGGAAGGAATCTAGTAGAGGAAATAACATTGCAATTGATAGACAGAAATAAAGTTATATTACAAAGATAACTTGTCGCAGCTCTAACAGACTGTTTTCATAACATGACTAGCAGCGACAAGGGAAAAGAAGAAATGGGCGGCCTAATCTACGCGTCCGCCCTCGACTCTCTTGATCTCGCTCACCTTGTCCACAATGGGTGTGACAAGGGCCTTGAGTGCGTCCAGATCGGCGTCAGGCGGCAAGGACCTGAGGACGTTGGTGAAGCTGAGGCCTAGGTTGCGGAAGGCCACCTTCATCAGCACCTTCTGGAGAACCCCAGCGCAGATTTTGCGCGACTCGTCGGCCAGCTGCTTCGGGATCCTCTCCCGGAGCCGCTGGAGTGTCGTCGCCACGCCCTTGAAGAATAGGCTGAGCTTGGCGCTGGGTTGAAGACTCTCGTCGGAAGGGTACCAAAAGTCCTCCATCCCCAGCTGTGCCAGCTCCTCGTTGATGACTGCGGCAGTGTTCACCAGACCCTCGGTCCAGTGCTCCACTGTGTCCCTGAACGAGTTCTGGGTAACTGCAATGCTCTCCAGCAGCGCCGCGTCAGCCTTGACCTTCTCCGACAAGGTCTTCTCTCGCTCCTTGGCGGCCTCCAGCGTTTGCGTCAGCGTGGCCAGCTTCAGCTCCAGGTCTGCTTTGGAATCCTTGGCGGCGCTGAGCTCCTTGCCTCTCTCAGCAAGAAGGCCTTGCAGCTCACTGTGGGCAGCAGCATCCTTCTCGCGCTCACGCTTGAGCGCGGCAAGCTCCTCGCCGCTCTTCCCAATATCGGCCTCCAGCCGCGCCACCTTCTCCTATAGCTCTTTATTGGCGGCCTCTGCAGTTGCCGCGGCATCCTTTGCCTCCTTGAGCGCCCCGCCAAGTGCTCGCTCGCGCTCGGCGAGCTCTTCCTCGTAGCTGTCGAGGTGGGCCTTCCGCTGCACTAGTTCACCTTCCCGCGCGGACTGCTTCTCAGCGGCCAGCCTTTGTTCCTCCTTAGCCTCGGCCTTCTCGAGAAGAAAGGCCGTGCGCTCCTCGTCGACTCGCTCCCGCTCCTGTGCCAGAGACTGGAGAGCTTCTTGATTTTGGCCCCGGAGCTCCTCCACGCACTTTTCCATGTCAACTCCCGCCTTCACGACAAGCGCTTCCCGGGAAGCCAGCTTGGCTTGCTGGGTGCGGTAGAGTGACAGCAGCTTCCGCAGCAGCTGCTCCTCCTCAGGCTCGCCGCTGCTGCTGCCGGGTGCGTCAACCAATGACAGTCCAGCAGAGGCGAGCACCTCCCCGTCAAAAGTCTCCCCCTCGACCAGCGCCCTGGAGCTCGACGCCCAAGGTAGCTTGATGAAGATATTGTCACCGGCCTGCAAGTAGGCGCCGGGCTGGGGCTCCTCGGAGCCCAGCTCCGCAGAAGCGGCAGAAGGTTCGGCGGTCGGTGCAGCGCCCGGCGCTCCTGCGGCCTCAGGGTCGTCAGTGCGATCGCCCGACCCCTCGCCGGCTTCCGCAGCAGCACCCCCGGCGGCCTCCTCGCTGGCGGTCTCATCAGCACCGGCACCTCCCTCGCCGGCGCCCTCTGTCTCCATTGGCTCAGCCGAAGATGGGTCTGAAGAACGAAGAAGGGAGGAAAATCAATCAAAAATCCAAGAAGGGAAAAACGGAAGAAGCAGAACCCAAGGGAAAGTTTCTGGACAAGTGGATTACCTGCGCCAAGATCTTCAGTTGCGGCCTCGGTCGCCGCAGGATCAGCAGTGCCGTCCCTTGCCGGAGAGTCCCCCCTTGCCGGAGAGCGCTCCCTGGCCGGGGACTCCTCCCTTGGCGGCGCAGTCGAAGCAGGTGGCACATCGGGACCAGCCTCCGGGCGCTCCTGGTGAGGCTGCTCTGCTCCTGCACAAGTCAACAAGCAAGATATCAACAAAGGAAAAAGCACTCAAGCGCGCCCGGCAGCAGAAGGCTAAACTATGAACTTACGCTGGGGGCTGCGCTAGGGGCTGCTCTGAGGGGTGATTGCCGGGTCCGTCAAGGTGGTCTCGGGCCCACCTCCTGCCGACACGATGGGGTCATCCTCGATGACGATCACCGCGGCCTTGGCCCTCTTCGCCGCTCTCTGGGCCAGTGTTCTGAAAAGAAAGGAGTCCAGATTGGAGCAAGTCAGATACAAGATATAAACAGCAAGATTGACGGATCATAAGAGCACCAAAGAAACTCACTCTTCTTCCTCCTCGTCGGAGCTGAGCGCGGAAAGATCAAAGTCCGGCCCTCCTCCGGTGCGGCGAGGTGGAGGAGTAGGATCCCTTGCCCGCTTGGCGGGGGCAGTGGCAGTGGCTCGGGAAGATCCCGCTCCAGTTGCCGCTGTTGCGTGAGGCGCTCCCGCGGCAACATTGCTTGCCGCGGTAGAGCGCGTCGCGCGGCTCGGTGGCTGTGGAGCCGGCTGTCGCCCCGCTGCGTCCCCGGCCCTGCGAAGGCGCCTCCTTGGTGGGGCCGGGGGCTCCGCCTGTGGCAAGTTCTCTGAAGGCTCAGCCTCCTCCTCGCCGGCCTCGCTCGGCTCGGCTTCGGAACCGGCAGGCTCCTCCTCGCCCATGAACTCTGCGCGTTCGGCAAGGTTTGCCGCCTCTGCAGCCTCCGCCTCCTTCGCAGTAAACCCAAACATACCCGCAGCAGCTGCGGCCGCAGCCTCTTCTGCCCTAGTAGCGATGAGTTGTAGCTCCTCGTCGGTGGTGTCACGGGTGAGGCTCTTCTGCTCGTCAGCGCGGACCGGCACTTCCTCCAAGGTGTCGAAGAACGCTCGCACAACGTCATCCGCAGGCTCTTGCCAAGTTGGGACGATGCCGTGTGAATCGCACAACGGCATCATGGCCCGGATCCGGTCAAGCGAAGAGTTATTGCACAAAGGAACTACGCCCCTCGGTAGTGTGAATGGGTGCTGGGGGTCGCGTTTGAATAATTCCAAGAGCATTGCGTCCAACTCCAAGACAATGAAGTTGTAGTTGAGGCCCGGCCGCAGCCTCATGATGTCCGCCGAATTCTTGAATTCCCAGGCGGGCCTCCCCCTCTCCTGCAGGGGGCAATGCAGCGGCGGAGAAAATCTGCCCCGACAGCACCTACGGTGAGCCCGGCAAGCCTGAGGCGAAGAATCCTAGTGATGGCGATCTTCAGCCTCTCATCTTCCGGGGCCACGTTGCTCCAGTCATTGCCGCGCACTATTGGAGTTTGGCGCACATCGGTGAAGGGCTGCGGATTCTCCTCAACAATCCAGCACCACTCCGCTCTCCACTCCTCCCACTTGCTGCGGAGCTCACCCTCCAAGTACGCCTCTTTCTTGCCGACTCTCGAGACCCAGGCAATCCCTCCGGCAAGCGGCTCTCCTCTCTCTACCCGAGGTATGAAGAAGTGGCGGAAAAGGGCAACACTAGGGTGGACTCCGACAAAGTTTTCGCACAAGTGTGCGAAAACTGCCATGGTCAGGACAGCGTTGGGGGTGAAGTCAAGGAGGCGGAAGCCATATGTGTTCATAATGTCACAAAAGAACTCCGAGAAGGGCGGGCAGAGCCCGCAGTAGAAGAATAGCGGGAAGAACGGGTACCCGTTTGAAGCCAACTCCGAGGCAGCGACTGGGAGTACCCTCGTGCGCGGATGCGCACGCGTCTCCGTCGCCCAAAAGAGGTAGAAGTACTCCCTCAGCTCCTGCACGCCGAGCTGGGGGGTGAAGATCGCCCGCTCCTTTCGCAGCGCCGCGAGCCGCTGCGCCTCGGCCGACTTCACACCCTTTCCCTTGTCGGCTTTCGGGGCCATGGCGGAGGTGGTGGGGAAGGTCGACGGCGTGGTGATGCTGGTGGCAATGGGGGGGGCGGAACGCTGCTCTCTCGGCTTCGAGAAGAAGGAGGGAGCGGCGGAGTTTGTGAAGAAGGAGTAGCAGCAACCAGCGAGGGGGAACGAACTGCCCCTGTTTCCTCTTCTTATAAAGAGGGACGGGGCGGACGTTTCGGCCTTCCAAATAAACAACCACCCACGATCTCTCCCATGATGCCGCATTCAACGCGTGCCGTTATGGGAGAGTGCGGTGGATGCGGAACAAGATTTGGCGTGGCCCAGCCTGCGTGTGCCCGTGCCCTGTCTTGGGCCTGGCCCAACAGCGCTCGGCACCGTGTCTGGCCCAGGCCCGGGGGCTCCTATCGGTGTACTAGAATAGGGGTACCCTAGTACCCCGAACTTGTGCACGGGCTGTTGCAGCACCCCGCGGCAAAGGCTTGCCGGGCGAACTCCAAGATCCCCCAAGGTTCCCTTGGAGCCATCCAAGAACAAAGTATTTAAGCTAAGGAGACAAGACCCCGGCAAGAGGAGCTTGCCGGGAAGGCCAACCAAGGCGCTCCAAGGAACTTGCCGCGACGCGCCACGCGCTCCGGCAAGGCAGCAAGGCCCCAGCAAGAGGAGCTTGCCGGGAAGACTAAACAAGGTACACCGAGGCCCGGTGAGCGACGAGCTTCTGGGCCCGGAGAAGATAACGACAGTGGCAAGGCGCTTGCCGCGCAGGCGGCCACTCTGCGTCCATGCTCCAGCGCATCCACCAACGTGTCGCTCTAGGGGCCTCTCCGGGCGCGCGTGGCGGGAGGCTGTGCAGCCAGCGGTGCGCAGTGGCATGCGAAGCTGACAAGATCGCCGTTGTGGCGAACGGTGGCGCCCCTAACGGTCCTTTTCTGCACTGTTCGGGCGACTCAGACGGGTATTTAATGCCCTTGCCCCCTGCCGTCAGGGTTAAGTAGGGTGCACTATACAAGCAACTGTATCAACTACCTCGCTTTTTGCGTTTTTACCCTCCTCTGCGTTGCCACCTGTCGGTGACCCCTTTAGCATATAAAAGGAGGCCCATGCGCAACGTAGAGGGGGTTCGGTTAAAAGGTTCAGACAGTTAGCTTCGATTCAGGGGTAGCCCAGAAAAACATCACACTCTCTCGCTCGAGAGCAAGAACACCAGATAATACAACTAGACAAGCAGCAGTAGGAGTGTTATCTCTCCGGAGAGCTCCGAATCTGGGTAAACTGCTCGTGTGCTTCGCCTCGATCTGCTCTTCGTGCGACCTCCGCCCCCCGCCGAACCGAAAGGGGCCCGGTCCGCCGGCCCCATAGGTGTTCGTGGATCAGTTTCCCCGACAATTTCCTTTTATGCTTTCTTCTTGTGTGCTTGATAAACCTTAAGAAAAACCAAAAAAATAGTAGTAGTTTACTTTTCTTGCTATAGTAATAATTAAAAAGAAAACCGAAAATATTTCCCGTTCTTCTTTTGCTTGTTGGGAGCTTTCGCGTGTAAATAGTTTTATTTCTTTTCTTTTCTTTCAGGGTTAGTAGGAGAAGACCATGATTAAATTGTTGAAGTGGCTCTTATATGCTTTATTGTTGATTTAACCAAGAGCCCATATTGCTTTGTCTTCTCCTGTTTATTGAATGCTCGCAGATTCCAGCTTAGTCCAATGCATGTGCACTCTTATTATTATTATTCTCATCGTTCGGTCATGCAAGTGAAAGGCAATTATGATGATATGTGATGGACTGACTGAGATGAGAAAAGCTAGTATGAATTCGACCTCTTTTGTTTTTGTAAATATGATGAGTTCATCGTTCTTGATTCAGCTTGTTATGAATAAACATGTTTGCAATGACAATTAGAGATCATAGTTTCTTGTGCCATGCTTGATTAGCTATGAGTTATAATGGTTTACCTTGCGTGCCAACATGCTATTGAGATGGTTATGATGTGGTATGATGGGGTGGTATCCTCCTTTGAATGATCTAAGTGACTTGACTTGGCACATGTTCACGCTGTAGTTGAAACAAAGCAACATAGCCTTCACGATATTTATGTTCATGGTGGATTATATCCTACTCATGCTTGCATCCAATGTTTATTAATTTTAATGCATGTACATGGCTATTGTCGCTCTCTAGTTGGTCGCTTCCCAGACTTTTGCTAGCCTTCACCTGTACTAAGCAGGAATACTGCTTTTGCATCCAATCCCTTAAACCCCAAAGTTATTCCAGATGAGTCCACTATACCTTCCTATACGCGGTATCTACCTGCCGTTCCAAGTAAATTTGTATGTGCCAAACTCTAAACCTTCAAATAATCATCTTGTTTTTTATGCTCGAGTAGCTCATGTATCAACTAGGGTTGTCTGTATCTTCCACGCTAGGTGGATTATTCTCAAGAGGAGTCGACTCCGCTCCTCACTCACGAGAAAATGGTTGGTCACCGGGATGCCCAGTCCCATGCTTTATGCAAACTAAATCAAAAAAATTGCAAAACAAAACTCCCCCTGGGACTATTGTTAGTTGGAGGCACTCGTTGTTTCGAGCAAGCCATGGATTGATGTTTGTTGGTGGAGGGGGAGTATAAACTTTACCATTCTATTTGGGAACCGCCTATAATGTGTGTAGCATGGAAGATATCGCCATCTCTTGGTTGTTATGTTGACAATGAAAGTATACCGCTCAAAATGTTAATTATCTCTATTTCAAAACCGAGCTCTGGAACCTCTACAAATTCCTGCTTCCCTCTGCGAAGGGCCTATCTACTTACTTTTATGTTGAGTCATCACCCTCTTATGAAAAGCACTAGCTGGAGAGCGCAGCTGTCATTTGCATTCATCACTGTTAATTTATATGGGATGTGACTATGATTGGATCTCTTTTACCATGAATTACAATGTCTAGTCAGTCCTTGATCTTTAAAGGTGCTCTGCATTTATGTTTTGCGGTCTCAGAAAGGGCTAGCGAGATACCATCTTGTTATATCATATTATGATTGTTTTGAGAAAGTGTTGTCATCCGAGATTTATTATTATGGCTTGCTAGTTGATTATGCTATTGATATGGGTAATCATGAGACCTGAGAATTATTGCAAATATGGTTAGTTATAATCTTTGCTGAAAACTTGAATGCTAGCTTGACATATTTACAACAACAAGAGCAAACAGAGTTTGTAAAAGTTTTTCTTTATTTCTTTCAGTTTGTCAACTGAATTGCTTGAGGACAAGCAAGGGTTTAAGCTTGGGGGAGTTGATACGTCTCCGTCGTATCTACTTTTGCCCTTGTTTTGGACTCTAACTTGAATGATTTGAATGGAACTAACCCGGACTGACGCTGTTTTCAGCAGAACTGCCATGATGTTGTTTTATGTGCAGAAAACAAAAGTTCTCGGAATGACCTGAAACTCCATGGAATATCGTACAATAAATAATAAAAAATACTCGCCAAAGATGAACCAGGGGCCCACACCCTGTCCACGAGGGTGGGGGGCGCCCCCCTAGGGCGCGCCCCTACCTCGTGGGCCCCCTGGAGACCTCCCAACGCCAACTCCAACTCTATATATCTGCTTTCGGGGAGAAAAAAATAGGAGAGAAGAAATCATCGTGTTTTACAATACGGAGCCGCCGCGAAGCCCTAAAACCTCTCGGAAGGGCTGATCTGGAGTCCGTTCGGGGCTCCGGAGAGGGGAATCCGTCGCCATCGTCATCATCAACCATCCTTCATCACCAATTTCATGATGCTCACCGCCGTGCATGAGTAATTCCATCATAGGCTTGCTGGACGGTGATGGGTTGGATGAGATTTATCATGTAATCGAGTTAGTTTTGTTAGGGTTTGATCCCTAGTATCCACTATGTTCTGAGATTGATGTTGCTATGACTTTGCTATGCTTAATGCTAGTCACTAGGGCCCGAGTGCCATGATTTCAGATCTGAACCTATTATGTTTTCATCAATATATGAGAGTTCTTGTTCCTATCTTGCAAGTCTATAGTCACCTATTATGTGTTATCATCCGTTAACCCCAAAGTGACAATAATCGGGATACTTACCGGTGATGACCGTAGTTTGCGGAGTTCATGTATTCACTATGTGCTAATGCTTTGTTCCGGTTCTCTATTAAAAGGAGGCCTTAATATCCCTTAGTTTCCATTAGGACCCCGCTGCCACGGGAGGGTAGGACAAAAGATGTCATGCAAGTTCTTTTCCATAAGCACATATGACTATCTTCGGAATACATGCCTACATTACATTGATGAATTGGAGCCAGTTCTGTGTCACCCTATATTATGACTGTTACATGATGAAACCACATCTGGCATAATTATCCATCACTGATCCGATGCCTACGAGCTTTCCATATATTGGTTTACGCTTATTTACTTTCTCATTGCTATTGTTACAATCACTACAAAATACAAAAAAACATTACTTTGCTTTCATTACTCTTTTGTTACCGTTACCGTTACCATCACTATCATATTACTTTGCTACTAAACACTTTGCTGCAGATACTAAGTTTCCAGGTGTGGTTGAATTGACAACTCAGCAGCTAATACTTGAGAATATTCTTTGGCTCCCCTTGTGTCGAATCAATAAATTTGGGTTGAATATTCTACCCTCGAAAGCTGTTGCGATCCCCTATACTTGTGGGTTATCACATATGGATCCAAATTAGCCTCTTATGAAGCAACACATAAAGTAGGGTTTAAGCTTCTGTCACTCTAGCAACCCATCATCTACTTATTACTTCCCAATGCCGTCCTCTAGGCCCAAACAATCATGAAGTGTCATGTAGTCGACGTTCACATGACACCACTAGAGGAAAGACAACATACATCTCATCAAAATATCGAACGAATACCAAATTCACATGACTACTTATAGCAAGACTTCTCCCATGTCCTCAGGAACAAACATAACTACTCACAAAGCATGTTGATGTTCATAATCAGAGGGGTATAAATATGCATAGTGGATCTGAAGATATGATCTTCCACCAAGTAAACCAACTAGCATCAGCTACAAGGAGTAATCAACACTACTAGCAACCCACATGTACCAATCTGAGGTTTGGATACAAAGATTGGATACAAGAGATGAACTAGGGTTTGAGATGAGATGGTGCTGGTGAAGATGTTGATGGACATTGACAACCTCCCGATGAGAGGATCATTGGTGATGACGATGGTGATGATTTCCCCCTCCCGGAGTGAAGTTTCCACGACAGAATAGCTCCGCCGGAGCCCTAGATTGGTTCCGCCTCGTGGCGGCGGAGTTTCGTCCCGTGAGCTTCCTTATGATTTTTTACTCGACGAAAGACTCCATATAGCCAAAGATGGGCATCAGAGGGCCACCAAGGGGCCCACGAGGCAAGGGGCGCGCCCCCACCTTCATGAATGGTGGGTGGCCCCCCTCTGGTACTTTCTTCGCTCAGTATTTTTTATATATTCTGAAAATAACTCCCGTGGAGTTTCATGACTTTTGGTGATGTGCAGAATAGGTCTCTAATATTTGCTCCTTTTCCAGCCCAGAATTCCAGCTGCCGCCATTCCCCCTCTTCATGTAAACCTTGTAAAATTAGAGAGAATGGGCATAAGTATTGTGACATAATGTGTAATAACAGCCCATAATGCGATAATTATTGATATAAAAACATGATGCAAAATAGACGTATCAACTCCCCCAAGCTTAGACCTCGTTTGTCCTCAAGCGAAAGCCGAAATCGAAAAATATGTCCACATGTTTAGAGATAGAGGTGTCGATAAAATAAAATACGGACATGAGGGCATCATGATCATTCTTAGAACAGCAACATATATATATAGTCATATGATCTCTTATGCTAAAGTAACAATTCAATCACAATTTCAAGTATGAATCATAAACTTCATTGAAAACTAACAAACTACAATCTCAGTCATTAAAGAAATTGCAATTTATCGTAACATCGTAAAGAGTCAATAAGAGCTTTTCAGCAAGTCCACATACTCAACTATCATTTAGTCTTCCACAGTTGCTAACACTCACGCCATATGTATGGTTATGAAGTTTTAGCCGGACACAGAGAAAGATAGGGGCTTATAGTTTGCCTCCCAACTTTTTACCTCAAGGGTAATGTCAACAATAATAGTTCATGAAAACTCACATCCAATTAGCTATACATATTTGGATCTTTCCAACACATTGTCCTTGACAAAGGATAAAATGTAAAAAGGAAAGGTGAAGATCACCATGACTCTTATATAAGGTAGAAGATAAAAGTGAAAGATAGGCCCTTCGCAGAGGGAAGCAGAGGTTGTCATGCGCTTTTATGGTTGGATGCACAAAATCTTAATGCAAAAGAACGTCACTTTATATTGCCACTAGTGATATGGACCTTTATTATGCAGTCCATCGCTTTTATTTCTTCCACATCACAAGATCGTATAAAGCTTATTTTCTCCACATTAATAGATCATACATATTTAGAGCGCAATTTTATTGCGTGCACCGATGACAACTTACTTGAAGGATCTTAGTCAATCCATAGGTAGGTATGGTGGACTCTCATGGCAAAAACGGGTTTAGGGATATTGGGAAGCACAAGTAGTATCTCTACTTGGTGCAAAGGAATTGGCTAGCATGAGAGGGAAAGGCAAGCTCAACATGTTGGATGATCCATGACAATATAATTTATCTCAGATGTAACAAAACATAACCCATTACGTTGTCTTCCTTGTCCAACGTCAACTCTTTAGCATGTCATATTTTAATGAGTGCTCACAATCATAAAAGATGTCCAAGATAGTATATTTATATGTGAAAACCTCTCTTTCTTTATTACTTCCTATTAATACAACGATGACCAAAACTATATATGTTTGTCAACTTTCAACAACTTTTATTCATCATACTTTTATATGTTAAGTCATTAATCTCCATAAGATCCATATGATCCCTTTATTTCTTTTCATTCTTTCTCTTCTATTTTATTTCCTCAAGATCATAGCAAAATAATCAGGCCCTTGACTCAACAGTAATCTTTATTATATAGCTCATGGACTCGATTACATAGAAGGCTCATAGAGCAAAACTCAAAACTAGATCAGACTAAAACTTTATTCTACTAGATCAAGATATTACCAAAAGGACCAAACTAAGAAAAACGGTAAATATAAAAGGTGTGATGGTGATACGATACCGGGGCACTCCCCCAAGCTTGGTAGTTGCCAAGGGGAGTGCCCATACCCATATGTTTATGTCTCCCTCATCGTAGGTGGTGATGTGATATTCTTGGCGATGACGCCCCTCAAGATATGATTCTCTTCTTCAAGCTTATTGACTTGCTGCTTGAGGCCCATTATTTCTTTTCGGAGCTTGCCCATGACGGCTAAAGCTTCTTTCACCCATGGATGTTGCATAGCTGCGGGAGAATGATACGTCTCCAACGTATCTATAATTTTTGATTGCTCCATGCTATATTATCTACTGTTTTGGACTATATTGGGCTTTATTTTCCACTTCTATATTATTTTTGGGACTAACCTATTAACCAGAGGCCCAGCCCAGAATTGCTGTTTTTTTGCCTATTTCAGTGTTTCGGATAAACCGAATAACAAACGGAGTCCAAACGGAATAAAATCTCCGGGAACGTGATTTTCTCACCGAACATGATCCAGGAGACTTGGACCCTGCTCCAAGGAACAAAAGAGGCGGTCACGAGGGTGGGGGGCGCACCCCCCTAGGGCGCGCCCCCTGCCTCGTGGGCCCCTTGTTGCTCCTCCGGCGTACTTCTTCCTCCTATATATACACACGTACCCCCAAACAATCAGAACAGGAGCCAAAAACCTAATTCCATCGCCGCAACTTTCTGTATCCACGAGATCCCATCTTGGGGCCTATTTCGGAGCTCCACCGGAAGAGGGCCGTCATCACGGAGGGCTTCTACATCATCCTAGCCCCTCCGATGAAGTGTGAGTAGTTTACCTCAGACCTTCGGGTCCATAGTTAGTAGCTAGATGGCTTCTTCTCTCTCTTTGAATCTCAATACAAAGTTCTCCCCCTCTCTTGTGGAGATCTATTTGATGTAATCTTCTTTTTGCGGTGTGTTTGTTGAGACCGATGAATTGTGGGTTTATGATCAAGTCTATCTATGAATAATATTTGAATCTTCTCTGAATTCTTTTATGTATGATTGGTTATCTTTGCAAGTCTCTTCGAATTATCCGTTTGGTTTGGCCAACTAGATTGGTAGTTCTTTCCATGGGAGAAGTGCTTAGCTTTCGGTTCGATCTTTCAGTGTCCTTACCCAGTGACAGAAGGGGTAGCAAGGCACGTATTTTATCGTTGCCATCGAGGATAACAAGATGGGGTTTATTTCATATTGCATGAATTTATCTCTCTACATCATGTCATCTTGCTTAAGGAGTTAGTCTGTTTTTAACTTAATACTCTAGATGCATGCTGGATAGCGGTCGATGAGTGGAGTAATAGTAGTAGATGCAGAATCGTTTTGATCTACTTGTCACGGACGTGATGCCTATATACATGATCATGCCTAGATATTCTCATAACTATGCTCAATTCTGTCAATTGCTCAACAGTAAATTGTTCACCCACCGTAGAATACTTATGCTCTTGAGAGAAGCCACTAGTGAAACCCATGGCCCCTGGGTCTATTCTCATCATATTAATCTCCATTACTTTAATCTTGCTTTGCTTTTTTACTTTTCCTTTACTTTTTACTTTGCATCTTTATACCAAAAATATTATATCTATCAAATCTCACTCTCGTAAGTGACCGCGATGGGCTTGACAACCCCTAATCGTGTTGGTTGCGATTAGCTATCGCTTTGTGCAGGTACGAGGGACTTGAGCGTGGGCTCCTACTGGATTGATACCTTGGTTCTCAAAAACTGAGGGAAATACTTACGCTACTCTGCTGCATCATCCCTTCCTCTTCGGGGAAAACCAACGCAAGCTCAAGACGTAGCAAGTAGGATATCTGGCGCCGTTGCCGGGGAGTCTACGCAAAAAGTCAACATACCAAGTACCCATCACAATCCCTATCTCTCGCATTACATTATTTGCCATTTGCCTCTCGTTTTCCTCTCTGTCACGACCGGTTTTCCAATAAAAATATTTATTGATAAACCAGTCTTTTGAGTCTAGTATGAGAGAAATCCTCCTCACTGGTAGACAATTTCTTGATACAATAAGCCAGTAGCATAAAATATATTACAGGGTTGAGCTGCGGCTGCTCAACCAAATCATTACAAGCACGCCAATAATCATACATAATGGCGGACAGGACACAGTGGTGTGGAGACATACTACTGACTCATGGATAGGTTGGTGGTGGAAAAACACAGCGGGAAGGGAAATACAAGACTCTAAGAGTATCATTTCATCGAACGTCGGGGTGAGGCTCGATAAATTTATTTGGTAGCGGAAGCGGGTATAAAACAGTGGCCAAATCCAGGGTCGCACGAGACTGACTGGGACTCCTCTAAGTGTCGGACTCGCTATCGAACTCTTCATCCATGAGGTCGCCTTCGTCAGCATCTGGCCAAATCAACAAGCCAGTGAGTACTTTGAAAGTACTCGCAAGACAGTTCGGACGTAAGATATAACAAATGCATGCATGGATGCAACATGATTAATTCCTTAATGCACAATAAATAAAATTGGCATAACGGGTAAGTAAAAAGGGAAAACGGCGGTAGTCCGCCTGAAATTCCACAGAACATAAATAAGGACCGATCGGGTGTCTGAAGCGACGCCTCGAAAGGTGAACAAATAAGAATAAGGAAAATGATGCCACAGTCGGGCATCTTAGCGACACCACATAAAGGGCTTTTAAAAGAAATGCCACGGTCGGACGTCTGAGCAACATCGCAGAAAGGGCTTTAAAAGAAATGCCACAGTCGGACGTCTGAGCGACATCGCAAAAAGGGCTTTAAAAGAAATGCCACAGTCGGACGTCTGAGCGACATCGCAGAAAGGGCTTTAAAAGAAATGCCACAGTCGGACGTCTGAGCGACATCGCAGAAAGGGCTTTAAAAGAAATGCCACAGTCGGACGTCTGAGCGACATCGCAGAAAGGGCTTTAAAAGAAATGCCACAGTCGGACGTCTGAGCGACATCACATAAAGGGCTTTTATTCACAAGTAAATAATACTCATAATAAACATTCAATTCATGAAAACAAACGGGTTAGTCCATCCACAGGAGTGATCATTCAATCGGATTTAGCACTCATGTGATTCACCGGAGTCTCTGTCATCAAAGCTGACAATTGATTAGGATAAGATGGAACGGAACTTGACATGGAAGAGATGATTTGGAGGAATATATGACTCTGCAGAGTTTGTACAAAATTTTTCCCACAGTCAACGGATTTCCGTAGTCACGAAGGACTAGTTCCGTTTACGGTATTTCAGAAGAAAACACAGCTAACCGGTACACACCCATCCTACCTCTCGATGCTAGGAATCACCCTAGTCATCGTCCAAGAAAAACTTTTGAGACGGGGAGATCACAATCTCGAATAGCATGGGATCAAATTTATATACGCGCGCTCTAAGGGGTGCCCCCCTCTCGGTCCCAACCGGAAACACCCATGCCCCCTGACCGGATGACTGGCTTCAATCCAGGGCCATGGAACCATCATCACGGCCTCTCCTCTTTGGTGTGTACCATGAAAGTGGTTTGCAACTTACTAAACCATATTCCTTGCGGAAAACATGTGGTAGTACAAGGAAGGAAATGATAGGTACTGGACCGATATGGTTTGACACTGAAGTAACATGGTCTGGTGTACGACTGGCATGCTACAACACTGCCACCGTACCCATCCTCATGCCAACACATGGCCATTCATATTCACATTCACCCACGTATGGATCATTGAACTCACTCACCTTATTATCACATAAAATAACGTTCATCGGTATGCTTACCAACATGCCATGAAACTAATTAAATGCAAAACATGCCGAGACACTCATCATATCAAAAGTTCAAACATGCTTGCCTGGTTCAGAGTAGTCGGAGCCTAGCTCGGTGAAGTTCGCGGCTCCGTCACCTCCTTCGGTATCTACGTTTAAAGAAAATATATGCGCTAACGTAAATACCAAGGAGAGGACAGAAGGTAAACCAAATATTTTTCAAATAAATCTGATAAAAAACTAGACAAAAATTTAAAGAGAACAGAAAAAGAATCAATCAAAAATACTTTTCTGATTAAAAGTTATAAGGGTTTTTGTCCAGGGACTTATCTGTAATGAAACAGAAGATTTCCAGGGGCTAGTTTATAAAAACAGAAAACGCTTCGGTAGCGACTACGCCAGCCCGAAGAGAAAACGTATTCTGCCCGAAGGCGTTTCCAGAAAACGATTCGAAGAGAGAGCAGAGAGGCTGACGGTGGGGTCCCACCTGTCAGGTTCAAATGTTTAAACGGGGCAGCAGAGTTCGCCAGCGCCCGAGAGCCGCGGTGGTCGCCGGCGGCGATCCACGGCGAGGCAGAGAGATCGGAGAGTACCTCCGTGCTCAGGGTACCCTTCCGCGTCAGTTGATGGTGGTGGAGTCAGTCGGCGAGCACCACGTCGACGGCGAGCTTTGCTCCGGCGGACGGCGGCTCGGGTGGTCGAGGGGCTCGTCGGAGAGGGCTGCAAAGGTTAAATTGAAGAGGGGGTTATGCTCCTGGCAGCTAGAGAGGGTAACGAACGGGGTTTGAGCGCCGGAGATGGCTTCACCAGAACGAATCGGGCTGGAAGTCGAGGCGGGGCGAGGCGGCCGGAGCTGGGGGAGGAGACCTCCTCGAGGTCCCCCTAGTGGCCTGGCGGGGTGTTGGTGAGTAGTGGGGGTGCTGCGTGCACGAGAGTGAGCTCGGGACCCCTTTATATAGGCGGTCCGAGGCGGTTGCCGTGAACGAGGATCACCGGCGAGCGATTACGGTGGTGTAGTGCTCGGTCGGGGTGGTTAGGGGGTCGAGCGTCATCACGGAGGTTCAACAGGTCCGTTTTGGTGTTAAACTGGCCGGGGTTTGGGTGTTAAGGGCGAGCTCGACGGAACGGTGATGGTGCGGGCCCGTCGGCGGCGAAGAGCGCGTTCCGTGCTTGCCGGCCACGGTGGCTGTGCTACGGGCGTGTGCTGGCGTGCATGAGGCCACGCGGAGAGCCAGGGGGCGATGGGCGGCGCGGAACGGCGTTCTGCCGTGGGGTGCCTCCTGTCGGCCGCCACGGGAGGTCCCGACGCCGCAGAAGACGCCGGCGAGGGCGGGCCAGCGCGCTACCGACGCCAGGAAGGCTCCACGCACGCGTGTGCAGCTTCGGACAAGAGGAAGAGGCGGCGTGGAACGTGCCAAGGGCACTGTGGCCGCGTGACTGAAACTGACGAACTGAAGATGACACTGAGACTGAATTTACTGAACTTTGAACAGTAACAGTGCCCACAAGGTGTTCGACAGAATGATCCAGGCATGTAGGGATTTTTCCTTGAGCTGATTTTTGGTGGAGTGGCTTCTCATTGCTCAAATAGGCTGCCTGAATTTTGGTGGAATTTTTGGAGCAGTGTGGATATGAATTTCACCAAATTTGGCAAATCTGGTCCAAACTTGCAGAGACTGTATTTTGAAAAATTTGAAAAGGGGAGGAGTGGATCAAGATGGTTCTGGGTTGTGGGTTCAAAGGACAATCCAGGAGAATTGGTTTGAGGTCAAAACTCAAATGAAAAAGTGTACTTGCTTTGAAAATCTCTCAGGCTCCAAATAATTTTCAGAATTGAATTGAGGGGAAAAATAATTAGAAAAAAATCCAAAACCAGTTTGGATTAGTTGGGACAGAGAATTTAGGTTGATCACAAGGGGGAGGGGAGGTTTTGGAGGGGTTTTACCACATGGGCAAAAATGCCAAGTCATGGTGGTTCCAAGATATGAAAATCCCAAATTTCAAGGAGTTTCTTTTTAAAAGAAAAAGATTAAACTCCCAAAATAATTTTGGGAGAGAACCAACAGAGAAGAAGTTTCAAAAGGTCAAACACCAAAGTTTGAAAGAAATAAAAATCTTTGCCAAGGCAAAAGGAGGTTTTTACTGAAAAAGAAATTTTTTTTTAAAAAAAAGTCTCTCCTCAAAACCACAAAGTTTTTGATAAAAACCAAATAAAAATTTTGGAGTGTCACACTCTCCCTCCAATTCACCCTTGCCGTTTTATTCGCCCTCTCTCTCCCTATCCTCCCTCTCTATTTGCCTCTTTTTGCCCGTTTGCTTTTTGTTTGCTCGTGTGTTAGATTGCTTGCTTGTCACGACGGCTCAAGATACTACCAAATTGTGTGACTTCACCAATACCAATAATAATGATTTCCTTAGCACTTCGATTGCTCCTCTTACCGATGCTGAATCTTGTGAAATTAATACTGCTTTGTTGAATCTTGTTATGAAAGATCAATTCACCGGCCTTCCTAGTGAAGATGCCGCTACTCATCTGAATAGCTTCGTTGATTTATGTGATATGCAAAAGAAAAAATATGTCAATAATGATGTCGTTAAATTGAAGCTATTTCCTTTTTCGCTTAGAGATCGTGCTAAAGCTTGGTTTTCGTCTTTGCCTAAGAATAGTATTGATTCATGGAACAAGTGCAAAGATGCTTTTATCACTAAGTATTTTCCTCCCGCTAAGATCATCTCTCTTAGAAACGATATTATGAACTTTAAACAACTTGATCATGAACATGTTGCACAAGCTTGGGAGAGAATGAAATTAGTGATACATAATTGCCCTACTCATGGTTTGAATTTGTGGATGATTATACAAAATTTTTATGTCGGATTGAATTTTGCTTCTCGAAATCTTTTAGATTCGGCCGCGGGAGGCACTTTTATGGAAATCACTTTAGGAGATGCTACTAAACTCCTAGATAATATTATGGTTAATTATTCTCAATGGCATACTGAAAGATCTTCTAATAAAAAAGTGCATGTGATAGAAGAAATTAATGTGTTGAGTGGAAAGATGGATGAACTTATGAAATTATTTGCTACTAAGAGTGTTTCTTCTAATCCTAATGATATGCCTTTGTATACTTTGATTGAGAATAACAATGAATCTATGGACGTGAATTTTGTTGGTAGGAATAATTTTGGTAACAACGCTTATAGAGGGAATTTTAATCCTAGGCCATATCCTAGTAATCCTTCTAATAATTATGGTAATTCCTACAACAACTCTTATGGAAATTATAATAATATGCTCTCTGAATTTGAGAATAGTGTTAAAGAGTTTATGAATTCACAAAAGAATTTTAATGCTTTGCTTGAGGAGAAATTGCTTAAAGTTGATGATTTGGCTAGAAACATTGATAGAATTTCTCTTGAGGTTGATTCTTTAAAGCTTAGATCTATTCCTCCTAAGCATGATATCAATGAGTCTCTCAAAGCCATGATAATTTCCATTGATGAGTGCAAGGAAAGAACTGCTAGGATGTGTGCCTCCAAAGATGCCTTTATTAAAGCGTGTTCTTCCAATACCTATGAAAATCAAGATGAAGATCTAAAAGTTATTGATGTGTCCCCTATTAAATCTTTATTTTGCAATATGAATCTTGATGAAACTGAATATGATCTTCCTTTGCCTAGAAGGCGTTCTAAAAATTCGGAGTATTTAGATCTTAATGATGAAATTGATGAAAGTGGGATTGAAAGAAATAAAAATCTAGATGTTGCTAAACCCACTATATTATATTTCAAGGAATTTAATTATGAAATTTGCTCTTTAATTAATTGTATTTCCTTGTTGCAATCCCTGCTAAATTCTCCACATGCTTATAGTCAAAATAAAGCCTTCACAGAACATATTGTTGATACCTTGATGCAATCTTATGAAGAAAAACTTGAGTTGAAAGTTTCTATCCCTAGAAAACTCTATGATGAGTGGGAACCCTATTAAAATTAAAATTAAAGATCATGAGTTTTATGCTTTGTGTGATTTGGGTGCTAGTGTCTCTACTATTCCCAAGACTTTGTGTGATTTGCTAGATTTCCGTAATTTTGATGATTTCTCCCTAAACGTGCATCTTGCGGATTCCACTATTAAGAAACCTATGGGAAGGATTAATGATGTTATTATTGTTGCAAATAGGAATTATGTGCCCGTAGATTTCATTGTTCTTGATATAGATTGCAATCCTTCTTGCCCTATTATTCTTGGTAGACCTTTCCTTAGAACGGTTGGTGCGATTATTGATATGAAGCAAGGGAATATTAATCTTCAATTTCCATTAAAAAAGGGCATGGAACACTTTCCAAGAAAGAAAATAAAATTACCATATGAAACTATCATGAGAGCCACTTATGGATTGCCTACCAAAGATGGCAATACCTAGATCTATCCTCGCTTTTATGCCTAGCTAGGTGCGTTAAACGATAGCGCTTGTTGGGAGGCAACCCAATTTTATTTTTATTCCTTGACTTTTGCTCCTGTTTAGTAATAAATAAATTATTTATCCTCTGTTTTGGTTGTTTTTTTGTTTTTAATTAGTGTTTGTGCCAAGTAGAACCGTTGGGAAGACTTGGGGAAAGTCTTGTCAAACTTGCTGTAAAAAACAGAAACTTTAGCGCTCACGAGAACTTCTGTCATTTTTATTTGAAGAGTGATATTTAGTTAATTATTTTTTCAGATGATTAATAGATACATTTCTCACGTCCAGAAATTTATTTTAGAATTTTTGGGGTTCCAGATCTTGCGCTAGCTACAGATTACTACAGACTGTTCTGTTTTTGACAGATTCTGTTTTTCGTGTGTTGTTTGCTTGTTTTGATGAATCTATGGCTAGTAAAATAGTTTATAATCCATAGAGAAGTTGGAATACAGTAGGTTTAACACCAATATAAATAAATAATGAGTTCATTACAGTACCTTGAAGTGGTCTTTTGTTTTCTTTCGCTAACGGAGCTCACGAGTTTTCTATTTTGAGTTTTGTGTTGTGAAGTTTTCAAGTTTTGGGTGAATTATTTTGATGGATCATGGAACAAGGAGTGGCAAGAGCCTAATCTTGGGTATGCCCATGGCACCCCCAAGATAATCCAAGGAAACCAAAAAGTCAAAGCTTGGGGATGCCCCGAAAGGCATCCCCTCTTTCGTCCACTTCCATCGATAATTTACTTGGAGCTATATTTTTATTCACCAACATGATATGTGTTTTGCTTGGAGCGTCTTGTATTATTTGTGTATTTGTGTCTTAGTATGCCACAATCATCCTTGATGTACACACCTTTTGAGAGAGCCATACATGAATTAAAATTTGATAGAATACTCTATGTGCTTCACTTATATCTTTTGAGCTAAGTAGTTTTCCTCTATGTGCTTCACTTATATCTTTTGAGCTAGATAATTTTGCTCTGTGTGCTTCACTTATATCTTTTGAGCTAGATAATTTTGCTCTATGTGCTTCACTTAGATCTTTTAGAGCACGGTGGTGGATTTGTTTTAAAGAAACTATTGATCTCTCATGCTTCACTTAAATTATTTTGAGAATCTCTTAATAGCATGGTAATTTGCTTAATAATAATATGCTTGGTATTCAAGATTTGTGAAACTTTCTTTTGAGTGTGTTGAATACTAAGAAAAGATTGAAGCATGATAATTGTTTTGAGATATGGAGGTGATAATATTGAAGTCATGCTAGTTGAGTAGTAGTGAATTTAAAGAATACTTGTGTTAGAGTGTGTGATTCCCGTAGCATGCACGTATGGTGAACCGTTATGTAACGAAGTCGGAGCATGATTTGTTTATTGATTGTCTTCCTTATGAGTGGCGGTCGGGGACGAGCGATGGTCTTTTCCTACCAATCTATCCCCCTAGGAGCATGCGCGTAATACTTTGCTTTGATAACTTCTAGATTTTTGCAATAAGTATATGAGTTCTTTATGACTAATGTTGAGTCCATGGATTATACACACTCTCACCCTTCCACCTTTGCTAGCCTCTCTAATACCACACACTTTTCGCCGGTATCATACACCTACCATATACCTTCCTCAAAACAGCACCATACCTACCTATTATGGCATTTCCATAGCCATTCCGAGATATATTGCCATGCAACTTTCCACCATCTAGTTCATCATGACACATTCATCATTGTCATATTGCTTAGCATGATCATGTAGTTGACATAAGTATTTGTGGCAAAGCCACCGTTCATAATTTCTTCATACTTGTCACTCTTGATTCATTGCATATCCCGGTACACCGCCGGAGGCATCCATATAGAGTCATACTTTGTTTTAGAATCGAGTTGTAATCATTGAGTTGTAAATAAATAAAAGTGTGATGATCATCATTCAATAGAGCCATATTCCCAGTAAAAAAGAGAAAGGCCAAAGAAAAAAAAAAGAAGGCCTAAAAATAGAAAATAAATAAAAAGGGGTAATGCTACTATCCTTTTACCACACTTGTGCTTCAAAGTAGCACCATGATATAGCGAGTCTCATATATTGTGCTTCAAAGTAGCACCATGTTCTTCATATAGAGAGTCTCATATGTTGTCACTTTCATATGCTAGTGGGAATTTTACATTATAGAACTTGGCTTGTATATTCCAATGATGGGCTTCCTCAAAATTGCCCTAGGTCTTCGTGAGCAAGCAAGTTGGATGCACACCCACTTAGTTTCTTTTGTTGAGCTTTCATACATTTATAGCTCTCGTGCATCCATTGCATGGCAGTACCTACTCACTCACATTGATATCTATTGATGGGCATCTCCATAGCCCGTTGATACGCCAAGTTGATGTGAGGCTTGGAAGAAAAGTGAGTCCATCAACTCCAACGGCATCACTGAGTATAGAACCATGACCTAAAGGCACCTTAATCATCGTCTGAAAAGTCTGCAACACTAACATTGCAGCCCGAAACGGGTCAGCACATGGACTATACTGGCAATGTAACACATAGAGAGTAATACAAGAATATGGCTATTCTATACTGGTGGAAAGCTCTATAGTTACAGTTTTGCGTAAAGCTAATTTTTCCCTACTGCAAAGGAATAAATTTTATTTAACTATCATGGTAGTTGTTAAACATTGAGAATGGTTGACAGCATTCTCAATCCCAATTAAGCATCATCATTAAACCCAACAATTAACTTTAGAGTAACATGATGAGATTCACATGAAAATCCAGGTACTAGATACTCAAGATGTCCATAACAGGGGACACGGCTAACCATGATTAGTTTATACACTCTGTAGAGGTTTGCGCACTTTTCCCCACAAGACTCTATCTCCTCCATTGGTTTTCTCGCACTACATGGTGTTTGAGAAACGGATGACCGAGACATAGTCTTTCAGAAGCGCTAGCACCTTACAAGCGGGTAGACCGTACCAACCTACATCCCCTACATCTGCTAGTCTACCACTGTAAGAGTTCACACGACTTAGTCAACTATGCTAGAGCCCATAGTAGCTTGTGGCTGCACACGGAAGTTTCTAGTATGAATAATCTCATGATCCCTTTGAGCCTAGGTGGCAGTCCAAAAGAAAACACGCAATCGCTGGAATACCCAGGTGCCTCCATCCACCCAGATGTGTGTTTAGGTTGCCACCTTAAATAAACCATTAATTAACAAAGCTCACATCTGTCATGGATACACTCACCCAATCCACGTCTACTAGCATAGCATAGCAATAATAAGCAAATGTAGAGTAACTCCCAAAGGTTTGATAATAAACAGGTAATAGGTTCTACCTCAACTACTTCCCAAACCCACAATTTAATTAGATCCTAATCATGCAATGTGTGAGGATTGATCTAATGCAACAAAACTGGGTAGTAGGAGGTATGATCAAAGTGTTACTTGCCTTCTTGATGATCCGGGAAACCTAGCGATTCGATGTAGCAAGCGGCGCACTCCGGGTACTCTATCACAAACAAACAAGCATACAATAAGTACTCAACTAATGCACAGGTAAAACTCGAGCAAAAGACCGAACCACAAAGTTCAACTTAAGAACTCCGGTTGGCAAAAAGAATCAAAACGAACGAAGCAACTAAAGACAAATGGCAAACGAAACCAGCTTCATTTACTATTCTGGATCTATGGCAATTTTTAGAGTGGCAAAAACTTGTTTGAGTTGGTTAAACGGAAAGAGGGTTTCGGGACGAAACTCCAGGCTCTTGAATCGCCTAATTCCGATAAACGAGCGAAAAGATCAACTAGAACGAACATCGGATCAGAGATCGCGATCAGAAAAACTGCGGATTTAATCCGAGAAAAAGAAAAATGATGAACAGTTAACGAACGAACGTTCATTAACAGAAACTAAATGAAAAACGCGTTCGTTAAGACGAATGGACGAACGGGCGCTCGCTAAATAACTAAACCGGAAAAAACCGATCTATTTATCTAAAAAACGGAAACTAGGGTTTAAAAAAACCGAATTGTATTTTTTTAAACCAGCCGGCGACTACCTCGGCGGCGGCGGCTATTTAAGAGGGGGAGGCGGGGCTGACTTGGGGGAGGGGCGACGGACGGCGGCGGCTCCGGCTCAGACTCCTCCTCGAGTCTAGCGGGAAGGCGGCGGCGGCTAGGCCGTACTGGCTCGGCTAGGCCCTTGGCCTAGTCGGGCGCGGGTCTCTCTTTTTTTAAACAATTTCGCCGCACCTAAAAAAATCTAGAAAAATAAATAAAAATCTAAAAATGCCAAAACAAATTTTCTCAGTCTAAATAATATATTTAGAACAGGATGAACATTTCTTTGGCTCTAAATGCAATTTTTTGAAAACGTGCAATTTTTCCTAAATTCAAATAAAGTAGCAAATAAAACCAAAATAAAATCTTATTTGATTTTTTATTAAATCCTCAATATTTCTTTATTTTGGGAAAGTTATTTTATTCCCTCTCTCATATTTTGATAATAGAAATAATTGAAGATAAAATAAATAAAATCAAATGATCCCTATTCCAAAATTTGAGAAAACTCAAATATGAAAATAACGAAATTCTCAACTCTCTCCGAGGGTCCTTGAGTTGCGTAGAATTTCTAGGATCCACCAAAAGCAATAAAATATGCTATGCAATGATGATCTAATGTATAACATTCCAAATTGAAAATTTGGGATGTTACAAACCTACCCCCCTTAAGAGGAATCTCGCCCTCGAGATTCGGGTTGGCTAGAAAATAGGTGAGGGTGGTCCTTTAGCAATTCTTCCTCTCGCTCCCAGGTGGCTTCATCCTCCGTATGGTGTATCCACTGAACTTTGCAAAACTTGATAACCTTGCTGCAGGTGACCCGACTGGTATACTCTAGAATCTTGATTGGTTTCTCCTCATAGGTCAAATCACTGTCCAACTGAATTGCTTCCAGCGGCACTGTATCTCTCAGCGGTATATCAGCCATCTCTACGTGGCACGTCTTCAACCGGGAAACGTGGAACACGTCATGAAGTCATGATAATCCTTCAGGTAATTCCAACTTGTAGGCTACTTCTCCCATACGTTCCAAAACTTTGTATGGGCCTACAAAACGTGGCGCTAACTTTCCCTTAACTCCAAAGCGCTTAACTCCTCGAAGTGGTGATACTCGAAGATAAACTCGGTCTTTGACTTCGTAAACTGTCTCCTTGCGTTTAGAATCTGCGTAGCTCTTCTGCCTGGACTAGGCTACCTTGAGCCTGTCGCGAATCAATTTCACTTTATGTTCAGACTCCTTAATCTGATCCAGTCCAAACAACTGACGGTCTCCAACTTCATCCCAAGACAATGGGGTTCTGCACCTCCTTCCGTACAAGGCTTTGAAAGGGGCCATCTTCAAACTGGATTGATAACTGTTGTTGTAAGAGAACTCTGCATATGGCAAATTCTCGTCCCAACTAGATCTGTAATCTAGCGCACAAGCTCTTAGCATATCCTCCAAAATCTGATTGACTCTCTCGGTCTGTCCATCTATCTGCGGGTGGAAAGTTGTGCTAAATTCCAGTCTGGTACCTAGAGTTTCATGCAACTGATTCCAGAACTTTGAGGTAAATTGGGTTCCTCTATCTGATACAATGCTCTTTGGGACTCCATGCAGACATACAATTCTGGTCATGTATATCTTTGCGAACTTTGCACTGGTATAGGTAGTCTTCACTGGAATGAAATGGGCTACCTTTGTCAAACGATCAACTACAACCCATACTGAGTCATAGCCTGAACGAGTTCTGGGTAAACCCGTAATAAAATCCATGCCTAACTTATCCCACTTCCATTCGGGTATCGGCAATGGCTGTAGCAATCCTGCTGGCTTCTGATGCTCTGCGTTACTCTCTGACATACATCACAAACTGCTACATACTCCGCAATATCCTTCTTCATTCTGGTCCACCAGAAAGTATCCTTCAAATCCAAATACATCTTGGTATTTCCTGGGTGAATCGAATATGGTGAATCATGTGCCTCTTGCAGAATTAACTTCCTGATCTCTGAATCATTTGGTACATAAACACGGTCTTCAACCCATAAGGTATCATGCTCATCTTCATGAAATCCCTTAGCTTTTCCTTTGCTCATTTTCTCCTTTATAGAGGCAACCTCCTTATCAGTCCTTTGAGCTTCTCTGATCTTATCCATCAAAGTAGACTGAATCTCCAATGTTGCTACATAGCCTCTTAGAACTATCTCCAAATATAGCTCACGAAGATTTTCGGCTAACTCCCTTGGTAAATCTCCCGTCATTAGGGTGTTGACATGGCTCTTACGGCTCAACGCGTCAGCTACCACGTTAGCCTTTCCGGGGTGATAATGTAATCGCATATCATAATCCTTGATGAGCTCCAACCATCTTCTTTGCCTGAGATTCAATTCTTTCTGCGTGAAAATATACTTCAAACTCTTGTGATCTGTGTACACCTCACAATGATTTCCAATGAGAAAGTGTCTCCAGGTTTTCAATGCATGCACTACAACCGCTAACTCCAAATCATGCGTAGCGTAATTCAACTCATGAGGCTTAAGCTGTCGTGAGGCACAAGAAACAACTCTTCCTTCCTTCATAAGCACTGCTCCAAGTCCTCGACATGAAGTGTCGCGATACACCTCATAATCCTTGGTCTGATCTTGCAAAATCAACACAGGTGATGTAACCAAAGGTTTCTTCAATTCCTGGAAACTAGCCTCACATTCCTCAGTCCATATGAACTTGGTATCCTTTTTCAACAACTCCGTCATAGGCTTCGCAATCTTTGAGAAATTCTCAATGAATCTCTGGTAGTATCCTGCGAGTCCAAGAAAACTCCGGATCTCTCCAACTGTTGTTTTCGCTTCCCAATTGGTCACGGTGTCAACCTTGGTGGGATCTACTGATATACCATCTCCGGATATAACGTGTCCGAGAAATCCAACTTCCTTCAACCAAAACTCACATTTGCTAAACTTGGCATATAACTGATGTTCTCTGAGCTTACTAAGTACCAAACGCAAATGCTCCTTATGCTCCTCCTCAGTTTTCGAGTAAACCAGGATATCATCAATGAACACTACCACAAATTTATGCAGAAACTCCATAAACACCTTGTTCATCATGTTCATGAAATATGCTGGTGCGTTAGTCAGACCAAATGACATAACGGTATACTCGTACAGCCCATACCTAGTGGTAAAAGCCGTCTTAGGTATATCTTGTTCTCGAATCTTCAACTGGTGGTATCTTGATCGAAGATCGATCTTGGAAAATACCTTAGCTCCTTGCAATCGATCAAACAGATCATTGATCATTAGTAGTGGGTACTTGTTCTTGATGGTTACTTCATTCAATCCTCGATAATCAACAACCATCCTTAACGATCCATCCTTCTTTTCTACTAGAAGTACTGGCAATCCCCTAGGTGAAGAACTTGGGCGAATATAACCCTTATCCAGTAATTCCTTAATCTGCTTCTTAATCTCCACCAAATCCTTTGGGGGCATCATATATGGTCTGTTTGATATTGGCCCTGTGCCTGGCAAAAGTTCAATCAAAAGCTCAATATCTCTATCCGGTGGCATGCCTGGCAATTCCTCTAGAAATACATCAGGGAAATCCTTCACTACTGGTACTTTTTCCTGCACAACTCCTGTTAGGCAATTTACTTGAGTCCTCTTCGGCACATGCCGTGATACATACTTGATCCTTCTTCCTTCTGGGGTGGTAAGCAAAATTGACTTGGTGGCACATTCAATATTACCTTCATACTTTGACAACCAATCCATACCTAATATCACATCCAATCCTTGAGATTCCAACACTATTAGGTTTGACGGAAATACGTAGTTACCAATCCTTAATGGTAACCGATCACACCATAGACTAGCCATATACTATGCTCCAGGCGAGGCTACTAACATGGGTGACCTAAGGGCTTGGGTTGGCAGTTTATACTTATCCACAAACCCCCTTGATATGTATGAATGCGATGCACCAGTATCAAAAAGAACGAGTGCAGTAAATGACTTAACCAAAAACTTACCGATTACTGCATCCGGCTGCTCTTCAACCTCCTCCATGTTAACGTGGTTCACCTGTCCCCTGTTGAAAGGGTTTGGCTTCTTCCCAGAGCTTCCATTGCCATTTCCATTCTGTGATTCGGGACATTCGTTGGCATAATGTCCGGTCTTCTGGCACTTAAAACAAGTGACTTGGCTCAGGTCTTTCTTGGCTGTGGTTGATGGGTTGGTGCGGTTCTGGCCGTTGCTTCCTCCATACCCATTACCAGTCTTGGGGCCATTGTGATTGTGCGAGCTACCTCCTCCATGGGTATGCTGGAAATGTCCTCCCGGTCTAGGGGGAAAATGTGGCTTCTGCTGAGCTCCTAAATTGTACTTCCCTTGTCCAAACTTCATCTTGCGGTTCTCGATCTGCTGTTGCTTCCCTTCAATCATGAGAGCATGATCTACCAACTCCTGGTAGTTGTTGAAGGTTGCTACCATCAACTGCATGCTCAATTCATCATTTAGTCCTTCCAGAAACTTCTCCTGCTTAGCTGCATCCGTAGCAACGTCATCTGGGGCATAACGTGCTAGCTTACTAAAGTCCTCCACATACTGGCCAACTGTCCATCCTCCTTGGCGCAGGTTGCAAAACTCTCGCTTCTTCATGGCCATAGCTCCTGCTGAAACATGGGCAGTACGAAAAGCTTGCTGAAACTGGTCCCACGTGACAGTGTCGACAGGAAAAGTGGCTGTGAAATTCTCCCACCATGATGCTGCGGGTCCTTCCAATGGATGTGCAGCAAACTTCACTTTTTCCGCATCTCTGCATCCTGCCGTGGTCAACTCTCTTGCTGTCTTGCGGAGCCAATCATCTGCTACTATTGGCTCAGTGCTACTGGAAAACACCAGCGGATTCATCCTAAGAAAACGGGCTAAGTGATCGACAGGTGGTGGTATGTGACACCCCCAAAAATTTGGCCTTGTTTTAATGAATTAAAATTTTTTTGCCAGGAATTAAAACTTTGAATTTCTGAGCTCCATTTTTTATTTTTAAATCATTTCCTTCCCTGTGATGATGAGTTTTTCCCAGAGAGAAAACTTTCCAAATATGTCATTGGACTTATTTAATCTGTCAAGAGAAACTTTCCCTTATTTAATATAACTAATTAAATAATTAAGTTGCTTGATCTTGACTTTCTTGGAAATGGTTTTTTAAGGTTATATGGCCATATTTGAACTATAACCATTGGATAAATTCACCTAAAATTCTAACCAAAAATTGGAGATGTCATGTGATGTTTTTAAATCACTTTTATACAAAAATATCTTTTATTTATGTAATAATTTGAGCTCTGCATCAATTTTTCCTTCTCTGGTCCAGAGTGCATTTTGCACTACAACCCTTTTAAATAATTCTTTCTAGCCTCCACCAAAACTATGGGATATTGGTAGTAGCATATGATTCAACATTATGCAAAAACCTAGTGCTGTTCTTTGAAAATTTTGAGTCAATCAACCTCTTTTTCATTCTGGTCCAGCCTTGTGACTTCTACTGCAACCCTATTTAATTTTGCTCCAAAGATCTTGTGTTTTCTCCTACTTGTAGACAGCCCTACCAAACCCCTAAATCCAGGAGCATGCACCCATTGGATTAATTTTGGTTCATGAAATAATGTCATTTATTTCCTGTCCAGAATTGTAGTTTTGCAAAGCTTGCACTAACAAGTTTGTGCTTTTCACAAACTAACCTCACCACTCTCTCTTGCATCTAAGGAGACACTGATCTGGAGTTTTTGACCACTCCAATACTTGCCTAAGTGCCGGTGGCATTTTGTCAAACACCTGGAGTGCATGGTCAGATTTGGCATGGATTTTAGTTAGCAGTGTGAACCTGATCCTCTGACCCCTTAAGCTTGTCCATTGATCTCCTTGCAAGCCATAGCCTAGACCTGCTAACTCCCAGCACCAACCAAGCACTCTGGAGTGCCATGGCATTTCGCCGAGCATCTGGTGTGCGTGCGCTGGGCGCGCCCAGAGCGCGCAAATTGCAGCCGCGCACACGAGCCGCCGCGTCGCGCCCCTGTCTTGGCCCACACTGCAGAACCTCGCCACGCACTCCCCGCCTCGCCACAACACGACAGCCCGGCCTGGCGCCCTACAGCGCCACCGCCAGAGCACTTTTGGCGGCACGCCGGCGTCGGCCGACAGCCCTGCGCCGTTCAGCGCCGCCCAAGCCACCCCGGCTCGCCACCTGGCCCCTTGAACAGCTCAAGCTCATCCACAAGGGTGTCGCCTAGCTCTCGTCGCCGCCACGTTCCCCTGCAGCTACAGAACGGCGGTTCGCCGGCCGCCTTATCCACCGCCGCGGAACCGACCTCGTCGCGCTATAAAAGGGACCCCGAGCCCCTCTGAGCACGCACGCAACCTCAAGCTACCCCCATGGAAACCCCATAGCCCGCAATCGTCAGGGAAATGCCGCCTTCTTCATCTCCGGCAACTCCTGCCGCCACCACTGTCTCGTTCACTCCGGCGCCACCAGGGCTTCCCCCTCCCCGTTCTCTTCACCAAGAACCCCTCCTTCCATCCAGGAACCCAACCCCCTACTTGATTTTGATCGGGAGCCATCGCCGCCACAAAACCACTTCGCCACCAAAGCCTCCTCCGCCGCGAAGCTCGCTGCCGGCAGCTCCCTCCGCCCCCACCTACCTGACGACCACCGGGATGAACGCCCTGGAGTGGCGGATTGATCCCCGCCCTTGGGGCCCCGCGAGGAGCCGCCAGTCGCCGGCGACGATCGCCGGAGCTCCGCCTCCGCTCGGGACAGAGGGAGGAGAGGGAGAAAGACTAGTCAAACCTGACTAGTGGGCCACCTAGGACCCACTGTCAGTGACCCCCGCTCGGTCCACGCGGAGTAAGTGGAAGCATAAAACTCGCGAGTACGTACACCCTTCTTAGAAAGCGTATTCGTGGCTGAAACGTTTTCTTTTGTTTTATTTTAAAAAAAACAGAATTTGACCAAAACTTTGACTGACTATATCTTTTTAAATATAACTCCAAATGAAATGATTCTTTTTCCTACCTCTCTCAAATTTCACCTAGTTTGTTTTAAGATTTATTTAAAAAAAATTCAGAACAACTTTTGGTGCTGTTTTTATTTTGTGTGCTAATTCTTTTATATTGCTAAAATAGGATTTTTGAAGAGAGGAGAAATGTTTCAAGTTTTGGAGTGCACCCTGCCTTTCCACACATTGAAGGCAAGCATTCTGAACCCCCGCATAATATTTTTGTGTGTTCGATGACACGTTCATAACATCACCTCACTTTGGAGAAACTTGTTATTTCATGTGATATGATCATATGCATGGGTGCATATTATTGATTTCCATGCTGTTGGAAATGGACACACTTGTGATGATAATCACCCTCATGTGCCTTGCATGCATACCGGCAGGAACCCGGGAAAACCTCTGCCTTGGGTAGGCATGAGTTTGTCGCCGGTCTCCGTCGGGACGGTTATGTCTGGTATGGCATGGCAAGGTGATATGAGCGGTGACTCTGTTGGTTGAAATATTTTCGTCATGCTAATCATGCAGGGAATACTTAAACCTCCTGAGTCGACCGTAGATCGAGTCTTGTGCCAGTAACCCCCATACTTGTTTCGTACTACCACTCGTCTCTACAGCAAGTAGAGTATGGTTCAGTAAGTTGTCAACCTCTTTCTAGCACACACCGTACAGAGAGGCCATGGTGGAAGAGACCGGTTGTAGCTGGTAGGCAGGCCACCTGGTCCGGGGGCATGGGTGTTTCCGGTTGGGACCGAGTGGGGAGGCCACCCCTTAGAGCGCGCGATATAAATTTGATCCCATGCTACGCGAGGCTGTAGCCTCCCCACTTAGAGTTTGCTTAACAGGTGTCGTGGGTGATTCCATACACGTGTGAGATAAGCTGGTGTGTGCAAGTTAGGTGTGTTTTCAACAAAAAGACTGTAGACGGAATTAGTCCCGATGGACTAAAGAAATCCGTTACTCGTGGGTAAAGAGTACACCCTCTGCAGAGATTAAACCTATTCGAATAGCCGTGTCCATGGTTAAGGATTACAGTCTGGGATGGGTCAATTGTCGGTCTTAGTGTCGGTCTTCGGAGGTGAAACTGTTAACCAGAACTGGAACTACTACCTGTGACTTGTGATAATTATGATTATTATTATTGTTGACTAACCCGTGATATTATTGTTATTATCGAGTATCTCTGGGATGGTTCAACCTACGGGATATTCACTGTGATTGTTTATTTTAAAGCCCTTTATGTGGTGTCGCTCAGACGCCCGACTGTGGCATTCCTTTTAAAGCCCTTTATGTGGTGTCGCTCAGACGCCCGACTGTGGCATTTCTTTTAAAGCCCTTTATGTGGTGTCGCTCAGACGCCCGACTGTGGCATTTCTTTTAGAGCCCTTTGTGTGGTGTCGCTCAGACGCCCGACTGTGGCATTTCTTTTAAAGCGCTTTATGTGGTGTCGCTCAGACGCCCGACTGTGGCATTTCTTTTAAAGCCCTTTATGTGGTGTCGCTCAGACGCCTGACTGTGGCATTTCTTCTAAAGCCCTTTATGTGGTGTCGCTAAGACGCCCAACTGTGGCTTTGCTTGTTATTTATTTCATAAATTTTAATACTACTATGTTATTGCAATTTTATAAATAACTTGCTTGCACGCATCAGAGATTTATTTATCTTTGTGACTGACGTCATGAGCATAAAATATTTTCAGCACATGATTGTTATATTATACCTGTGTTCATAATGTTTGCGAGTACATTCAAAGTACTCACTGGCTTGTCCCTGGCTATTGTCTTGGCCAGATTTTCTTGCACGAAGAGGAGCGACGCGATGACAGCCCCGGAACCTAAGTAATGGAGGTAGCAGCCTCGCGAAGATAGGAGTTAACCTGGTCAGCTGTTCCTGTGGGAAATGGAGTCCCATAGACACTGATGTCTCACAAACCGCTTCCGTCATCAACCACTAGAAACCCAATTGTTGTACTCACAGGCCAGAATGGTCTTGTACTACATATTTTGTATTTTGCTTGAGATTTCTGTATCAAGCTGGAGCCTCATCAGCTAACAGTAATCCTGGGGCTGATGAGCATGACGGTCTTTTCTGGAAATTTATTACCCGGAAAACCGGTCGTGACAGACTTGGTATCAGAGCCAGGCTGACCATTGGCTAATCCTATCTTAGCCAGGTCGAAAAACTTAGGCAAACCAACCCACTAGACCATAACCAAACCCCAGCCAAGCTTCTCGTGCAAGATAGCCACACAGTGACCCAACACCTTTTGGCAGTCGGTGCCCAACCTATCAACCTAACATGTCGCTCATGCGCCAGTGACCGGCCCCTAAATAGTCCTTTCTCGCAAGCGTGCGAAGGAAGACTCCGTCCCCTTTTTCCTATAAAAAGGGGCACGCTAGCCCCAACACAGCACAGCACAGCCTCTACCCCCAAACCAAGCTACAATGCCTGGCCCTGTCGTGCACAATGAAACCACAGCAACCAACCTTGGAGGTTTTGTGACCATACTCGCAAACCTCACCCGTCGTGCCTATGCGTTAGAGGAGCCACCAGAATATGTTGTGTACCAAGGACCCATGAGCGGTGAAGACCGTCAATTCTGGGCCACTGTACACATCTACGGTAGGGGTCTAGCACCCGAGCGCCCCTACAGGTTCACCGGAAGAACAACTTCCTTTGAGCCACAAGCCATACAACTAGCTGCTCGAGAGGCTATAGTTCATCTGAGGCACTTGTCGCCCAGAGTTAACTGTCGCTCGTCCCACTACTACCCCAGACGTGAAGGGTATGGTAGACCACCCCAAGTTGCCAACGGAGATCACGAGACGGACCCCGCATTGTTGCACCTAGTGCGCTATGTAAGTGCACTAGAGGCACTGTTCGACCAGATCACCATTGATCTGATCGCAGCTCGTGGAGAGCTAGTTCGTCGAACCCCAGCTAGAAGAGAATATGAGCCCGACGCCGACAACCCAGTCGTGTTGTTCGGACACCGATCGAGATCCCGAGATCAGCTCCAGCCATCAGCCGAGATGCTTTGATGACCCCGGAAGTGCTTCATCGCCTTTTGGGAGCACACTCCAACGGGGTTGTGGCCAACAATCCCCGCGATGGTCATCATCACTACCCCGACCCTGCAGTTCCTCCGCCATCTCCGACTAATCCCGGCAGTGAGACACGTGGAGAAGCCTCGACATCCACCAGGCACGCCCGTTTAGACATAAATGAGGTAGACTAAGCCGTACGAGTAGTACCGAGTCTCAGTGTATCCTCACTTTGTAATCGTGCGACCGTGTATATTAACGCAGCCTGTCGTTGTGCCTCTGTTTTAATAGTGGCCTTGCATTTTTGGTCAGCGCATAGTTGCATATTTTTCCGGGCACAACTACCAAAACCAACCCGACGACAACCACAGTAACACGTCTCTTTATGAGATATGTGTATCTCTGACACTGACCTGACCTTTGGAGCTAAGCTGGCAAATTTATTACCTTTCACCACGGTAAAAGGATCCGGCTCCATTGCTATATAAAGGCCACCTTGTGACCTTACCCAGCAACCCTCACTTTGTGCACCACACTCACAACTTTTTCCTGTCATGCCGAGCCCCAGCATTCATCTGAGAACCCCAGATGCAACCCCAGGTAGCTTTGTCAAAATATTGTGGGATTTTACCCGCAGTACCATGGGTTCTACCCAGCCACCTCAGTACGAGCTGTTCAAATCAAGGATCACCCCATCCACCTCGGAATATTGGGCAGCAGTACACATTCCTCCTGTAGACCCCAACCAAGATCCAACGAAAGTTTCCTTTGTGGGGAAATCTATGCGAACCCCACACTTGGCCATAGAAGCTGCTGCGAAAGAAGCGATTGCTCGCCTTCGATCCGCTGTACCCTATGCCCGTGAACGAGGATATTATTACTTTCCGAGCCGTGCAGCACCCGGAGAAGTAACATCTTTTCCCGGTGGACGCATTGAGAGAGACCCAGTGCTAGCCAACCTTATCTAGTACATCATTGCTCAAGAGCATTTGAACCAGCGAGTGATGGATTATCTCCAGAGCCTCGCAGATTTAAGTCCTCAGAGTGCCATCGGCAGATCACTGAGACCCGACCCGGAGAGACGCATACATCGACTGGTCAATCCACTGCCTCCGATAGAAGAGGAGTGTATCCCAGTACCAGAGACATTTTATCAGGACCCCGTCCAGTTACCGTTTCCATTTTAGACGTCGCTGCAGTGTTCATTATTTGCAACATTTATTTATGTGTGTGACCTATGCGTGATATCCTGAGTTTGTACGACGAGTCAAATATTTGGCTTCTACTAATGTATGTAGTTTTTGTTGTGGTTTATACTCCTTTAAATTAACTATTTTTCCTCGCAAAAATTCTGAGTGAGATTTCTTTTCCCTGAGTTGCTACATCTACACTTTCTCTCGGCGTGGATTTATTAACTTCACACAGCACCAGGCAGCAGACTCACAACCATTACCATTCGAACACATACACTGTTTGCAAAACTTTGCAACGGTGTTACATCCAGCTCATCACCCCCCCTAACAACAGTTAGCACCCGGCACACCCCATCTACTCCTCGTGATCACCACCACCACGGAGAGCCAACACCCGAGCAGCAGCGTCGCAACGATCGTCGAGGATCATCGCGCACAGGAGCACAGAGAGCCCCAGCAGTGTCGCCAGCCCTCCGCATATCAGGATCGCAAACCAGTCCGGCATCGCCTCCGCCATTAGAGACTAACCCGAGCTTTTGTAAGCAGTAATGGAGGGAGGAGGAGGAGGAGAAGTGAGGCCAGGTGTGAGGAAGAAGAGAGAGGCACCCCGGCCATTTTATAGCTTGAGCTCGGTGTACGGTGGGCGAAGTCCACCAACGCCGCTCGTTGCCGATCGCCGGTGTTCGGAGTCGAATCCGCGAGCAGTGCCGACAGCGCGCTGGCCCGCGAGGTGAGTGCACGCTGCACCAGCAGCTAGCACGCCGCGCACTACCACGGTACGGCCTAGATGCCCTACACACTAGGCGTCGCCGGTGGAGAAAGCGCGCGGGAGAGAGGAAGAAGAAAGAGCCAGAGGGAGTAGAAGAGACTGACAGTGGGCCCCGGGTCCACCTGTCGGCCAGAGAGAGCACTGTGCTCTCGGGTACGACCAGCGTATATTTAAATTTAGAAGTTATTCTAAATTTTTATCCAGCGTAGAAATCTCACATTTTTGTCCCGAACCGTAGACTTTTCCACGCAACACCAGTTTTCACACTGTGGTTTTTCAGCACTTATTGCCCTCTCACTAAAGCCACATCTTTATTGCGTAGTATGTTCTTAACACAGCTTTTAACAAATCTCGAGGACGAGATTTTTCTTAAGGGGGGTAGTGTTGTGACACCCCCAAAAATTTGGCCTTGTTTTAATGAATTACAAAAATTTTGCCAGGAATTAAAACTTTGAATTTCTGAGCTCCATTTTTTATTTTTAAATCATTTCCTTCCCTGTGATGATGAGTTTTTCCCAGAGAGAAAACTTTCCAAATATGTCATTGGACTTATTTAATCTGTCAAGAGAAACTTTCCCTTATTTAATATAACTAATTAAATAATTAAGTTGCTTGATCTTTACTTTCTTGGAAATGGTTTTCAAGGTTATATGGCCATATTTGAACTATAACCATTGGATAAATTCACCTAAAATTCTCACCAAAAATTGGAGATGTCATGTGATGTTTTTAAATCACTTTTATACAAAAATATCTTTTATTTATGTAATAATTTGAGCTCTGCATCAATTTTTCCTTCTCTGGACCAGAGTGCATTTTGCACTACAACCCTTTTAAATAATTCTTTCTAGCCTCCACCAAAATTATGGGATATTGGTAGTAGCATATGATTCAACATTATGCAAAAACCTAGTGCTGTTCTTTGAAAATTTTGAGTCAATCAACCTCTTTTTCATTCTGGTCCAGCCTTGTGACTTCTACTGCAACCCTATTTAATTTTGCTCCAAAGATCTTGTGTTTTCTCCTACTTGTAGACAGCCCTACCAAACCCCTAAATCCAGGAGCATGCACCCATTGGATTAATTTTGGTTCATGAAATAATGTCATTTATTTCCTGTCCAGAATTGTAGTTTTGCAAAGCTTGCACTAACAAGTTTGTGCTTTTCACAAACTAACCTCACCACTCTCTCTTGCATCTAAGGAGACACTGATCTGGAGTTTTTGACCACTCCAAGACTTGCCTAAGTGCCTGTGGCATTTTGTCAAACACCTGGAGTGCATGGTCAGATTTGGCATGGATTTTAGTTAGCAGTGTGAACCTGATCCTCAGACCCCTTAAGCTTGTCCATTGATCTCCTTGGAAGCCATAGCCTAGACCTGCTAACTCCCAGCACCAACCATGCGCTCTGGAGTGCCATGGCATTTCGCCGAGCATCTGGTGTGCGTGCGCTGGGCGCGCCCAGAGCGCGCAAATTGCAGCCGCGCACACGAGCCGCCGCGTCGCGCCCCTGTCTTGGCCCACACTGCAGAACCTCGCCACGCACTCCCCGCCTCGCCACAACACGACAGCCCGGCATGGCGCCCTACAGCGCCACCGCCAGAGCACTTTTGGCGGCACGCCGGCGTCGGCCGACAGCACTGCGCCGTTCAGCGCCGCCCAAGCCATCCCGGCTCGCCACCTGGCCCCTTGAACAGCTCAAGCTCATCCACAAGGGGGTCGCCTAGCTCTCGTCGCTGCCACGTTCCCCTGCAGCTACAGAACGGCGGTTCGCCGGCCGCCTTATCCACCGCCGCGGAACCGACCTCGTCGCGCTATAAAAGGGACCCCAAGCCCCTCTGAGCACGCACGCAACCTCAAGCTACCCCCATGGAAACCCCATAGACCGCAATCGTCAGGGAAACGCCGCCTTCTTCATCTCCGGCAACTCCTGCCGCCACCACTGTCTCGTTCACTCCGGCGCCACCAGGGCTTCCCCCTCCCCGTTCTCTTCACCAAGAACCCCTCCTTCCATCCAGGAACCCAACCCCCTACTTGATTTTGATCGGGAGCCATCACCGCCACAAAACCACTACGCCACCAAAGCCTCCTCCGCCGCGAAGCTCGCCGCCGGCAGCTCCCTCCGCCCGCACCTACCTGACGACCACCGGGATGACCGCCCTGGAGTGGCGGATCGATCCCCGCCCTTGGGGCCCCGCGAGGAGCCGCCACTCTCCGGCAACAATCGCCGGAGCTCCGCCTCCGCTCGGGACAGAGGGAGGAGAGGGAGAAAGACTAGTCAAACCTGACTAGTGGGCCACCTAAGACCCACTGTCAGTGACCCCCGCTCGGTCCACGTGGAGTAAGTGGAAGCATAAAACTCGCGAGTACGTAACCCCTTCTTAGAAAGCGTATTCGTGGCTGAAACGTTTTCTTTTGTTTTATTTAAAAAAACAGAATTTGACCAAAACTTTGACTGACTATATCTTTTTAAATATAACTCCAAATGAAATGATTCTTTTTCCCACCTCTCTCAAATTTCACCTAGTTTATTTTAAGATTTATTTAAAAAAAATTCAGAACAACTTTTGGTGCTGTTTTTATTTTGTGTGTTAATTGTTTTATATTGCTAAAATAGGATTTTTGAAGAGAGGAGAAATGTTTCAAGTTTTGGAGTGCACCCTGCCTTTCCACACATTGAAGGCAAGCATTCTGAACCCCCGCATAATATTTTTGTGTGTTCGATGACACGTTCATAACATCACCTCACTTTGGAGAAACTTGTTATTTCATGTGATATGATCATATGCATGGGTGCATGTTATTGATTTCCATGCTATTGGAAATGGACACACTTGTGATGATAATCACCCTCATGTGCCTTGCATGCATACCGGCAGGAACCCGGGAAAACCTCTGCCTTGGGTAGGCATGAGTTTGTCGCCGGTCTCCGTCGGGACGGTTATGTCTGGTATGGCATGGCAAGGTGATATGAGCGGTGACTCTGTTGGTTGAAATATTTTCGTCATGCTAATCATGCAGGGAATACTTAAACCTCCTGAGTCGACCGTAGATCGAGTCTTGTACCAGTAACCCCCATACTTGTTTTGTACTACCACCCGTCTCTACAGCAAGTAGAGTACGGTTCATTAAGTTGTCAACCTCTTTATAGCACACACCGTACAGAGAGGCCATGGTGGAAGATACCGGTTGTAGCTGGTAGGCAGGCCACCTGGTCCGGGGGCATGGGTGTTTCCGGTTGGGACTGAGAGGGGAGGCCACCCCTTAGAGCGCGCGATATAAATTTGATCCCATGCTACGCGAGGCTGTAGCCTCCCCACTTAGAGTTTGCTTAACAGGTGTCGTGGGTGATTCCAGACACGTGTGAGATAAGCTGGTGTGTGCAAGTTATGTGTGTTTTCAACAAAAAGACCGTACACGGAATTAGTCCCGATGGACTAAAGAAATCCGTTACTCGTGGGTAAAGAGTACACCCTCTACAGAGATTAAACCTATTCGAATAGCCGTGTCCATGGTTAAGGATTACAGTCTGGGATGGGTCAATTGTCGGTCTTAGTGTCAGTCTTCGGAGGTGAAACTGTTAACCAGAACTGGAACTACTACCCGTGACTTGTGATAATTATGATTATTATTATTGTTGACTAACCTGTGATATTATTGTTATTATCGAGTATCTCTGGGATGGTTCTACCTCCGGGATATTCACTATGATTGTTTATTTTAAAGCCCTTTATGTGGTGTCGCTCAGACGCCCGACTGTGGCATTCCTTTTAAAGCCCTTTATGTGGTGTCGCTCAGACGCCCGACTGTGGCATTTCTTTTAAAGCCCTTTATGTGGTGTCGCTCAGACGCCCGACT